>NC_052053.1:58937013-59252405 GCF_903992535.2 Arvicola amphibius
ACCCCTTTGGGTGGATGGCCTTAGAACAGGAGCAGGACACCTGTGAACGCAGTTCAGATGGAATGTCAGTGCACAGGATCAGGGATTCCAGGCAGGCCAGGGTCGCCGCCCAGACAAAAGGGTCATTGGTTATTTGTATTGTTTTCTATCCCTTTATATTTCTAAGTTCTCTATACTTTTTTCATTTGAATTTTTGTCTGTTTTTGTTTCCTTTGACAGCATTCCTCTGTAGCTTTGGAGACTATCCTGAATCTAACTCTTGTCAATCAGGCTGGCCTCAAACTCACAGCGATCTGACTGTCTCTGCCTCCTGATTGCTGGAATTAAATGTGTGTGCCAACACTGCCTGTTAGATCTCTGCATTTTTATCTATGCTAATAATCCAACAACCAATAATGTTTATCTTCCCTATCCATTGTCATGAACTTTCCAACTTAAAGATTGTGTAGTTTATGTTCTTAAATGAATTTAATAGTGTTAATTTTTATTATTATCTATGTATTCAGATGCATATTGCATCTATTTTACCAGAATATATTCTTAAGGTTCATATAACTGCTCTGTTCTCTATTTCTTGGCCTTTAACCTGACTTGTATTCTGTTTTTTCTCATGCAGCCAGAATTCAAACCACTGAGAAACACTTCTGTCAGTAATCCTATAAAGAGATGTGACTTCTTGCATGGCGGGTTGAAGTCTTAGAGGTGGCAAATTGTCCCCCTCTAGAGTATAGTCTTCCTGTTCTTGGTTTGCTTTTTACTGCTGTGATAAACTTCATGACCAAAACCAATTGGGGTTGGAAATGGTCTATTTGGTTTTCAGTTCTGTGCAACAGTGCAACACTGTGGTATTTTAGAGAAGGAACTCAGGCAGGAATCTAGAAGGCAGGAATGTAAGAACTTGGAAGAAATCTGCTTATTGGGTTGATCTTTAGGGCTTTCTTGGTTTTCCTTCTTGTACTATAGGACCACCTGCCCAGGGGTGGCACCACCCATAGTGGGATGGGCCCTCTAACATCAAATGTTAATGTTGAGAAATTCCCCTGCAGGCTTGCTGAGGGAATCATTCAATTAAGGTTCATTCTTACCATAAAACTCTAGCTTGTGCCAATTTGACAAAAATAAATGAATAAAAACAAACTAAACAACTAATCAGCATACCTAGTGCAAGTACATTAAATGCTAAGGGATAAGATACTTGATTGTCCTTTCCAGCTATTTCTGTGTGGGGGAAAACATAGAGACACCAAATACACTCTGCCTTTCTTGACTTTGTTTTCTTTCTCATTTACTTCCTTCGAAATAATACCCTTTCAATGCAAGATCACTTAAAGCTAAGTAAATGATATATAGTCTTTGGATCTTCAGCATGACCTCTTCTGCCCAGGTTACTGGCTTGATAAACTTGTATCACTTTCATTTGCCAGAGTCCTAGAAAACAAAGGCTCATACCCTCCACTCCTCTCCTACCTATGCAATATAGCAGCAAATTGGAAGGAGAGTGATAAATGAGCTAAAATTTAAAGTAGAGAAAACAACGTCTATCAAGTCAAGATTCTAAGAAGTTCTGTTTTTTATGCTTGAAAATTTTAAGAAATTTATTTTGATTCTCAGTTGAGGGATTGGAGGACCTGTGTATGATGTTCCTGTAATATCCACAATAAGTAGAAGACTTCTCAGCATTGATGTGAAGACTATGCCATACCAGACAGATTTTATACATATTTATCTCCTTACAGATAATTGGATATAATGGTTCAGAGAGGTGGCTTATGCATTGATATTGATTTAAAGATTCTCTATGCAGTCTACAGCCAGGGTTGAAAACCACTTCTACAGATGAAAAATTCCTCACACTTTAGATCTTTTATAAAACTTCATATAACAGTGCTTTCCATAGTACAATATCACATACAGTACTGCTTAAATGTAAACCTGGATTCTCACACACGTCGTTAATCAGATTCTTAGGAGCAGACCTACAGTTTAAAACCTACATTTGGAGATGATTATTATGTATTCCAGTTTTGAAAACTATAAAGAGAAGGTATAGTTTACATTATGAAAACATAGGCTAGCAACACAGAATACATTTGCTACTTCCAAGTGAAAAGCTTCTGCTCAAGTTTAACTACTCACATGATGGGGACTGTACTTAAACCTTTTAAGATGGCACAGGAAAACAGCCAGCAAAGAGTTAATTGGAAGATTTGTCCTTCACAATAAAGAATGATAGGAAGGCAAACATCATCACCAAAGAACTCAATTTTGAGTCAAGGAAAAAACATTTTCTTGGCAAATATGAGGGCCTAAGCTTAACTCCTCAGAACTGAGACCAACAACAGCACAGTTGATAAGGTATTTGTGGCACAAACCCTGGAACCTACATAAATAGAGAAGATAACAACATCCAAAGATGTCCTTTGACTTTCACATGTGTGCCACCACTTTCTATCACACACATCATGCTCACAATAATAATAATAAATAATAATAATAATAATTAATAATAAATAAGTCCAAATGTTTAAAAATAATTCTCATAACCTACCTAAAATCCAGATCAGACATGGTCATGAGGACTGGTAGATGCAGATTACCCCTGTGCTTGGATGTGGGGGTGGGTAGGTGGATATAAAGACATTGAAAATAAGATAACAAGATAACATACCTGGGAGCTTTCTGGATGTTAGCTTAGTTCCAATTTCAGTGAGTAATCCTGTCTCAAGGGAATAAACCAAGTATGGTAGAGTAGGACTCCTAGTAGTTATCTCTTTGACTTCCCTGAATGCATAGCTACACACACACACACACACACACACACACACACACACACACACACACACACACCTGAAACAAATCAGAGACTAGTTTACAATGGGTCTTTGTCCTGTTGGCAGTCAGAAAGCCTGACTGAGTGACAGATTATAAACTACATTTTAAAGAGAGAGTATGTGAAAAGAAACTAAAGAACAATTTTGAGGATAGCATCCACCTGCTCAGTCTTAAGTAAGAGAAGTTAAATAACAAAAGTATACAGGAAGCATTACTGTTGAAGTTTTCAGAACCATTTACCAAAATGTCCCTTATGTTATAAAACACTGGACTGGAAAAGGAGCGATCAGATTCATTTTTTTTTCTATATAGCCAGTTGGTTCCACTGACAATTACAAAGAAAGCTAGCTTCAGGAGGGTAGAAACACCAGGACAATTTGCCTGATGACTCAGCAAAGCATTATGCCTCAGTTCTAGTTCCTCAGCTGTGACCTTGGACAGGTGTTTAATTAATGTGTCTCTACTTATTCATCTTTAGAATGAATTGACATCATCCTAATGACATTAAAGGAAATGCTAAGTACGCTTTTGAAAAAGTAAAGCTGCTTTGTGTAAATGCTTTGTAATTATACCTGACAGTTAATATTGTGTTGTTACCAATAAATATAATTATTAATAAACAACCAATGCCAAAAGAACTAGAAAGATGAACAGTAGATAAACAACAGGAAAATTACACTGGGGATGTGTTTATGGACAAGTAAGGTAAAGTCAGCACTGCATGTTTGTGTTTTGAACTCTGTTATGTACAGAAAAATACAACAGTGGATCAAATGACAATGACACGATATGATCCTGCCAAGAAAAAGAGCTCAGAGCCTCCTTCCTTCTTCCCTGATTCCCTTCCTCCCTCTCTCCCTCCCTCCCTCTCTCCCTCCCTTTCTCCTTTCCTCCCTTTCTCCCTTCTTCCCTCCCTCCCTTCACTTCCTCCCTCCCTTCCTTCCTCCCTGGCGTAGTCCTTCCCCTTTATGGTCTAGAAGACATTGCTGTTAAAGGTGTGAGGTCTGGCAATATTCTTTTTGTTTTAAGTTGTGCAGAGCTGTATGTGAGAACATTTTTCTCCTCAGATTTTAATATTGAGAATATTTTCTTGGAAACTGCAGGAATGAATCCCTTAACAGCAGGTCCTGAGAGCCAATGGAGATATGAGAAAAAGTGTGCATGATTATGAATGAAAAGATCCATGAAAAATTTGTGTGCATTCATTTCTTCATTCTAAAATGTTTTAGCATTTTCAAAATTGGGAGGCAGCTTATAATTACATGTGCTTTTAGTGTAGGAAATACTTGTATGATGTGGGAGTTCCCTCTGTGTGCTATGATTACCATTAATGAATAAAGAAACTGCCTTGGCCTGTTGATAGGGCAGAATTTAGGTAGGCGAGAAGAAAGAACTGAATTCTGGGAGAAGGAAGGTGGAGAGAGATGCCATGGACCTGCCACTGGAGATAGACATGCTGAAACTCTGCTGGTAAGCCACAAGCTCATGGTGATACACAGATTAATGGAGATGGATTAAATTAATATATGAGTTAGCCAATAAGAAGTTAGAGATAATGGACCAAGCAGTGATTTAATTAATACAGTTTTGGTGTGAACATGCGGCCCCCTTCCCTCTAACACTTATACTCAGAAATTATCTTATTTTATTTATATAACTGTAATAATTATATGTAGTGATATTTCATTTGTATTTTAATAAATAAAGTTTGCTTGAAGTTCAGAGAATAAAACAGCCATACTGATCAATTTTACAGACCAGGCAGTGATGACATACACCTTTAATCCCAGTAGTCACACTAGTTTGCCATAGAAACTGGTTAATAGTGCTTACATGCCTTTAATCCCAGCACTAGGCGGTCATATAATAAAAGAGGAGACAGCTCTCAGACACAGGATCACCATTTTGGACTGAGGTAGAGGTAAGAGCCAGTGTCTGGCTGTTTTGGTATTTTAACCATCAGGTTGAAGCCCGATTTCTGTCTCTGAATTTTTATTAATTGTGTTACAGTTAAAGGCATATTTTAGTGAGAAAATATACTGTGCTTGTATATGTCAGACATGACAATGCAGGAATAATTTATTTTGCCTTGTAGCTTCAGAATGTTCGACTTATTGTCGTTTGACCTCATCTGCTCAGGACACTGGGCTTCAGATGCTTGGGAACAAATTATGACTACAGGAATGCGGGAACGTTGAGCTACTTTACGACTTTGTGGACATAGTGCAAAAATAGGAAAATAAAGGAAGGTTCTATGGTTAGTTATAGCTCCAAGGAATGCACCCAGTGACCTGTCTCTTCCAATTATCCCTCCCCCTGCCTTCTACAACCTTATAACATTGATATCATATTATGAATCCATCAAGGAAGTAATTCATTGATTAAGTCAAAGTTCTTGAGACCTAACTGCTTGGGGATGATATCACAGACACATTCACTTTTGACAATCAAAATTAACCACCACACCAATTTACAATAATAGCTATGTCTCAAAATAATTTTAACAATAAAAATCAAAAAGAACAATATATAATTCTTTTGTAAAGATAGCACTTTAATGAGGATTATATTATTCATTTAATGTACTTGCTAAAGTTAAGGTATAAAATACCCTGGTAGTCATACTAAGTTCCTAGCTAGTTGTATTTTAGGATAGGTTATAGAACCTTTGTCGGGTGTGACTTACTCAGGCAAAACAGGTGTCAGAAGGCATGCCTGTAAGTATTAGACCTGATTGTTTTTCTTCCTTGTTCTTTGGTTCCTGTCCATAATGTAGTAGGAAACTTTCTACCACAGTGATTCACACTGAAAAAAACTTTAAATGGTACCAAGAGCCATAGACTGAACTCTCTGAAACTAAACTAGAGAAAAACTTTCTTCATTAAGGATGTCTTGCGAGGTCTTTTGTCACAGCAATGCAAAATAAACTAACAAAAAAATAGTACTAAAAAATGGAATTGGTGTAATTAAGCATGACTGTGTATGGCATAAGTTTAGAACTGATTTTCAGGAGAGTTTTAAATATTTTTCAGAAGAGGAATAAAGAAAATATAGAACGATTTTTAATGAAATTTCAGATAACCAAAATTTCAATAGCAATGAATACAATAAAGAATATACTTTATAATATTGTATGTGGGAATAAAAGCTCTATTTGGAAGTCAACTAGAAGTCATACAAATTATATTCTGGCAAAGAATTTGCCTATATTTTGTTTGTTCCCTGAAACTGTAGTAGACCAAGTTTTAAAATGATTGACTAATAGTCACATCAGAAGAACTTTTAAGACAATCTAGCCTTCAGGTAGTGGCATAGTTACTGCAGGATACAATTAGGCAAATTATAATTAGCCTCAAAAACAGTGGTAAACTGGAATAAATGAACTTGTAGTATGATCAGAAAAGGCTGCATAAAGTCAGTGCTAAAGAAATCATTGCTTATGAAAAGCTTGTTACTATTAAGAAGATGCCATCTGCTTTTCTTTAAGACAATAGAAAACATGCCTTGTTATAATTCAGAAATTGTTCAAGCTCCAGCCAAAGTAGGCTCACAGGTATGAAAAAAATAAAGCCATTTAAAAGACTTTCTCGTGAGAAAACTAAATCCAGGAGCACATCAAAGAGATAATTCACCATGAACAGGTAGGTTCCATGACAGCGATGTGGGGATGGTTAAACAAATAAAAAAAATCTGTCAATGTAATCCACCATATAAACAAACTGAAAGAAAAAAACCACATCATCATCTCACATAATACTGCAAAAGCCTTTGACAAAATTTATCAGTCTATCATGATAAAAGTATTGAAGCAATCAGGGATACAAAGAACATACCTAACATAACAAAGGCAATATATAGCAAGCTGATAGCTAACATCAAGTTAAATGAAGAGAAACTTGAAGTATTTTGACTAAAATCAGGAACAAGTCAAGGCTGTCCACTCTCTCCATATCTTTTCAATATAGTATTTGAAGTTCTAGCTAAAACAATAAGACAACTAAAAGAGATCAAGGAGATAGAAATTGGAATGGATGAGGTCAAAGTATTGCTCTTTGAAGATGATATGATAGTATACATGAGCAATACCAAAAGTTATACCAGGAAATTCCTAGAGCTGATAAACACCTTCAGCAATGTGACTGGTTACAAAATTAACTTTAAAAAAATTAGTAGCCCTCCAGTATATAAATGAGATACAGGCTGAGAAAGAAATTAGGAAAACCACACCCTTCAAAAGAGCTACAAATAATATAAATGATATTGGTGTAGCTCTAACCAACAACGACCTGTATGACATGAATGTTAAGTCTTGAAGAAAAAATTGTAAAAGATTTCAGAAGATGAAAAAATCTCCTGTGTTTATAAATCAGTAGGACTAACATAGTAAAAATGGTCATCTTGCAAAAACAATCTATAGATTAAATGCAATCTCTATCAAAATCCCAACATAATTCTTTAAACACTTTGAAATAACAGTACTCAACTTCAAATGGGAAAACAAAAATTTAGCTAAAACTATTCTCTATAATAAAAGAACTTCTGAAGGTATCACCATCCCTGATGTCAAGTTCTACTACATAGTCATAGTAGTAAAACCCACAATGATTTTGATATTAGAAACAGACAGATGGATCAATAGAATGAAGTTGAAGACTCAAGCATAATTCCACACACCTATGGACACCTTATTTTTGACAATGAACCCAAAATTATACAATGAAAAAAAGAAAGCATATTCAATAAGTGATATTGGTCTAACTGGATGTCAGCATGTAGAAAAAAAAAATCTAATGACCCTTCACAAAACTCAAGTCCAAGTAGGTCAAAGACCGCAACATAAATCCAGACACACTGAACACAATATTAGAGAAAGTGGTACATAGCCTTGAATGCACTGGCATAGGAGAGAACTTGGTGAGCAAAACACCAATAACACTGATAAGCAGTCAGTAGGACCTTATGAAACTGAAAAGCTTCCCTAAGGCAAAGAACAATGACAATAGAACAGAATAGAAACATATAGAATGAGAAAAGATCTCCACCAACCCCATATCTGACAGAGGGCTATTTTTTTTGTTGAATTCAAGAAACTAAACATCAGAAAAGCAAATAATCCAGTGAAAAATGGGTACAGATCTAAGCAGAGAATACTAAACAAAGAATCTCAAATGGCTGAGAAACACTTTAAGAAATGTACAACATCCTTAACTATCAGGGAAATACAAGTTAAAACTACATTGTGATTACATCTTCCACCTTTCAGAATGGCCAGGATCAAAACATAAGGGCCATCTCATGCTGAAGAGAATGTGGAGTAAGAAGAACATTATTCCATTGCTGGTGGAAGTGCAAACTTGTACAGCTACTTTGAAAATAACTATGGCAGTTTCTCAGAAAATTGGGAATTGATCTACCACAAGAGCCAGCTATACTACTCTTGGACATATACCCAAAGCATGCCTCATTATATGACAAGGATACTTGTTCATCTGTGTTTTTAGCAGTTTTATCCATAATAGCCAGAAACTGGAAATAAGGTACATGTCCCTTATCCAAATAATGGATAAAGAAAATGTGGTACATCTACACAATGGAGCAGTTAAAGAAAAGGACATCATGAAATTTGTAGGCAAGTGGACTGAACTAGAAAAAAATATTCAGTAAGATAACCCAGACCCAAAAAGACATTGTGTGTACTCACTTATAAGTGGTTATTAGCTATAAAGTAAAGAATAATCACGCTACAATCCACAGAAACAGAGCAGTTAGGAAACAAGGAGGGCCCAAAAGAGAGTGCACGAATCTACCTGGGAAAGGAACATAGTATATACATCATGTGTAGATGGGTAGGGTGGGGATGAGGATCAGAACAGGTGGGAACAGATGGGGGACGATGAGGAAGAAAATACTGGGAGAGACAACCAGAATGGGGGCATCTCGGGAACAAGCTAGAAACCTAGTGCAATAAAAATTCCCAGGAATCTATGAGGATGACCCTAGCAAAGACTCTTAGCATATGAGGATATACAGCCTGAATTGACCCTCTCTTACATCCAGGCAGAGCTTCCAGTGGAGGATTAGAACACAAACGTAGTCACATAAGCTCCCACCTAAAATTTATCTTGCCTACAAGATATGCTGGGGAAAAAGATGGCAAAGAAATTGTGAAAATGGCCAACCAATGACTAGTCTAGTCTGGGATCTATGTTATGAAAGGTAGTCCACCTGACACTGCCTGGAGTGCCAAAGCCCAGAGGATGGACCTATGATAGAATCAAACTTGCAAAAACAAAATTCAATGCAATGACTCCTAATGATATTCTGCTATACTCATTGATTGGTGCTTAGTCCAGTTGTCATCAGAGAGACTTCACCTAGCAACTGATAGAAACAGATGCAGAGACCCATAACCAAACATTAAGTGAAGATTGGAGAGTCCTACAGAAGAGCGGAAGGAAAGATTATAGGAACCAGAGCATGTTATGGTTCCTGTCACACATTGTCATGGCTGGCACTTCCGGGTTCCAGGGCCATGCATGTGCTGACAAGCACTCAGGCAAATTACATAGCCACCCAGGGTTCTTAGGCCCTACATGATCTATGTGCAGCATAGTCTCATCACCTATCATGATTCAGCTATGTAAGCCCTTCTGCACGTGCATGAGCCCTGCCACCTACTCATGATGCAGCTACATGCCCTAGGCAGCCTTTGAAAGCTGGACACCATTCTCCCATTGCCATCAAATTACAGCATCCTACCAGGATCCTTACTCAAGCTCAGTACTCTCTTTCACTCCAGAACCTTAAGCAACTTAACTATATCATCTCTGACCTTCTAAGAAAAAAGTTCCTTCTCCCCACCTCTTCACTTTTTAACACCCCTATGCTTACTGTTAACAAATTTAATGGAACCAATTGCCCAGTTCAAGACCTTCACCTCATTAATTCTACAGTGGTCCCTCTTCATCCTGTAGTGCCTAACCTATACACACTTCTTTCCACTATCCCTCCAGGAACCTTCACTTCTCAGCTCTAGATCTCAAGAATGTTCTTTTCTCTATTCTTCTCAGCTCTAAATCTCAAAATATCTTTGCCTTTATCTGGACAGATCCTGACACTCACCTTTCCACATAGCTCACCTTGACTGTCTTTCTCCCATGATTCTGGAAAGCCCACACCTATTTGGTAAGGCTTTAGCTTCTGATCTACTGTCACTGTCTCTCCCCAAGTCTAACTAGTATAATATGTAGATGACATTTTACTTTGCAGTCCATCTTAGAGATCAGTCAAACTAATACCACTGATCTTTTAAATTTCTTGTCCAAAAAGGTCTATAGCATCTCACCTTCTAAGATTCAACTGTCTACCTCTCAGGTCATTTACTTGGAATTAACTATTACCCCAACCCAAGAAGCTATTACCCTAGATAGAAAAAATAGCTAATTCAGTTACTTGCAGTTCCTTCTACTAAAGAGATTTTATTGTTCCTAGGAATAGCTGGCTTCCTTCATTCCTGGATCCCCCTTTTTCTCTCATTGCCCACTCCTTATATGAGGTTGCTCTCAGCCCTCCACACAAGCCCCTCCCCATCCCACTACTAAGCCCTCTCAGAGGCTCCAACAGGCCCTTATCCATCTCCCAGACTTAACTCATCCTTTCTCCCTCTATGCAACAGAGAAGGAGGGTTATGGCCTTTGGGTCCTAGAACATCAGCAGTGATCTTTCTTTGCACCTGTAGAGTACCTGTCAAAGAAGCTTACCTCACCACTCAGGGATGGGTACACTGCATATGCACTTTAGCTACCACTGATCTTCATATTTGTGATTCAGAAAAACTAACCTTTGGGTCATCTACCACTGTCTTCTCCCAGCACAATCTGTCCCATCTCTTTACTTATAAAGGCTGAAAAACCTTACCTCTTTCCTGAGATTTTTCCCTCCAATTGGCATTAGTGTAAGATGCCATACTCAGTTTCCAATCTTGCCCACCCTTTAATATATCAAATTTCCAATCTCAACCTAATATTAATTATTTCCCATCTCATTCCTGCTAGAAACCTTAGAAGATCTACTGCCCCACTACTCACACATACAGGAGGGCAAACTGTACCAGTACAGGCTATTTATACCTGGTACACAGATGGCAGCTCCTTTTTATGTGAAAGGACCCATAGAGCAGGCTATGCCATAGTGTCAGATACTGGGGTGGTGGAGGCACAGGCACTCCCTGCCCATAGAACTAAACATCAGGCTTTCCAGTTAGCACAGGGATAATTTTTAAAATGTTTACACAGACTCAAAAATTATGGCTTTCATATCCTCCTATCCCACACAGCTATCTGGAAAGATTAGAGACTTCTTACTACAAAAGGGGTATCCATACCTAACTCAGGTTACATTATGGATTTATTAAAGGCCTCCAATCTCCCTCAAAGCTATAGGAATTATTTATTGTAGGTCTCATCAGACTGACAGTTCCATTAATTCCAAGGGAAATAACCGGGCTGACCAAGCAGACAGGACAGCTTCATTCCAAAACTCAAACCTACCTCAATCACCTCTGTGAGTTCATACAGTACAACCCACATTCTCACTGATACCCAGAAAATTCTGTACTACCTACATCATAATATCAAGGATCTGTTTCACTTTGTCAAGGCTGACCTCCAATCTACCCCTGAGGACTTAGAGTTCTTAGAAGCTACCACTGCCTCTTGTAAAAATCTGTCAAAAGTCAGATCCCAAGACCAAATATTGTAGCTTCCCTTTTCCCACACACCAGGCCAGGGGCTCCTTTCCAGGAACTGACTGGCAGTTAGATTTTACTCATATGCCCACAGTCAGATGGGTTACATATCTCCTAGTTTTTGTGGGCAACATGTCTGGGTGTATTAAAGTGTTCCCACTACTGAAAAGAGGGCCCAGACAGTTTCTGATGTTCTTCACTGAGAAATCATCCCAACCTCTCTTCAGTCAGATAACAGCCCAGAGTTCACCTCCAAGATCTCTCAAACCTTATCTAAGCCTTGTAACATTCCCTGGCATTTTCATATCCCATACCATTCACAGTCATCAGTGAAGGTAGAACTACCTAACCATTCCTTTAAAAAAATGTTCTTCTTAAAATGTCACAGGAATTTCACCTTGACAGGGTAAAACTTTTGCCTCTAGCTCTTCTCAGGTTCTGGCCTCTGCCAAAAAAAAAAAAAAAAAAAAAAAAAAAAAACCTTTCCATCTCATCCTTTGAATTCATATATGGGCTTCCAGTTTTAACTCCCAGCCTCTCACTCAAAACCTCACCCATCCCTGATCACCTACTTACACTGCTGCTATATCATGTCCATCCACTCCCTCTTATGGGATTTTACTAACTACTCACTACCTCAACCATGTGCCACTTCATGCCCATATCCAATTAAAATTGAGGACCAGGTCCTTTTCTCCCCCTCAAGACCAACACCCCTCACCTCTTTCCCCTAAATGACAGGACCCCTTTAAAGTAATTCTTGTAACTCCCACAGCTGCCAAGCTTGAAGACCTCCCTCATTGGATTCACTAGTCTCATCTCAAACCTTTTATTCTTTCAGCCCTGGACACCCCTCCTCATATACAGTAACTCAAACTGGGCCCTGTTTTCTTAAGTTCCAGAGGACACCAAGATCATCTACTTTTTCTCCAGTTCAAGAAGAATAAAGTCTCACCACTGTATTCAAGTGTTCTGTGCCACAAACTCCATATGCTCTCCCTCTTCCTCTTTCTCCTATCTGCTTTATCAATTTCTCTGTATCTCCAATGTCATACTTAAATTTACAGTTAACCATTCAGCTGTTGTGAGAGAGACTATCATTAAACACAGAGATGGAGGTACAAAGACTGTCAGAAGCCTGGGTGGTAAGAAACAATAACCTTCTGGAGACATTTCCAGCCACAGACTCCAAAGGGAAACTCACAAAAAAGACTTTAGCATAACAGGGTTATCACTGACTGCATCAGTGTCTCTTGGACATTAAGGTAACACCATGGTGCTAAAGAAAACAAGTGCCTTAAGATTTGTTTCAGATAAAACAACTTCAGGTAAACCATTAAGAAGTCTAATAACTCTGCTATCTTCTTATTCCTCCTCTCCTACTATACAACTATCTTCTATTCCAACACTATACTGTCATAACCATAAGCTTTTAATATGTCTAAAATTTATCTCTTTTTATAAATTTAAATATTCTCATAAGCTCCAGGGAGCCAAATTGGACCTACACATACAGACAACTCACCCAATATAAGTATCATTTAATTCTTTCCTGGTCACCCAAGATAAGTATCATTCCTGGTCTCAGGACCCTTGGAAAATTCCCTCCTCTACCTCAGGAACCCAGGGAATACTCCCTCCATCTTTCATCTTAGGACTCCCCTCGCTCAATCACCAGTATCTAAATTTTTTTCTAAACATAATCTTCTGCCTTGCCAGTATCTTGCCAGGTCCAAACTGAAAGCCAGCCAGTTCCGCAGAGTTCAGGAAACACAAACCAACTACTCCAGGTCAATCACACCAACCCTCTGCTGCCCACAAAGCCAGCAGGAAGTAGCCTCGAGATTCTCACCCATTGGAGACCCATAAACCCCCAAATTTTTGTGGTAAACAAAAGGGTGAAATGTTATGGTCCCAATCACACAGTGTTGTGGCTGAAACTTCTGGGTTCCAGGGCCACACATGGTTCCAGGGCCACACATGACAACAAGCACTCAGGCAAAGTATATATCCACCAAGAGCCCTATGTGACCTTCACAAATCATGGTCACTTCACCTACGTATGACACAGCTACATAAGCCCTTGTGTTCATGTGTGAGCCCCATCATCTACACATGACATGGCTATTTAAGTCCCTAGGCACATGTGCTAGACAGCCTTTAAAATCTGGACATACCAGCTCCATGCTCACTCCGTGCAGCAACTTTCTCATGCCTATGTGCATGTGTCTTTCTTTTTAATAAACTCTTAAAGTGGATTTCTTTGTGTGTTTTGTTCTCATTTGCACCCAGTAATTTCAGAGATTTCAAGGACACCACAAGAAAACCCAGAGAGTCATCTACCTTTTGCTCATAGGGCTCACAGAGACTGAATCACCAACTAGGGAGTCTAAATGGAACTGACCTAGGCACTCTACATATCTGTTACAGTTGTGTAAGTTGGTCTTCTTGTGTGACTCCTACCAGGGGGACCAGGGGCTGTTTTTTGACTCTTTTGTCAGCTTTTAGGACCCTATTCCTTTTACTGGTTGCTTTGCCAAGCCTTAATACAAGGGGAGATCTTACTGCAACTTGATATCCATGTTTGGCTGATATCCATGGGAGGCCTGCCCTTTTCTGAACAGAAAAGGAGGGGGAATGGATGCGGGTGAGCAAAGTGACTGGAGGAGAGGAGGATGGGGAAGCTGTGGTTGGGATGTAAAAAAATATTACTACAAATATTACTAATAATAACAATAATAATAATAAAATCATTAAAAAATTTTCCCTGTGAAAAGAGTGCTCAGGGGTACCCTGATCCTATAGGTCCACCTATTGAATCATTTCCTCAGCAGCCATTTCTCTGTGTTCAACCATGTGGGTGCTGAGAAGCTTATGTGCCTACAATCCATATCTATCCAATTTGTTGCCCCAGCTGCTAGCAGCTCATAATACGGTCTACATTTTACTAGTTTTTCAGGTATGCAAAATGAGAATTATGTGATCAAGAGGTTTCCAATCCCATTCTAAAGGAGAGAATTGAAGAATAGGAAATATGTGGCAGGGTTAGAGCCAAGGCATACAGTTTCTATGGGCTAGGTGTGAAGCTTTGAGATTCATCCTAGGCTTCAGGGATATCCCAAGATGACAGAGACCTGGAAATGTGGAATGATGCCCAGTAGAAGGAGCTGAACTGGAACGAATCCTGGAATAGGAAAGCAAAACAACACCATCTCCCTTACAGTTGTTGGGAAGGTGTTTTATCACAGCCGCAGAAACAGAACTAAGATAGACATTTAGGGTACAGAATAAAATTGTGTGACTTGAACTTGAAATATCCTCCATAAGAACATGCTTAATTTTAAGGGAGTGGTGTTTTTAGGAAGGTTGCAGAACCTTGGGAGGTGGGGCCTATTTGGAGGAAGTGAGTCATTGGGGCCATGACTTTGAAGATTCCTATTCTCCAGTTCTATATTCACCATGTTCTTAACTATCATGACTTGAAGAATTTTGCTCATTATTTTTTTTTTCTACATGAAGGTACTCTCAAAGATAATAGAGCTAAGAACTATGAACTGAAATCTCTGAAACTGTAATCGCAAGTAAATTATTCCTGTCTATGATGCTTTCTCAGGGATTTTTGTCATAGCTGTGCAAAAGTAACAAGAATAGCTTAAGGGCATTAGTCTTGTAATACAGATTAATAATGTATGCTCTTAGGGGGTACATATGAATGCCAGTCTATGTAGTGAAATCATTATTTTCAACTACTCTTTGGATAACCTTTGCCATGTTTCAAGGAAATTGATCTTGAGATATATATTAACATTGTCTTTATTTCACTTCAGTACTCTGTTCAAACCAAAGACCTAGTATATCTTCAAGAACACTCTTCAGTCCACTTACCTAGGGTTGAATGGAGGTAACTGATTCTGAACTCCTACCCAGGAACTCCTATCTTTTGGGGGTATCTTTTGATAGAAAGCACAATAAACT
This sequence comes from Arvicola amphibius, assembly GCF_903992535.2. Taxonomy (NCBI): domain Eukaryota; kingdom Metazoa; phylum Chordata; class Mammalia; order Rodentia; family Cricetidae; genus Arvicola; species Arvicola amphibius. The sequence continues at coordinate 58,952,567 of NC_052053.1, forward strand.
TCCCAGAGAATCCCTAATCAACATCTGTATTCACCAATTCACTCCAGTGAAATTCAAGGTTAAATTAATAAATAGAATTCCTAACATACAACAGTAACATTCAATTTCCTCAGCATTATACTTAAGACTTGTGATAGTCAAGGAATAATAGAAATAAATGCTGTGGCATAATTCTTCTATGCTATGAATATGTATTCCTCTAATTGGTTAATAAAGAAGCTTCTTTGGCCTATAATAAGGCAGAAAAACCCTGGGCAGAAAAGTCAAATGAAGATACAAGGAGAAAGAAGGAGAGATTTAAGGAAGAGATGAGCCAGCACTGGGAAAAGCAAGATGCCGAAGAACAGGTAAAACCAAGAAGCCATGTAGATTAATAGGAATGGATTAATTTAAGTTATAAGAGCTAGTTAGTAATAAAGCCTGAGCTATAGATCAAACACTCTGTAATTAATATAAGGTTTTGTGTAATTATTTTGATACTGGGAAGCCTGGACAAAAGAGAAGCTCTGCTTCCTCTTACAATAACTGTCCTTCTTCTTTTCCCTTTGGTTTATAGGAATAAATATAGAAGTGATCCAATTTTATTTATTAACAAATCAATCTCTATTAATAGAAAAATTCTACTCAGCACTGTTTTCATTGTCTTGAAAACATGCTTAGGACCATATGGCTTTAATTAAAGTTCAGCTTTACAACTTGCTGTAAGTTTGGTAACTATTAAAATTATAATCAAAATACTTAAGACACCAATCCATATCCATTCCTTATAGTTCAAGGTGTACATTTTAAAACACATTTTGTAGTTATCTAACAAAGAAATCTGTATACTTTTGTAGGAGTTTCTTCTGTTTGTGTGTTGCTCTCATTGGTTAATGAATAAAGAAACTGCCTTGGCCTAGTTGATAGGGCAGAACTTAGGTAGGCAGGGAAGACAGAACTGAATGCGGGGAAGAAGAAAGGCAGAGAAATAGAGAATCCAGCAATCTAAAAGAGGATCTGGGAAAGAAGGGGGTGGACACAGGCTCTGCATCAGCATATATAGTACAAGAGGCCACTTTCCAGTAGGCAGGTAACCACAAGCTGTAAGACTTTCTACAGCAGTATAAATACCTAACTCCTGAGACATGCTATTTTGTCTATGATATATTGGAACACTTTATATTTCCTTAGGCATTTTGTTTTTGCAGGTGGTTTATAATTCATAATGGAAGAAGGAAAAGATATGTTTGGCTTCTTATGTATCTTGAGGACACACAGCATTCCCAAATGGCTCAGGATGAAGAATCAATACCCTTGCTTGCAGCTGCTCATTTTTATTTTTAACGTCTTAATTCTCAGTCATCTTCTTAGTGGACTAGAGCTCCCCTGCTTCACTTGCCCAGTCTAAAACATTTACGTAAATGGAAAAATTGCTTCTTGAGGTAATGTTTACTATTTTGAATGATGGTCACCTTATTCAAAAAATTAATGAGCACTATTTTAGAATGCAGGAAAAGAAAACTGTTCTTTATCTGGCTTAAATGACAACTTCTCTGTGAAGTCAGCCTTCTCTCCCACCAGCCTTGCCTAACTCCCAGCAGCAATCATGCATGCCCTTTTCTTATCTAAGATAATAGCTGAATTTTACATTTGGACTTCATATGTACAGTTTGACTTCCTACTTGAATAGTTGATTATCAGAGGGCAAGAAATTTAGCCACTTCTATCACAAGCACATGGTGAGGAATCAATAGATACAAGTTGACTTGAATTAGTAGAAAGCTGCATTAATATTTTTCAAAGAGAGGGTGGGGAATTTCACTAAGTTTGTTCCAAGACACACAATGATGATTTAGAATAAAGCTGATTTAGCTTTTCTGGTTTCTTCTTGGCAGGATGCTTCTATACACACCATTCAGGCATTTCTCAAAAACATGGTTCTAAGAGAATCTCATAAGTGTTAGGTTAAGAAGCATACATAAATCTCTTATGTTACAGTTTATAATATTGAGCACACTTCTTTCTGAGGTAAGAGGATGTTTTTATCACAGTTTTTCTCTGATGGATTCCATAAATGTCATACATTTTTATTTGAGTCTTTTGATGTTGTTGCAGAATCTCTGACACATCTTAACTAACTTCAAACAATTTTCAAAAATGTTGTATTATTTTAATTATTTAAATATTTTCAGGGATTGTTTGTAGTCCAGGAAAGAGAACATTCTAAACTTCTTAAGCTAAAACAAGCAAATTCTATTAGAAAAGAATAGTTCAATAGTAAACAAGAAAAAATTCTATTTTTGCCTGAAAATGAACAAGCTAATGAAAGAAAAATACAGATAAATGACAAAAAATAGATATTAGAATATTGACACCAACTCCACAAAATCTAAGTTTGAACTGTGCCTGTCATCTTGTCAGTAGGACAGAAATAGAGTTACTTAACTGAAAACACATTTTTCTACCCTTCTAAGGATAATTGATATTCCACTCACCTTACTCTATTCATACAGTTATCAAAGAAGCAATCAACTCAGGAGTGAATGACCATTGTTTCGGATTACTTCAGTCCTACTTTTTTTCACTGTCCCTATTGATTTGGGGACTGAGCCCCAAAGGCTATTTTATGAGCATCAAATATGTGAGAAATATGTGCCAAACTCTAAAGTCCGTGAAGTGTAGTCCATGTATAGCCTTGTAACTCTGCCTATATAACTGGTCTTTTAACTTCTTCAGAGCTTCACTTTCCTATCAGTGAAGGCAAAAGTGCAAGATTAGGTATTTTGCCCAAGTTTACTAAATAGTTAACATGCTGAAATACACTTCTTATTCTTTTGTTTTTCTTATACATTATTTACCAAAATTTATCAATGCTAGAAAACAGAGATGTAGAGCTGCCATTGAGGGAATCGAAATCACAATCATCATCATTGGGGTTTTGCAATATAGAAGAATCCATATTGAAGCAGGCAATTTAGCATACTTAGGATAGACTCTGACAGTCCTAAGGGAACAACTCATCTCTTATGGCTAAATTCTCACATAGCTTCATCTGCACATCATTTTTGTTTGAATCAGAAATAAGTCATCCACTCCCACCTCCCATTGGTGCATATTTGGATACTTGCTCTCCAGTTGGTTCAGCATTTAGGAAAACTGGAATCTTTGAGATGAAAAGCATGGCTGGCAGAGGTGAATAACTAGGTGTGTGCCTTTGAGGGTTGTAGCTTGACCCCACTTCATATCTAAATTCTCTGCTTCCTTTTTAAACCCAACTATGAGAAGCACCAGCAGAATGTTCCCATCACAAACTCTACCATGTCTTCCCTACCATGTGGGGAAACCAAAACAAAACAGTTTCTTCACTTTATGTTATTTTTCCAGGCGTTTGCTCATAACAATGAGCAAAATGAATTATTAGAAAGATCTACCTATTTATTTACCTTTGTTTCTTAAGCAAACTACCTTCTTTTGCAATCTCTTTTATTATCAAAAAGTTAAGATTATGGTTACACCCTAAGTACTTATTAATGACAATGATGAAATTTTTAAGCTAATACTTGACACTTTTAACATATTTTCTCAATTTTCCACATACATTTTATTTTGTTTTCATTCTCAGTCAACACAGTGTTGTGTTGTGAAGAACTCTGACCTTTTTCCTGGTTTTCCTGCTGTATACAACAGAGGGTGCTAGAACTGTCTGAAGAGGACTATAGAATATGAATAACTCCTTTTTCTGTGTCCTATGTAAAAGATGAGCTATTATTGACATATTTGTATTTTAGCTTATTGTCATCATTTAGAGATGAAGAAATAATATTTAAAAAGAACTAAATAGAGCTCATTTTCACTGTTTAAGCTTTGATACTAATATCTCACCTCTGTTGAAACAGAAAAATAAGTTCCTTCCATTTATAGAGCATAGGAAAGTGGTGTGGAAGGAATGTTGTTTGTGAGGTAGCTGTAGCAGTAACAGATCAGATTTGGTCACGATACCCTGAACTGTAAATGCCAGCAGCAACCTATAGCTCGAAAATACTTGGAATGAAATACAAGAGCTTTTGCTATTCTTACCTGCTTCTTATTTTTGTACTGCTTGGCTATTGATGTTACATCCCACAATCACAGCTTTGACATATGATTTGTAGTTTTCATTACACACCTTAAACCCCACTCTCATTCCTATTTATGTTGCTTAGACCATGTGGAAAACTCATCTCTACCTTTGTCCTTTAAAAATCAGAAAAGTTATGTCTGCAAATACAAACCATGCAGAAAACTGATTATAGAATGGCACAGAATAATCCACAAATAAACTAAAATAAGTGTCACTAAGAAAGACTTAACTTACACTTCATTTGGCTTAATTTGAGAGCTATTATTTGATTTCTGTTTATCATAGATGAGAAAAATGGCTTGGGGAAAAAAGTAGTTTACTAGAGAATCCCTGGTTATCAGTGTGTGCTGGAAGTCAGGATGATACAAGATGAAAGAGACAGAACAATGTCAAACTTCTATAAAAAGGGTACAATGAAAAGGTTTTAGTATGTGTAGAGTAAGCTTAGTATGTATAAGAAAGAAATTTTATTTTATTTTTTTAGAGGTCAGGATAAAATGTTTAAAACAATAAAATGGATGATATATGAAAAGTAGGAAGTTTTTTATTCAAACAGATTAAGGATATGTGGAACAATCACACAACAGTACTATTTTATGTGAAATTAAATTAGTACTTTTTAAATTATATTTATACATATAAACTGGCTTTTTGTACCCATAAAAGCTTCAAATTAATACTTCTCAATATAGTTCTTCATTACAACATTCTAACATTTTCCACAAAGAAAGTATTTAAGGCATTTATGATTTTCCTGCCACAACTACACCCAGTTATCATATTTATATTCAAAGAAAGCAGTTCTCCATACATAATAGTAGTTTGTGTAATGTACGTTCTAAAATCTTAAAATAAATATATAATGTGGTGGTAAGAAAATCACCAATAAGGACTTGCCAGTACCTGACAGTTCACACCATTATATGGAAGAATGACTACTGCTTTGATGGAAAGAAATGATAATCTAGGAAACATTCTACACCCTGGAAAGGCTCCTCAACAATATAAGAGGAAAAAATACTTGCTCTCATTATAAATATATTTCAGTTACACAACATATATTACAGGTTGTCCTGCATTGTCAGAAGGAAAAATTATATCCAATAATGAAGTCATATTCTGTTTCCATTAAACAGATACTCCCTTGTTATGAGTTGACATCATTGTTCACTTCCCTTGAGTTATATCTGGAAAAAAGTTTTTTGCTTCACTATTGTTAAACAGTAGTGGAAATTAGTTTTTTGTAAGCATATCTAGTTCACACTCTATTATTTATCCTTTGTGATTCTCTTACCTACAACATATTCCTATGAATTAAGACTTTACTTAACTCCATTTTTAACACCAAAACAAAGGCTGTGGAATATCCCTTTACACTGTGTCAATATATTTCACCATGATTGGTTTAATAAAAAAGTTGACTGACCAATAGCTGAACAGCATAAGGTTGAACGAGAAAGCCAAACAAAAGGCTGGGAAGGAGAAGGGTGGAGTCAGATGCAAGACAGGCATTCCATACTGAGAAAAGGTACCAAACCACATGGCAAAGCATAGATAAGGAATATGCGTTACTTTAAAATGTTTGTCACTAGGGGGTAGGCTTTGAGATCTCAGAAGCTCAATCCTGGCCACTGTGTCACTGTTGCTTCCTGCTGCCTATGGATCTAAATATAGAACTCTCAGCTACCTCTCCAGCACGTGTCCCTGCATGCCAGTATGTTTCCTGCCACAATGACTTTTGTAATGAGAGAACTTGGCTTGCCAAGGGACCATGTGATAGCTGAAAGCCCATGGCTGGTGAAGTACAGACATGTCATGCAGGCAGAGCCTATGTTGTAGATGGAATGGCGGGGCTGTGTCCCGCCATCCGGCTAGCTTTACCCAAAATAATTACACAGAAACTATTCTTTTAAACACTCCCTGGCCCGTTAATTTCAGCCACTTATTGGCTAATTAACCCATATTTAGTAATCCGTGTAGCACCACGAGGTGGTCGCTTACCAGGACAGATCTTAACCTGCGTCCATCTCATAGAGGCGAGGCATGGCAACTGACAATGGTGACTACCTGAAGCATCTCCCCATTCCTTCTTCCCACAATTCTGTTCTGTCTACTCCACCTACCTAATTTTCTATCCTCTTAAAGGACCAAGGCAGTTTCTTTATTAATCAATGAAAGTAACACATAAACACTCCTCCATCACTATGTAGGAGTTTTATTGAGATAAAGGTATTGGGTAAAGGAAGACAGAAAGAGACATACAGAAAGAGTAAATATTAGCCTTCCTCTTCAGAAGAACAAGGGGGAGAGATTGGGAGTGGGTAGAGTTTGTCTCTTAAAGGGACCTTTGTGCATACAGATTGTGGAGTGACATAGCAGCCATAGGCCATGCACTGGCCAGGGTACTGCCTGGGTTCATCCTGCTAGGTGACTAGAGCAAGCATAATGTCTGAGTCCTAACAATGACAATGGACTAAACTTCTGAACTTAAGGAGGCCACAGTTAGTTTTCCTTTGTAAGAGCTGCTGTGGGCATGGTGTATCTTTCCAGCAATAGAACCCTAACTAAAACATTACTTAATATTCCATTACTTTTTGTATTTTTTCAAAAATGACTCCAGCTTTTTCAATTTTTGTGAAGAACCCGAGAATCCAATATATTTTAGAAGAAGTGCTCAGAGACGAGACAAAGTTGTTCAAAATGGAGCCTTCATCTTGGGGTGGAGACTCTTTCCAAACTATCTTGTCTGTAGTCCCACAAAATGGCATCTGAATTTAACATCTTTGATGAAAAACATATCCTCATCAGCACACCCTTCAAGTGTGGCTCTGATGGTGTTTCACCTAAGTACTCAAAGTTGACCAACCATCTCACCTTAGAAGTTATATCACCATAAACTATCTGTTTATGTTAAAGTTCTTGGTATAAAAAAATTTGGACAACAATTAATTTCAACACACCAGTTATCTACTATTAAGATAATTATTTATGCAGAAGACAATGTCTGAGGAAAAGGGAAAATCCCCATGGGATCTGTTCTCATTTCACTTAGCTGATAACAAATGAGAGATCACATAATTATATCCCCTCTCTCCTTAGCTATATATTTATTCATCTGGGCCTTTTTAGAAAACTGTCCAGAAATTCAGTGTTTCCTAAATGGAATTCCATAAAAGTTACCCCTAATGGAAAGCTATCAGAGCTCAGAGCTGTCTCAGCAGAGCTGTCTGCAGCCTTCTCTCCTCAGATGCACTGATGATACAGACAGATCCACAATGTAAAAACAGAAGTCATTGTTTGTCTCATGCTCTGCCTTCCTTTCAGTCAAAAACGCACTCTTTGTCTCTGCCTTTTACAAAGGACAGCACAGAACAGTTTCATTTCAATTGTTGGAGATTCAAGTATCCTCTATATCCATCTATATGATGGCAGTAAAATAAAAGCATTAAGTTCATGATGAAAAATGTTGTGGTTTTATGAAAAAACAAAAAAGTGCACAGAGCTGGGAACCAACACAGATATATCCACTTTTGTGTGCCACACATAGTTGGCCCTGTATTTGATTGCTTAGTGTGCATAGTACTTTATATGAACTTTAACCTTCACAATAACTTAGTAAGGTAAGTCTGTATGTTATTGTTTGTATATAGCTATTAAGTACATGGTTCCAGAAGAGTTGTATGCATGTCAGAGTTCAGTGGCCAACCGTCGTCCACTTGCCTGTGAACTTTTGCTTAATGTAGTTACCACAAAAATCTAATCAATACAAAGAATGGGTAACCACTTCTAAAATCTGATTTCTTAAAGCATTTAATGGTGACCTGCCTAAGGGAAATTGACTTCTCAAGGGGGAAGGCTCTGAGCTTTCTAGAGAATGGTAGGCAGTAAGAAAATGGTATGGTTGACTTTTTAGTTTCATGAGAACTAAATTATCTGTCAACCCTGAACTGTTCTTCTTAAGAAGAAGATGATCCAGATCCTATTCCCAACGCCCACATGGGGGCTCCTAGCTATTACTCTAGTTCTATGGGATCTGCTTGACCTGCAAGGAGACCTGACTGTCTGCCAGAGGATCGATTATTCATTGGGGTGAGTGAGTGCCTGAACCGCAGCAGCTGCCCGGAGAGGGACCACCGACATTCCCCACCGCCCCCCCCCCCCCACACACACACTTCCTGCTCTTCCTGCAGGGGTTATTCTCCCCGGATACTGCCTCTCTCTTCCTGACCCTTCCCAGCATGAACCCAGAACCCCGCCCCCACTTCATCCTCCCATCTTTGGGGCCACAAAATCCCACAGCCCAGCCTGTTTGGGTGCCTGGACCGGAAATTGAGTGCACCCAGGCCGGTGGGAGGTCCCCTCCTTCATTAGCCTGCCTGCAACAAGGTAGGCCCTTTGTCACCGAGCTGCTTGGCCAGCAAGGAAACCTGACTGTCTACCAGAAGATCCATCATTCATTGGGGTGAGTGAATTGAATTCATTGGGGTGAATTGAACTTCTAAAAGAAGACCCAAAGGGGATTATTCAGAGGAAGAAATGGGCAGGCACAAATGCAAGAATTCCTCCAACAATTTGAAAAACAACATGAAAGCACCAGAACCCAGCGAACTTATAATAGGAGGACTTGAACACACTAATCAAGAAGAAGTAGAAAAAAATTGACTTTATGAAAGTAATAGAGTCCCTTAAACAGGAGGTGAACAACTCCCTTAAGGAAATGGACGAGAAGAATAACAAAAAGTTTGAAGAATTGAGTAAATCCATAAATGATATCCTAGGAAACCAAGAAAAAACAACCAATCATATAATGGAAACAGTGCAAGACTTGAAAACTGAAATGGAGGCAAGGAAGAAAACACAAACCAAGGGCCAGCTGGGTATGGAAAATCTATGTAAATGAACAGAGACTACAGAAACAAGCATAGCCAACAGAATACAAGAGATAGAAGAAAGAATCTCAGATTCTGAAGATACCGTAAAGAAAATAAATGCACTGATCAAAGAAAACAGCAAATCCAACAAATTCTCATCACAAAACATTCAGGAAATCTGGGACACAATAAAAAAACCAAACCTAAGAATAATAGGCATAGAAGAAGGAGAAGAATTACAGCTCAATGGTCCAGAAAATATATTTAATAAAATTATAGAAGAAAACTTCCCAAACCTAAAGAAAGATATTCCTATTAAAGTTCAAGAAGCTTACAGAACACCAAATAGACTGGAACAAAAAAAAAATCATCCCCTTGCCATATTATAATCAAAACACAAAACATACAGAATAAAGAAAGAATATTAAGAGCTGCAAAGGAAAAAGGTCAAGTAACATATAAAGGTAAACCTATCAGACTAACACCTGACTTCTCTATGGAAACCATGAAAGCCAGAAAGTCCTGGATAGATGTTTTGCAGAAACTAAGAGACCATGGATGCAAGCCCAGATTACTATACCCAGCCAAGCTTTCATTCACTATAAATGGAAAAAACAAAATATTCCAGGATAAAAACAAATTTAAACAATACATAGCCACAAATGCAGCCTTACAGAAAGTAATAGAAGGAAATTCACAAACAAAGGAGTCCAGCATTGCCCAAAATAACTCAGACATCTAGCGACCCTTCACCAGCACATCTCAAAGAAAGGAAACACACAATCTCTACTACCAAATAAAAAATGACAACTGGAGTTAAACTCCACTGGTCATTAATATCACTTAATATCAATGGACTCAATTCACCTATAAAAAGGCACAGGCTAAAAGATTGGATACAAAAACAGGATCCAACATTCTGCTGTTTAGAAGAAACACACCTCAACCACAAAGACAGACATCTACTCAGAGTAAAGGGTTGGGAAAAGGTTTATCAAGCAAATGGCCCTAAGAAACAAGCGGGTGTGGCCATACTAATTTCCAACAAAGTTGACTTCAAACTAAAATCAATCAGAAGAGATGGAAAGGGACACTTTATACTCATAACAGGAAAAATCCATCAGAATGAAGTCTCAATCCTGAATATCTATGCCCCTAATACAAAAGCACCCACTTATGTAAAAGAAACATTACTAGAAATCAAGGCAGCCATCAAACCAAACACACCAATAGTGGGAGACTTCAACACTCCTCTCACCAATGGACAGGTTAATCCGACAGAAACCTAACAGAGAATTAAGAGACTTAATAGAGGTAATGAACCAAATGGACTTAACAGACATCTATAGAACATTCCACCCAAACAGGAAAGGATATACCTTCTTCTCTGCGGCTCATGGAACCTTTTCGAAAATTGACCACATACTCAGTAACAAAGCAAACTTCCACAGTTACAAAAAAATATTAGTAACCATCTGTATCTATCGGATCACCATGGATTAAAATTAGAATTCAACAACAATGCTACCCCCAGAAAGCATACAAACTCATGGAAACTGAACAGTCAACTACTGAACCACAGCAGGGTCAAGGAAGAAATAAAAAAAGAAATTAAAGTCTTCCTTGAATTTAATGAAAATAAAGATACAACATACTCAAACTTATGGGACACAATGAAAGCAGTGCTAAGAGGAAAATTCATAGCACTAAGTGCCCACTTAAATAAAACGGAGAAAGCACACATTGGAGACTTAACAGCATGCCTGAAAGCTCTAGAAAAGAAAGAAGCAGACTCACCTAGGAGAAGTAGAAGACTGGAAATTATCAAACTGAGGGCAGAATCAACAAAATAGAAACACAGAAAACAATCCAAAGTATCAATGAAACAAAAAGCTGGTTCTTGGAGAAAACCAACAAGATTGACAAACCCCTAGCCAAACTAATCAAACGGCAGAGAGAGAACACACAAATTAATGATCAGAAATGAAAAAGGGGACATAACCACAGACATAGAGGAAATTCAGAGAATCATTAGATCTTACTACAAAAGCCTGTATGCCACGAAATTGGAAAATGTAAAAGAAATGGACACTTTTTTAGATAAATACCATATACCAAAGTTATACCAGGACCAGGTAAATGCTCTAAATAGTCCTGTTAGTCGCGAAGAATTAGTAATTGTTATCAGAAACCTCCCTGCCAAAAAGAGCCCAGGACCAGATGGGTTCAATGCAGAATTCTACCAGAACTTCCAAGAAGACCTAATACCTATACTCCTTAAGGTATTTCATGATATAAAAACAGAACAGTCATTGCCAAATTCCTTTTATGAAGCTACAATTACCCTGATACCTAAACCACACAAAGACTCAACCAAGAAAGAGAATTACAGGCCAATCTCACTCATGAACATCAATGCAAAAATTCTCAATAAAATACTGGCAAACAGAATCCAAGAACACATTAGAAAAATTATCCACTATGATCAAGTAGGCTTCATCCCAGAGATGCAGGGCTGGTTCAACATATGAAAATCTATCAATGTAATCCATCATATAAATAAACTGAAGGATAAAAACCATATGATCATCTCATTAGATGCTGAAAAAGCATTTGACAAAATTTAGCACCCCTTTATGATAAAGGTCTTGGAGGGATTAGGGATACAAAGGTCATTCTTAAATATAATAAAGGCTATTTACAGCAAGCCGACAGCTAAAATCAAGTTAAACGGAGAGAAACTCAAGGCCATCCCACTAAATTCAGGAAAACGACAAGGCTGCCCACTCTCTCCTTATCTCTTCAATATAGTACTTGAATTTCTAGCAATAGCAATAAGACAACACAAGGGGATCAAGGGGATTCGAATTGGAAAGGAAGAAGTTAAACTTTCGTTATTTGCAGATGATATGATAGTGTACATAAGCGACCCCAAAAACTCCACCAAAGAACTCCTACAGCTGATAAACTCCTTTAGTATTGTGGCGGGATACAAGATCAACTCCAAATAATCAGTTGCCCTCCTATATACAAAGGATAAGGAAGCAGAGAAAGAAATCAGAGAAGCGTCACCTTCACGATAGCCACAAATAGCATAAAATATCTTGGGGTAACTCTAACCAAGGAAGTGAAGGATTTATTTGACAAGAACTTTAAGTCTTTGAAGAAAGAAATTGAAGAGGATACCAGAAAATGGAAGCATCTTCCTTGCTCTTGGATTGGAAGGATCAACATAGTAAAAATGGCAATTCTACCAAAAGCAATCTATAGATTCAATGCAATCCCAATCAAGGTCCCATTAAAATTCTTCACAGAGATTGAGAGGACAATAATCAACTTTATATGGAAGAACAAGAAACCCAGGATCGCCAAAACAATCTTATACAATAAAGGTACTTCTGGAGGCATTACCATCCCTGACTTCAAACTCTATTACAAAGCTACAGTATTGAAAACAGTTTGGTATTGGCATAAAAATAGAGAAGTCGAGCAATGGAATCAAATAGAAGACCCAGATCTTAACCCACAAACCTATGAACACCCGATTTTTGATAAAGGAGCTAAAAGTAGACAATGGAAGAAAGAAAGCATCTTCAACAAATGGTGCTGGCAAAACTGGATGTCAACCTGTAGAAGAATGAAAGTAGATCCGTGTCTATCACCATGCACAAAACTCAAGTCCAAATGGATTAAAGACCTCAATATCAATCTGAACACACTGAACCTGTTAGAGGAGAAAGTGGGAAGTACTCTACAACATTTGGGCACAGGAGACTGTTTCCTACATATAGCCCCAGCAGCACAGACATTAAGGGCAACATTGAATAAATGGGACCTCCTGAAGCTGAGCAGCTTCTGTAAAGCAAAGAACACTGTCACTAAGACAAAAAGGCAGCCTACTGACTGGGAAAAGATCTTCACCAACCCTGCAACAGACAAATGTCTGATCTCCAAAATATATAAGGAACTCAAGAGACTAGACTTTAAAATGCTAATTAACCCAATTAAAAAATGGGGCACTGAACTTAACAGAGAATTCTCAACAGAGGAAGTTCGAATGGCCAAAAGACACTGAAGGCCATGCTCAACCTCCTTAGCTATCAGGGAAATGCAAATCAAAACAACATTGAGATACCATCTTACACCTGTCAGATTGGCTAAAATCAAAAACACCAATGATAGCCTTTGCTGGAGAGGATGTGGAGTAAGGGGTATACTCATCCATTGCTGGTGGGAATGCAAACTTGCGCAACCGCTTTGGAATGCAGTGTGGAGGTTTCTCAGGAAATTTGGGATTAACCTACCCCAGGACCCAGCAATCCCACTGTTGGGAATTTACCCAAGAGATGCCCAATCATACTACAAAAGCATTTGTTCAACTATGTTTATAGCAGCATTATTTGTAATAGCCAGAACCTGGAAACCACCTAGATGCCCTTCAGTGGAAGAATGGATGAAGAAAGTGTGGAATATATACATATTAGAGTACTACTCTGCGGTAAAAAAACAATGACATCTTGAATTTTGCATGCAAATAGATGGAAATAGAAAACACTCATAATTGTACTCACTCATAATTGGTTTCTAGCCATAAATAAAGGACATCGAGCCTATAATTCGTAAAAAAAAAAAAAATCCTAGAGAAGCTAAATAAGAAGGTGAATCCAAAGAAAAACATATAGTTATCCTCCGTTATATTGGAAGTTGACAAGATTGCCAGACAAAAAATGGGAACTTGGGGGTGGGGTGGGATGGGGGATGGGGAGAGAAAAGGGTGAAGTGGAGGATGGGAAGAGCTTGGGGGAATAGGATGGTTGGGATGTAGGAAGGATGGATATGGGAACAGGAATTATATATCTTAATTAAGGGATCCATCCTAGGGTTGGCAGAGACTTGACTCTAGAGGGGTTCCCAGGTGTCCAGGAAGAAGCCCCCAGCTAGTTCTTTGGGCAGTTGAGGAGAGGGTGCCAGAAATGTCCAGATCCTATTGCCATACTCATGAATATCTTGCATATCACCATAGAACCTTCACCTGGCATTGGATGGAGAAAATGACAGAGCCCCACATAGAAGCACCGGATTGAGCTCCCAAGGTCCTGATGAGGAGCAAAAGGAGGGAGATCATGAGCAAGGAATTCAGGACCGTGAGGAGTGCATTTACCCATTGAGACGGTGGGACAGATCTAACGGGAGACCACCAAGTCCAGTTGGAATGGGACGGATGGAACAGGGGACCAAACCGGACTCCCTGAATGTGGCTGGCCGTGGAGGAGGACTGAGAAACCAAGGACAACGGCGATGAGCATGATCTTTACAGCATGGACGGGCTCACTGTGAGCCCTGTCAGTTTGGTTGCTCACCTTCCTGGACTTAGGGGGAGCTGGGAGGACCTTGGACTTAACATAGTGAAGGGAACCCTGATGGCTCTTTGGCTTGGAGAGGGGCGGAGTGGGGGTATGGGTGAAAGGGAGGGGAGGGAAGGGGGAGGAGGAGGAGATGGAAATTTTTAATTTTAATAAAAAATGAGAAGAAAAAGAAGAAGAAGAAGATGATTAATTTCCCTTCTGCACTGAGCCTGTATGCCAGTTTTTGGCAGAGAGAAATAACAAGTAAATAACTTGTTTGGAAAGAATGTTTAAGCTACTGAAATAATTAGAATTCATACTTTTAGGAGGAGAAATGCAAATTTTGGCACAGTCTTCTTGCTCAGGTTGTTAATAAATAAACTTAATTCTTCCCATATCCCAAGATCTGCCTTGTTAGTGATGAAGTCACTCAGGACTTCGTTATTTCATTTCTTTAATTAGTACTGGACAATGTCTGTGAAGAGCCTAATGCAAGGATGGCTACTGAGACTTCTCTGATTCCCACATAGTTCACTGAATCATTTTGATGCATCTCTAGTCCCTGCACTGCCGTGCCTCATTTTTGAATGAAAAGAACTCAGCACTCTCATGTTGTCTGACCACACAGACATCTTATTAAAATCATGACTATCACTTCTCTTATCCATTAACCTGACTGTACAATCAAATGTCTTAATAATTTTTTTATTTTCCATATACTGAGTGGACTCCCATAGAAAGTCTTCCTTTCATATCAAAGGGTTAAAGACCCAGAGAGATCATCTGGCTCCGCAGTAATTATCAGAACTAAGTTAGAAGCCAGTTTTCCAATCCTTATTCTGGAACAGTTTGACCAAATGTACTCTCTTGTATGAGAGATAATTTCCTTTATAACTATTGTGCAGTTTTAACATTTTACAGGAAAACTATAGTGATTTTAATTTTCATTGCATACTATATTATCGACATAGGAGTTATTCCTTATAAAATACTTTACATATATCATTGTCATAAATGTTGTGTCCTTATATCTTAATGTTAGGTGAAAAATTGCTTTCAACTACTAAATAGTAAGATTCTCTAGAGATTAGTGAATGATTTAACTTTTTTCCTCCTTTTTTCTATAAAGAATGAGGTAGATGTGAATATTCCTAGCAAACACAGAGGGCATAGGCTCTATGATATAACTTACTTTTCTTTAACAAAGCATATTAAATATACAGGGTGTATTATTCATCCAAAGGTTCATTTTCAAAAAAATCACTAAACAAATATTAATGTTTGGTACAAATGGTTCTAAGGTCAATTTAGAAAAAAAAATACAAATGTTATAGAACTAATAAATGTTCCTCTATTTCCTCTTTGAATATGAAATTTTAGTGTATTCCTTGAGCATGTACCTTTCATTCCTTTACCACATATGTATGCTTTTTTATCATTGATAATATATTGTATAATTATTAATAAAGACCCAGAGATAAACATTGGGGTTAAACTTGAAGGTCAGAATAGCAAAAACAGTCACTGGCTCTTACCTCTATCTCAGTCTGAAACGGCAATCCTGCCTCCAGGAATCTCAGAAGGAGACTGTGTCTGAGAGCTGTCTCCTCCCATTTTATAATCATCTTTAGGGCTGGGATTAAAGGCGTGCACCACTACTGCTCAGTTTCTATGGCAAACTGGTGTGGCTACTGGGACAGACCACTGCCTTGTCTGTAAGGTTGACCAGTGGGGCTGTTCTACTCTCTGATCTTCAGGAAAGCTTTATTTATTAAAATACAATTGAAATATCACTACAATATACAATAATTTTGTACTTTAAATGTTTATAAAGATTCATGAAGGATTACCTATTACATGACATTCTTATTCAACATTATGCCCTTGTTGTCACTTTTAGTTATGAATTGCTGTCTTTGGGTACATTTTCAGTTACATCCTCAAGTTGTTAAGGCCTGTGACAACTATGAGCATAAGATACAACAAGAAAGGAAGAATACATAAGTAACAGATGTGGAAGCAATCTTTTTGTATCTTAAGACATCTGTTTCATCATCTTTAATGCAGGCGATATATTTCTTAAGTAAAGATGCAAAACTGACAAAATATAAGTTATAATGTCATGTATTGCATCAGTGCCAGAATGCAAAATATCAGGAGAATCTGGGACAAGGGAACAAGACAGTTTGTTGCTCATTTTCTTACCAGAGAAAGAACTCCAAACATCCTCAGCCCCTGATCCTGTTCAGCCACTACCTCTGCCCTTCCCCTGCTTCATAATAATCCTTGCCAACCTCCAACTTGGTTGGAGTTCTGTTGGAGTTCTGGCATCTGGTCCCTTGAAATGCCTCAGTCCACAAATTGTCCTAATAAAGCCCCACCTACCTCAGAAGCTCAATTTGCAAAACACTGCACCTTTAAAGATACTTTTGATTAGCTGGACTATCCATGCCTTTAGCCTGAGAAACTAACTACCAAGGCATGTTTTTTCTTTTGACACAATTCTTCTTTTCTATTTTGTATGATCAGAATATAATGTTGTGTGATATTTTGTTTGTGTTCTGACAAATAAAGTTTGCCTGGAGAGCAGAAGGCAGAGCTAGCTACTAATCATAGAGGCCAGGCAGTGGTGGCTCACAACTTTCAGCCCAGCACTAGACAGGTGGAGACAGGAATATAAGGCTGGTGGAGATAGGATCTCATCATTCAGTTCATAGAGGTTAGAGCTCGAGTGACCGGCTGCTCTACTTCTCTGTTCTCTTGGCTTTCACACCTAATATCTGATTCTGGGTTTTTATTGATCAGACTAACTAGGATCACACTTCAATATAAGCAATCATAAGAAATTGTAACAGCTCCTTGGCTTTTTCTATGGTTTTTCTTCAGGTCTCTACTGCTATCCCATATAATAATATCTACTACATTAATCTTTCAAGTTGGAAGATTAATTTCAAATTCTAAGTTGGACTGGAGACAATCCTGATCCCTATCTAAATTTCAAGTGTTCCTAAGGCACCTTCAAGGCTAAATGCACTCACTACAAAAGAATGATTTACATGTGTATTATTGACATAAGAGTTATCATTTATAAAATACTTTACATATAGCATTGTCATAAATGTTGTGTCCTTATATCTTAATGTTAGGTGAAAAATTGCTTTCAACTACTAAGTGGTGATATTCGCTAGAGATTAGTGAATGATTTAACTTCTTTCCTCCTTTTTTCTATAAAGGATGAGGTAGATATGAACATTCCTAGCAAACACAGAGGGCATAGGCTCTATGATATAACTTACTTTTCTTTAATAAAAAATATAATTTTATTTATATTAGCTCTTTGATGTTCCTAAGAATGAAAAGTTAAAAGTGTTCCCATATTTAAAGCCACAGACAGCTGTCCCCAGTTGTCTCCTCTCTTCACATGCAGCATCCATTATAAGAGACAAAGACAAAACCCTACATAGAAGCCTGTCTTTCAGAGTGCCAAGAAAAGAGTAACACTTCTCAACACCCTGAAAGACATTATGCCCTATAGAAATAGCCTTCTATCCAAGGAAATGTTCACCATTTAATGTGATATAACTAGCTATTCATATTTTTATGAAGTATTAAAATTAGGGTCAATCAACCCAGATATTTATCATACTATTTAGAAAAGTTTGTAATTTGGAAAGCATATGAAATAAAAAAGAAGGCTAAGTTTGTCATAAGCCATACTTGGGGCTGGCAATGCTGTTATAATCCTAGGCACATTTTATTGAGAGGAATGACGTATGAGATGGCCCATAGTAAATTCAGTCTCTCTCGATTGTAGGTACAGACTGGCACCTAAGAAGGCGCTCACATATGTGAGGAATTCTTCCTGTCTAATGACCCTCTTAACCTTTTAGTTGGTAGAAGCTAATGGTCTACTAATAGGTTCTAAATATCTGTTAGTCACAAAATGTTAGGTCAGACACAGAGATAAGCAATGAGTACCTACTAAGGAGGCTAAAATAGCCCAATATGAACTATTATTAATCTCTAGTACCAAATCATCCCAACCTTTCAAGAATCAGTTCAGCAGTCCCACAGAAGGTCCATTGGAAGTTTCATTTCTTTGTAGAATGTAGAACTGTTGTTCAAAGCCCGTCCTTATATAACTTATGTCAGAATTTCTTTTTTTCACTTTTAATGTGGTTTATTTTTTATATTTAAAAATTTCCATTTCCTCCCCTCCTCCCCCTTTCCCTCCCTTCCCCTCCACACATACCCCCCTCCCTCTCTAGGCCAAGGAGCCATCGGGGTTCCCTACTCTATGCTAAGACCAAGGTCCTCCCAACTCCCCCCAGGTCCAGGAAGGTGATCAACCACGCTGAGAAGGCTCCCACAGAGCCCTTCCATGCAGAAGAATCAAAGCCCAGAGCCATTGTCCTTGGCTTCTCAGTCAGCCTCCACCGTCAGACACATTCAGGGAGTCCGGTTTGGTCGTGTGTTCCATCAGTCCCATTCCAACTGGAGTTGGTGATCTCCCGTTAGTTCTGTCCCACTGTCTCCATGGGTGAACGTACCCCTCACGGTCCTGACTTTCTTTCTCATGTTCTCCCTCCTTCTGCTCCTCATCAGGACCTTGGGATGCTCCAATGTGGGGCTCAGTAATTTTCTTCATCTATCGCCAGGTGGAGGTTCTATGGTGATATGCAAGAAATTCATCAGTATGGCACATGTTAGAATACTACTCAGCGGTAAAAAACAATGACATCTTGAATTTTGCATGCAAATGGATGGAAATAGAAAACACTATTCTGAGTGAGGTAACCCAGACCCAAAAAGATGAACATAGGATGTACTCACTCATAATCGGTTTCTAGCCATAATTAAAAGACATCGAGCCTATAATTCGGGATCCTTGAGAAGATAATAAGAAGGTGAACTCAAAGAAAAACATATGGTAATCCTCCTGGATATTGAAAGTAGACACGATTGCCAGGCAAAAATTGGGAACTTAAGGGTGGGGAGAGACGGGGCCAAGGGAAGATGGGGGGAGAAAAGCGTGAAGAGGAGAATGGGGGGAGCTCAGAGGAATGGGATGCTTGGGAAACAGGAAGGGTGGATATGGGAGCAGGGAAGCATATATCTCAGTTTAGGGAGCCATCTGAGGGTTGACTCTAGAGGGGTTCCCGGGTTTCCAGGGAGACGTCCCCAGCTAGTTCCTTGGCAGCTGAGGAGAGGGAGCCTGAAAATGTCAGAATATCTTATGCCAGCAACAGAAAAATAGCTCCTGGGCTTCTCTGAAGGCACAATATCTGCAGGGTTTTCCAACAGTCAACACAGAAGTTCACTTTCTCTTACAAGATCTTCAATGTTTCCTTGTTTCCTGTGCTTATTCTAAACTCCTCACTGCTTTGTATATATAAAACAACTATCTAGTTATTTGAACTTTGGCACACAAAACATTTAAATTGCAGTTTCTTCAAGAAAATTGAGACACTTCCACCTGTTACCTGCACAGTACCATGAAGTTCAATTTGACAGAGAAATCTTCTATCAAGTTTCTGAGATGACCCTGACTTCCTGTTCTGCCTCACCAAAGCACTATAGATAGCCAGTCAAGCTTTCCCAAGTCCTCCCTGTATTCTTCTTCCTTTAGTTTCTGTTTTCTACATTGCATTTCTTCTGGGGATTGATCACTTCCCTGTTTGAACCTTCTCAACCTCTGCTTATGAAGTTCCACAGAATATAATCAATAATATTTAGCAATGGATCTCTATGAGAATTTTTCATCTTACCAAGCAAGCAATATGCTTGTTATCACCCAGGAAATGGCACCTGATTCATCTGATTACACTGTTCACCAACCTGCACACCTGTGACTTTTCTGCCCATCATGTGGGAAGACTGAAGGATCAGGATAAATGTTCAGCAAGAAGAGACATTCTGAAAAGAGAAGTGACCTGAAGGAATATTTCTGGGAGGTAGGGCTTATATTTAAAATATTTGATAACCATTAATAAGTAGTAGTAATGAAACATTTTCAAAATGACCACAAAAATAGACTCCAAAGGACACTGAAATTTACTAAATATCCTACACAGGCCCAGCTTTCTGAATATAGCGTCACTTGAGAGGCCGGAATCACAATAAGGATGCTGTACAGATAGAGTAGTTAATGTCAACCCTACTACAATGTTGGAAGTATCTGTCTATCACAAGCTCATCCAGCCGTAGTTATCCCAGTCATCTTCCTGCCTATGAAGCAATGAATAAATAACCTAGTCTATGGAGAGGTGTGATTGGTTGGTGAGTCCCTATTTATTCATTCAATCTACAAAAGTTTACTCCAAGGGTTAGCTAAGCACTAAATTTATTTTAAAAGTTTAATGAATAATTCAAATTAATGGATATATGACTAAGCAAACTACTAAATCTATTTTGATCATTAATTCCCTTTTGTATTAGTCACCTTTTCCTTGCTCTGATAACACTGAACAAAAGCAGCTTCAAAAAGGAAGGGTTTAATTTAGGTTAAGATTCTAGAGGGATCACGTCCATTTTCATTCAACACAGGAACTAGAAGAAAGAATAAAGCAAGTCAAGTGAGGCTTTCAACCCTGCAAACTGTCCTTTGGTAATACACTTTCACTGTCAAAGCTCTCCCTCATATAGATGACATCACCATCTCAAGCACTGTCACCAAAGGGAATCAAATACATAAGCCTTTGGGGGAACTTTTCCCATGTAACTTACAATATCTTTGCAGCACAAATGTGAGCTATTCTCAAAATAAAATGCTTTAGGGCAGAGTACAGAGGGAAGGAGAGTCCCCAGATCAAGGAGATTAAAATGACAGGGAAGTGATGTTTGAATCTAAGACATTGCTGAGAAAATGAGGCCACTGGCTCAGAAGCTAACACTCCTGGGAGGAGAAGCTGGAAGAAACAAAGACAAAATGCTCCTATTTTATAATGCTGACAACATGTAAATCTACTTGCTTATGCCACAAATATTTTCATCCTTTCAAACTGATAGTGATTAGAAACATGTTAGTTTGTTCTAGTTTATATCTGTCCTGTAAAGGATTGTGTTGCAATCATTCTGGAGTGTTTGTTTGGGGTCTTGAGACAAAGCCTCAGGATAGAATTCAGGCTGTACTGGAACTGCTGTGTAACCCAGGCTGGCCTCACAGCTACAGAGATCCACCTGCTTCTGCCTCCCATGGGCTTGGCTTAGAAGCGTGTGCCACCACACCTAGCTCCATTTCTCCTGTTCTAAAATCCAATTTTGCTGCATCGTGTGCTGCATCTCACATTTTTCCATTACACACTCCTTGATTGGCTCAATGAACTTGCCACATTTGACCTATGTCTGGGGCTACAATCTGTTAACTTAAAAAACAAAGGTAAGTCACAAACCTATGGTGATCCATTTCTTTATTTGCAGAACACAGGCTAAAAATGGAAGTATTTTACCACAATTAGGGAAGCAATTGTCTTGTTCAGACATTCTGAAACTTCCCTTGGAAGATGAGCCTCTCAGTTCCAAAGTGATGGTGTATTCTTTGAATGAAAACATGCCCCCAAAGAGTCATGTATTAAAATTTTGTTTGCCAGATGATAGGCTTTTTGAAGTTAACAGGATCCTTGTGAGAATGACTTCATCCATTGATGAAATCATAATTTGATGTCATTACTGGGAAGTGATAGAGAAACACCATGATGTTCAGCTTTATCATAGGCATAGATCATTATGAGTAACCTTGGACATTATGGGACAATCTTTCCTTCTCTCTAAACTATTTTCCTCAAGTATTTGCCATTGGGAAAAATATCATCTAAAACATGGCTAGATTCATCCTTGAGTAACATGTAATAAAGACTAAATAAGCTTTCTAATTAACTGGACAGATGAGTGTGGTTCAGGTGAAGTGGGGTTTAGTTCTGGACATATACCTAAGAGGAGTATCAACAAGGCACAGGTAAAGTCATGTAGGCCGTAGAGAATCAGAAAACTCTATTTGAAATAGAGACCTTTTTGAAGGGGAAGCCCAGCCAATCACCTTGTTTGTAAGGCATGTCCCACTTAGGCTAATATTTACTTTAAAATCTTGTGGGTGTGCAGCCAGCCTTCTCTTTGTTTTCATGTGCTCCTCGCTGGAACCTTGGATTTGTAAGTTCCCTTTTATTTCCTTAATTAAAGCTGAATATTATATATTAAAGCTAGTCTGGTTAATCATCACTGCCGATCAACCACACCCCTTCATTTTGATGCCCAACGTGGGGCTCGAACCCACGACCCTGAGATTGAGAGTCTCATGCTCTACCGACTGAGATTAGGGTTAGGATTAACTGGTTTGATGGGATGATTGGTATTTGTGAATTATTGTTTCTAGAAAACTGCATTGGTGTTGATTCTTGTATATTGAACATTGTATGTGAGTATGCTTCTACCTCTATTTATTGTATGAGAGTATGCTCTCTGTTTAAAACAATTGTTATATTGAGATATTTACCATATTGCAATGTACATTTCTACCTCTGATATTATTTATATAATGACATTGTTTATATTTGGAGATCATTGTCCTCATTTATTGCACAGTTGTTTATTCTCTTAGTCTCCAAGTTAGATAGGTATCGAGAACTATATATCAATAGACATATATGTTTGTCATATTTATATTTAGGATATTCAGGTTTTTAGATATATAGATTATATTTAGTATAGATAGTATAACCTTTGACCTCTTTGCAGAGCTGTAGAAAATGGTCTTTAATCTAACCTAGAGTTTTGTACTTATGAGACACAATCACTCCTGGCAACACCGCTCTACTCCTGAGAGAACATTGAGCACCAAAGGCACTCCACTGGGAGCTTGTCTTCTTTTTGGCAGAACTGGCCTTTGGGCAAATAAAAGCCCATACCTTGACTACTGACAAAGATACAGAATATCCATAAGTGGATAAAACAGGATTATCTTATCTTGCCAAGACAGGATAGGATAGTTCTACAAAAAGTTCCTTGCTTTTGAAAAATGTTATGTCAGTTGTGTTAGGCCTTAGCCAAATTGGTTGCCTCAACATTGCAAAACAAGACTTTAGGTGATTGCCCAGGTAGTCATTTGTCTCTGTCATTTGTTGCACATTTTGGAAGTTTCTTGTTTGTACTTCCTGGTTGCTTAAGTAATATTACTTCCTTTCTCAGATCTTTGATGGGGTTGAAGATTAGATAATTATAGTTACCCTCTACATTATTTAGACTCCTTGAAATAGAATGTTTAGTAAAACTTTTGTTATATGTTTCTTGCTTAATAATGTTTGTTGTTTGTAATTTTATATTTATTATTTGTTCCTATTGAATATAGTTGTTTTTGGTTTGGTTCTGTCTTATTTAGACAAAAGGGGGAGATGAAGGGGAAGCCCAGCCAATCACCTTGTTTGTAAGGCATATCCCCCTTAGGCTTATATGTACTTATAAAATCTTGCTGGTGGGTGGCCCACCTTCTCTTTGTTTTCTTGTGCTCCTCGCTGGAACCTTGGATTTGTAAGTTCCCTTTTCTTTCCTTTATTAAAGCTGAATATTATATATTAAAGCTAGTCTGGTTAATCATCACTGCCAATCAACCACGCCCCTTCACCTTTCGGATGGGCAAATTAATGAAGAAATATTTAAACATTTAGAAAATAATTACCTCCAAATGTCTGAAGGAAGCACACTCAACAACAGCTTCTTTTCACCAACTTCAAAAACCCACAAAAATAGGGAAGTTCCTGTAAAAATAGGGAACTTACCTGCTTATATCATTCACCTTTGTATGATGCAGATTACATGTTTATTGGTATATGTTAAATGATGAATTCGTGAATGAATGGGTTAGAAAAATGCAGATTTGAGCTAAGGTACCTGCAGATTTGTATCAAAGAAAAAATGTTCAAAGCCTGAGTGACCATTTTAAGAAAATGGGTTCTGTAACATGTAAGCTGTTCTTTGAAGTTTTTGTTGGTGTTTTTTGCTTTGTTTTGTTTGTTTTGGTTTGGTCTTTTGTTTGTTTATTTTTTGGTTTTGTGAGACAGTATTTTTCCGTGTTGTTCTGACTGTCCTGGAACTACATATTCTGTAGACAAGGCTGGCCTCAAAATTGAAGATCTACTTATATCTGCTTCCCAAGAGCTGGGAATAAAAGCATACATCATTGATGCCTGGCTTGTATTATGTAAGCTGTTAAAATAAAATCTATGTAACTATCAGATATATTTCATAATCATAAGATATTTCTATTATAAAATGGATTTGTGATCAATTTTCATTTTATGGGCCTTTTAGTTATAAAAAATATATCCAACATGAATGTTACAAATTGCTTCACAAGGGAATTTATCTAATAGTCTTGGTAATGGTGATATTGATATAGAGGCACCAGAAAAAAAAAAACAAATTGGCTATGTTCATCTGTTATTACTGTCAAAAGAAAGTCACAATGACCACAGGACTCACATTAAGCATTATATTACACTTTACATAAAATCCCTTTAATGTTTTTGCTTTGAACAAGATGCTTGTAAAAAAATAAACAAAAACATAAAAAAACCTCTTGTATTTTAGATTTTTCTTTAGAAAAGTTGAAGTTGAGGATTGATTGGAAAGAATCCCACAAAGCCCTAATTCAGATAACACTTTCACAGATGTGCACTGATACCCTATACCTTTATGGGTTGGTGTGTTTTTAGGAGACAGAATTCTGCTAAAATTTATAGTGCTCCAAGATTTTTTTCCCATCATCTTATCTAATGCCGAGATTTTTCTGTCTTCAGTCACTGAGACATCTATTATTTTAATAACACTGAAGCAGCCTTGTCAAAGTTACAGCCTGACAAGTAGTCTTAACTGAGTTTCTTTCAAGTCTTTTCTACCTTGTAATACTCAATAGTAGAATTAGTTCTTCTTGAGTTCTGTTTACCTAAGACTGGAGTCATTTTTAAGACTGCTTCAAACACTGGAATGCTTTGGAAATATAATATACTTTATGAATGTAAAAACTTTTCCCATAAACTTGGGCTGGCCCTGTTGAGTCAGGACTTACTGTTAGATTCCTGAATTTATACAGAGCTTTAATGTTGTATTCCAAGTGCCCTTTGATCCCAGGGAAATCAATGAGTGAGCTAGTGCAGCTCTTATAATATTTAATAAGCAACCTTCCATAGGATTTTAGAAACTTTCTATTTGAAAGTATGTCCTGCTCCTAAATAGTACAGAAGATATCAATAAACAAATAGGGTTGAGAAGGAAGTGAGGCTTGGAAATTGTGCTGACAATGGATTCCCAGGACATAGGAAAATGGAATTTAAGAAACCCAGAGGGAAGGAAAAATGTCAAGTTTGCTTTTTGCACTTACTGAAACACTAGAAACTAATTGCCAAATGAATTTTTAATATACCTAAATGGAAATATAAAATAATGACTTATCTGTAACCTGAGCATATTTACAGTTATGCCACAAAACCACAAGGCAGGAACAGAAATGAACTGAAATAATGATAACAGATATTAACACATTTCATGGTTAGTGTGTTTTATAAAGCCTTGGAGATAGAACATCGTTGGTGCCTCTCTGTATGTAATTATACATACTACTGCTGACGGATTCTTCTTTTTATTGTATCTTTAACTATTTATTCAATCTTAGCTGTTCTACCAAAGTGAAAATATCTTAAAAATAGATTTTTTTTCAAGTCTCAAAGCATGCATTGTGCTTCAAACATGATTGGTCTAAGGAAGTATTTGATAATGAAAAATAACTTCAAATGTTGTTCTAATGACAGTATGTCTACTGCCAGGTTTTCACACAACCAAGAAACAAGTAAAGGAAGAAGCAGAGAAGGAGAAATGGATAGAGAAAGAGGAAGAAAGCAAAAGCTGAGGACATAGCACTGTAGAGACAGATATAGTTGGGAGGGTCAGGAGTTCAGGAGTATTAGCTACCTTACAAGGCTCCCTGTGTTACGAAAAACTCTCTTTCATGTGTATGAATACATACATATAACATCTTACTACACACTTCATATTTCAGTTTATTTGAATAACTAGTCACACATATGGGTCTAACTTGGCACAAATCTTGTTCCATAAATCATAATTATAGCATTTGTCATCTTAGTTTCTTTTCCTGCCTCTGTGTTAAAATACTCTGACAGAAGCAAGTTGAAGAGAAAGAGTATGTTAGTTCACAACTCTAGGACAGACCATCGTGATCGAGAAAGCAGGACTGGTCACATCACATCCACCACTGGGAAACAAGAAAATGATGGATGCAAGCTCAATGCCCTTTCTCCATTTCATACATTTTGGGTTCCTGCCAGGGAATGGCAGCACTTACACTGGGTGGATCTTTTCACCTCACCTCAATGAGCTGAATCGAGATAACTCACAGGCCTGTTCAGAGGCCCATTTCTCATGTGATTCAAGATTCTGTCAAATTGACAATAATAACCACCACAGTAAGTGTAAAATGTTTGTTAAGTCACTATCAAATTCTATATAATTCAGAAAAGAATTTCTTAAAGAATTTTATAAATCACTTTCTCTCCTCTCCCTACCCAACCCCATTATTTCCCCTCCACCATTTATTCCCCACTACCTTTAAGTAAGAAAAATAATTAATAAATATAATTTCTCCACTTTAGACTTTTCAAATGCTGAGGAGTACTTTAATACTGTTTTTCAAATCAAAATAACATGTTAACAATGCCAATCTTACTGTTGCGCTTATATAGAACCATTAACTGTTTTCTTTTTCTTTTTTTTTTTGGTATTTATTTATTTATTTATTTATTAATTTTTTTCTCATGGTTTATTTTTTTTTCATTTTATTGCCACATTCAGAGAGACGGGTTTGATCGCATGATCCATCAGTCCCATTCCAACTGGAGTTGGTGATCTCCCTTTAGTTCTGTCCCACCGTCTCCATGAGTGAACGCACCCCTCACGTTCCTGACTTTCTCCCTCATGTTCTCGCTCCTTCTGCTCCTCATAAGGACCTTGGGAGCTCAGTCCAGTGCTCCAATGTGGGGCTCAGTCAGCTTCCCCATCTGTCGCCAGCTGGAGGTTCCCTCACAGTCCTGACTTTCTTTCTCATGTTCTCTCTCCTTCTGCTCCTCATCAGGACCTTGGGAGCATTAACTGTTTTCAATACTATGTTTGTCTACTATTTTACTTAGCAATTTTGTATTGTGTAGTCAGACAAATGAGTAATTGAGTAATAAAGTTATGCTGTCTTAAGGACTGTTCCCCTAAGGACAGACATGTAAGAACCAGAAGTTCAGTGTTCTTAGTTATCTCCCTAGCAAGGATCACACATTGTATTTGCTTTAAGGGTTTTCTATAAAGGTTTTTGTTAATTCTTTCCCTTCCCAAAAATACCTAATGCCCTTTATTCTACCAGGGGTTACTATTGTGATTGTCAGAAAGTGCCTGCTAGCCTTTTACGGTAGCATCCTTCCCAGGAGACTTTTAATCTTTGTGTTTTTGTTTGGGACTTTGGTGGTTTTACCACTAAAATTCCCTTGTTTTAAGAAACCTCTCGCAGCCGGGCGGTGGTGGCACACGCCTTTAATCCCAGCACTCGGGAGGCAGAGGCAGGCGGATCTCTGAGTTCGAGGCCAGCCTGGTCTACAAGAGCTAGCTCCAGGACAGGCTCTAGAAACTACAGGGAAACCCTGTCTCGAAAAACCAAAAAAAAAAAAAAAAAAAAAAAAAGAAAGAAACCTCTCTGTTTAATTAGTTTTTATTGATACCATAAAAACTCATGGCTAAAAGCAACTTAGGAAGGAAAGGGTTTGGGCTTACACACATTGTGCCACAGTCTATTGAGGGAAGGCAAGGCAGGGACTCAAAAAAGATTTGGATGAAAGACCTGATATGGAGGCCTTGTAGGAACACTGTTTCCTAACTTGCTTTCTGATACAACTAAGAACCACCTGCCTGCCTGGGTTGGCACTGGCCCCAGTGAACTGGGTCCTCCTATAGCACTCATTAATCAAGAAAATGCCCAACAGGTTTGTCTACAGGCTAATCTTATGGAGGTGTTTTCTCTGTTACAACTCTATCAAGTTGATCAAAACCAAGCAGCACCTCTCATCTTCCAGTTGTTTACCCCAATTCTCTTATAAAGAATCCCTAGTGAGGGGAGGCATGCTGTCTCTCATATCAAAGTCCTCCGTTCGACTTGATTTACTAACTTCTTCTAAGACCATGATGCCCTTTCATTGTTCATTGCTATTTCTAAGACATTTAAGCCACCTCACCAGCTCCACCACCATGGGCTCAGCTTCCTCAATAGATACAATTTCCCCAAGGCATCTCAGAGTTCACCAATTAAAAAAAATATAAGCAAAGGGATCCATATTCAAGTCGTGGTCCCTACTCATGACAACCAGTCTCTTTTCAAACTATCTTCTTTCTCTGCTTGCCAAAACAACACTCCACACTGAGGACAGCCTGGGTAGTATAGCAATACCATTTTCAAACAAAGAAAAAAGAAAAAAATCAATAACAGAACAACAAAGAGACAAAGAGAGGTATGAGTCACCACCTAGAATATTCATCCTCTGTGACATCCCATCAGTTCTAATAAGCAGAGTCCATCTAGACAGCATGCTGGTGCAGAGACAGGCCCGGCTGCTGATTCAGTCAGGTCTGCCATTTGGGGTTCTGAGTAACCCTTCATCCTTCAGCCATTGTTGACTTTTTGGTGATAAAAATAGCAGCAGCAGCACCAGCAGCAGCCGCATAGTGCTTAATTGCAGTAAAATTCATTTGACCAAAGTAGTTAACTACAGTAACTAAAACAAACAAACAAAAATCTTGCCAATTCATTCTTCCTTGGAGCTGAATTGTGCTTACTTTATTATTCACATGGTGTGGTTGTTTTGATCCTAAAACTGTGATAGATAATCTTAGAGATAAAGGACAGACTTTGATTAGATAATTAGATCAGGATAAACACCAAGCCAATGCTAATTCTGCACAATGGAGTCCTTTTTAAAAGAGGTTTAAGTCCTGGCACAATCTTGGAAAAACAAAAGGAGAAGATAGCATCTGAGGAGAATGGCCCAGAGCAAATTCTTCCCACACCCTCACAAATAGCAAGCCTTGACACAACCTTCATCTTAGTTCTCACTCTGAGAATATGGAAGATGTAAATTTCTGTTGTTTGATCGACCCAATCCACAATATTTCTGTATGGTAGTCTTACCAGAAAAATGCAATATGTTCTTAAATAAACATTGAATTTACTAATTGGTCTATGAAATGAATTTTAAAAGCTATTTAGAGGCAGAAAGCAAGGGTTAGCAGATTTGCTACTTTCAGTGGGAATATAGCAGTGGGCTCAGAACTTGATTATAGCACACAGTAAGTTCTCTGAAATCTGAGTGAAAAGAAATACTAAGTATAATATTGAGTTGGAAGTATCACACCCAGCCTGTCAAGTGCTTTGAGCTTGGACTGCAATTCCCAGCCTTCCAAAATCTGACCACACAGGGTATTTAAGCTCAGCCAAAAAGAGAAATACATGGTTTTGGGTTTTCTTGTGTTCTCCCTCTGTCTTTACCTTACCATGCTTTCTGGGCCATCCAGGACTGTGCTGTCTATTAAACAGAGGCATTTAATTTGGTTTGATCTGGTCAGATTGGAGTTCTTTTGTGTCGGTGCAGAGCCGCTCATCTTAAGATTTTTCTTAACACTAAGGTTGTCTAAGAGTGTGGATTGGAGGTCTGTTGTGGAATATTATTTAAAGATGTATTACATTTGTTTATGCAGTGGAGAATCTGTTTAATTATGCAAAGATGTGTTTCATTCTTTTATGTTGCATTTGTTTTACTCTGTGAAATTGTGTTATGTTGCCTGTCTAAAACACCCGATGGTTTAATAAAGAGCTGAATGGCCAACAGCAAGGCAGGAGAAAGGACAAGTGGCTGGCAGGCAGAATAAATAGAAGGAGAAATCTGAGAGAGAAGAAGGAGCAAAGGAAGAAGAAGAGAAGGGTGCTGGGGGCCAGTCACCCAGCCACACAGTCACCATAGAGTAGGGATGAAAGTAAGATATACAGACATAAAAAACAGGAAAAAGCACAGAAGCAAAAAGTAGACCAGATAATTTAAGTTAAGAAAAACTGGCTAGAAACAAGATAAACTAAGGCCAGGCATTGATGGAGGACTGTAATTGGTTAATAAAGAAACTGCCTTGGTTTTTTGATAGGGCAGGATTTAGGTGGGTGGAATAGACAGAACAGGAAGAAGGAAGTGCGGCAGATGCCTTGGGCAATCGCCATGCCTCTCCTCTCTTGGTCAAATGAGATGAAGTTCTGGCACAAGATGGACGTACACTAGAATCTTCCCAGTAAGCCACCACCTCGTGGTGCTACATAGATTGCTAGAAATGGGTTAAAGCAAGATATGTGAGAATTAGCTAATAAGGGGCTGAAACTAATGGGCCAGGCAGTGTTTAAATGAATACAGTTTGTGTGTTGATATTTCGGGGCATAAGCTACCCAGGCAGCCGAGAGTCAGGCAGCTGAATGCAGCCTGCCTTCACACTACAGAATGGTGCCCAGACATGGATAACTGAATCCACAGAAAGCCAGAGAAAGCTTGGGAAAGAATAGACTAAAGCGTGTTTTCTTGGTAGCAGCAATTTCTCGGGTCTGCTCTGCTTGCTAGAGGCAAGAAAACACTCTCATCTAAGAGAGGCTTCCTGACTCAACTTTAGCTGAAAAACCCTGCAGCTCTTTTAAGAGGTCCTGCCACAAAACACTTACATGGTCTTGATGAAAAGCTGAACGCCTATTTTTCTGTTTTCAGCCATAGCAGGGAAAAAGCTATGCTTTTTTAAAATGCTGGAATTCTGGTCCATCCTGCCAGGGCAAACTCTGACTCTTACAGGCAGGCAGTCTGACTGACTGTGGTCTGAGAGCAGAATGCTGCAACTTGCTTGCTGGCAAGTACCTTGAAATGCCATAAAGTTGTGGCAATAAAAATGGCTATAGCTGGTACCTCTACCATGAGGCTGGAAAGCTAAGGAATGTGCTGGATCAAGCCGCCAAAGTCACGGCTTTAGTCCAACCGATATTGTTTGGTAAATTAAAGACTCATGTGGTCACAAAAGAGAGATATACAGTAAAAGAAAGATTCAAAGTCGAAGAAAACCTCTAAATGGTTTACAGTGTGTTAAAAATATATGTAAGCTAAAGGTTAAGGTTCTTAAAAGTAAAAAAGAAAAGAAAGGAAGTAGTTGGGTGTGGTAGTACACACCTTTAATCCCAACATTTGGGAGGTAGAGGTAGATTGACTTCTGTGACTTGAAGGTGTGGTAGCACACACTTTTAATCCCAATGCTTGGGAGGCAGAGATAGACAGATCTCTGAGAGTTCAAGGACAGCCTGGTCTACAGAGTTATTCCAGGACAGAGATATACAGGGAACCTGTCTCAAAAAAAAAATAAATAAAAGTAAAAATAAACAAAATAGAGGTCAAAATCAAGCTGCACAAAGATGGAAAATACACAGAGAATCTTGATACTGTATGGTATTATGCTCTCTTTGAATTGTTTGAATGCCGAGGAAGGAGCAACAGCTGCTAAAAGATATTTGTTTATAAATGCTGCTGAACTAATCCAACATAGATATTTTGAAAATATCTTGATTTCAGAATTTGGATCTAAGAATATGATACTTTGGAAAAGAGATTCTTCTTTTGTTTCCACAGAGGATGAGACCCTGTGGATTGCTTCTATCCCAATATGGTATGATAGACCATGCCCTCCTGAAAGGTTGTTGTGAACACCCTCAAAAACTGACTTTGCTCAACTGCCGACTGAGAGGAACCTAGCACACAGGTTACACCATAAAAGATCTGATTAACAGTGCCCCCATTAAGCAGAAAGCAGTTTGGAGAGAAATAACTATGTCCATATTCCCAAATATTGTTTATAAATGTTCTTTTACATTTAAAGGGGGATATGATATAGATATGAATAATTTGCATTGATATGAATCTTGGTTTACTGATACTAATTTAAGGTCAATTTTGTTATATGTATATGTATTTCTGATCTTGATTAAGGTGTTGTGATTATGTAGTTCATTTAAAAATGTAATGTATATAGGTTGTTAATGAATAATCATCGATAATAATCAAGCTTGTAGTCATGTTAGCTAGATTTTCTAGATATATAGAAATATATTTCAGTTAAATAGGCATTCCTAATACCTGTCAAAGATTACAGAATATGAAATTTAATGTTTTAATAACTTAGGGCTTTTCAGGATGAGACATGTTTGCTCCTAGCAGCACCAATCTACTTCGAGAGGAAGATGGGCATCAAAGGGGCTCCTTATGGAGTTTGATAGCCATTTGGGCAAGAAACTGCTCTTGTCTGGACTGTTGCATAAACTGGATACAGAGAACCCTCAGAAAGAGGACTTCTGAACTTGCCTAAAGGTGAGATGGTCTTTCGAGGTTCCTGATTCAAGAAAGAGTCTGCGAGACATTCTGCAGGACACAGCAGATACTGACTAAACTGCCTTTGAAATTTCCTGCTTCATGGAAATGTCTGCTGGAAACTATGGGCCTGTAGGCTGAAGATGGATGCCCAAATGGTACAGAGAAACTTTGGGAAATTGTCCAGGCAGCGAGATGTCTCTGTGATTTCTAGAGTTTTGTAAGTTGCTTACTTCTCATTTACTTAGGTAGTATTATATCCTTCTGGAGTCTTTGATAGAGTTGAAGAATAGATAGATAGTTATTGTTTTTTTTCCTTTCTTATGATAAAAGATAAAATAGATCTAAATATTGTAACTGTAATTCTTGTTTGATAACTGTTTTGTTATATGAAATTTTATTATGTTAAGGTTAAAGCCGTTCTTTTTTGTTTAAACAGAAAAAGGGGAAATGATGGAGGACTCTCATTGGTTAATAAAGAAACTGCCTTGACTTTTTGGTAGGGCAGGATTTAGGTGGGTGGAGTAGACAGAACAGGAAGAAGGAAGTGCGGCAGATGCCTAGGGCAATCGTCATGCCTCTCCTCTCTTGGTCAGATGCATTGAAGTTCTGGCCCAAGATGGATGTACTCTAGATTTTTCCTGGTAAGCTACCACCTCCTGGTGCTTCATAGATTATTAGATATGGGTTAAAGCAAGATATGTGAGAATTAGCTGAAACTAATGGGCCAGGCAGTGTTTAAATGAATACAGTTTGTGTGTTGTTATTTTGGGTGTAAAGCTAGCCATGCAGGAGCCGGGTGGGACAAAAAACAGATCTGCCTGTGCCTCTTCACTACAAGGCATTAATAAGTAATAATAAGCTGGGTGGCAGACCCCAAAAGAGAAAACTAATAAAAAGCAAACAAGAGATTACTTGAAAATATCTTTAAAAACACAGGAATATCTACTCCTCTTCCTCTCATGAATGACCTTGTTCAACTTCTTTTAAAGCATTCAGTTCAACCTTAAAAAGTATATGTCTCCTTCCTAAACAGCTTTGATCTGTGAAGAGTAAATAAAGACTATATTTAAACAAGCATTTAATGAGAACTAAAAGTAAAGAAAAATTACTGGGAGCTTTAAAAACTAAACAGCTGGGTGAATTAAATGATATGTGAATTATATCTTAATAAAGTTGACATACATTTAAAATAAATGGTGTTTTGCCTGTAATAGACATTTCATTTTGTTCTAATTTTCAAACATGTTTTAAAGCCATCTAATTAATTTCAGTCATTATTCCTATTCTACTTGCTATTTGAGTGGCATTTAGAGTTACTACATATTCATAAGTGGTGGTAATCATGTCCAGAGAAATCTCAGATGGGTGAGAACAGTGAAATAAACAATTAGCCTTGGGCTTGCTTCCTAATTTTCTTCAGGAAATGCTCCGTGGGATCTGTGAGGTGTTGTTCTCACTGCTGTCAAGACATTTGATCCTATCATTGCTCTTTTCTTAACTGGTATTCTGGGAGCATCTTCCTC
Source organism: Arvicola amphibius (assembly GCF_903992535.2). Taxonomy (NCBI): domain Eukaryota; kingdom Metazoa; phylum Chordata; class Mammalia; order Rodentia; family Cricetidae; genus Arvicola; species Arvicola amphibius. Next base: position 58,986,878 of record NC_052053.1, read on the forward strand.
TCCCTATGTGCCTAGCAGTTTCTTCTTAACAACAGGTGAAGTGTTTCTATATAGTGATAGGGCCTAAAAAGTAATAGGAAATTTATTCCTTATCTCCTGACTTAAAGATACCTGTAACCTCTAGGAGGTTTCAGGTGACTCTGATTTTATAATGTACAATTCATAAATTGGCATACAGAGGGTAAAAAGGGTCTGTGGAATTCTGCTTACTTGGCAATGACTTAGCAAAGAACTTGACAGAAACAGGCCTATCGCCCAGTCTCAGACACAGAACTCAAAAGATGAGATTTCAAAATTAGATTTGAAGGAGAAAGCTTGCCAAGATTAATCTCACATCACATTTCTGGAAGAAATTTTAGTAGAAATACTGATTGCCTTACCACCTACTTCTTTGAATTTCTAGGAAATGATCCTATTTCTACCTAGTGACCAATGATTTCCACTCTCTGATTGAAGATAAAGATTGGGTACCAATGAATTAGCAGGTAACTGAAGTCAGATCTAACAAAGAAAACCACTAATTACAGCCCCCAGAGACTGGCTGAGGAATGGGTGCTAAACCTAAATGGTCCATCCACTGACATGCTTGTGAATGCTGGTCAGAGTCTCCTTCGGCCCTTCCAGTTCCAGCCACAGGTCAAATTAAAAGAGAAAAGTGGTTAAGAATTTGTTGAGAGCTGCTGGGCACCAGCACTTATGTTAGTCTCTCATTGAGCCTTGTTGCTGTGAAAAACTTGCAAGAGAAATATCTGTGGTCATCACTCCCAACTGGGGTTTGAATAAATAGAAGCAAGGGATCCTGGAAAAATGTTAATTACAGGTTGTTCTGCTGCCCTCAGTCAGTAAGCTGAAGCAAAGACTGGAATATGGCCTGACCTGTCTCCACTCTTTAAAATATCATTATCTAGGGCACTACGCTTACCTTTTAAATGTAAGCCAGATTTCTCTTGTTGCCAGACCAGTCAGAGCAAGAAATTCTGGAAAACATTGTTTAGTGTAATCAAGTTGGCACACTACAAGACCACAGCACCTTGAAACTGAAATTTAAGTATGAGGGTACTGTTTACAAGAAGGCAATGAAAGGTGAGCCTAGAACTGTTCCAATCAATGTTGAAACTCCTGATAAAGCTAGAAACATGTCTGCCAGCTGGTCCAGATATAACACTATTGAACTCAAAGGGAACTATTTTCTACTACAGAGATATCTAATCATTCATATTCATTTCTGCTCTATTCACAATAGTCAGGAAATGAAAACAATATAGATGTCTATCAACTGATGAATAGATAATGGAAATGTGGTAAATTTTTACAATGGAATATTGCTCAACTGTTAAGAAAAATTTACAAGTAAATGTATGGATCTGGAGACAATTGTTCTGAGTGAGGTAGCACAAACTCAGAAACACAAATGTCATATTTTCTTTCATTTTCGGATGTTAACTTTGAATCTTTAGATTTACATATTTCACTTGGAATACCCATAGAGGTCAGGAAACTAGTATGGAGCTGTGGTGACTTGGATGAGAATGGCTTTTATAAGCTCATATATTTGATTGCTTAGGTCCCACTTGGTAGAACTGTTTAGGAACGATTAGGAGGTATGGTCTTGTTGAAGGAGTTGTGTCACTGGAAGATGCAGGCTTTGAGGTTCCAAAAGCCTAAGACAAGCCCATTCTTGCTCTCTCTGTGTTCTTGCTACCTGTGGATTAGAAGAATGTGAACACTTTGCTAGCTACTGTTTCAGTGCCATGGCTGCCTGCTTGCTCTCCACTCCCCACCATAAGAATCATGGACTAACTCTCTGAAACTGTAAGCAAGCCCCCAAATTAAATGCTTTCATTTATAATAAATTGCCTCGGTCATACTGTCTCATCACAGCAATAGAACAGTAACTAAAACAGAAGTTGGTACCAGGGACTGAGACCTAACCTTGCTATTGTTTGCAGAAATATGGACGACATGAGTACTGGGTGTAGAATGTAATGGTTCCAATTAGAATGGGCTCATACACTTGAGTGTTTGGTTCCCAGTTGGGGGACTACTTCTGAAGTATTAGGAAGTGTGACTTGTTGATAGATGTGTGTCACTGGGAGGGTGAATATTGGGGTTCCGAGAGCCCACAAATCAGGTCCAGTCTCACTCTCTAAATCTCTCTTTTCTGTTGATGAGAATATAAGTTTTCCGCTACTTTTTCTCTAGTACTATTCCTGACTGCCTGCAACCATGCTCCCCACAATGAGGGTAATGGATAAACCACTTGAAACTGCAATAAGCCCCCAATTAAATGTTTTATAAGATGCCTTAGCCATGGTGTCTTTTCACAGCAATAAAATAATAACTAAGATGGGGCGATGACAAGTTGGGCTTTTCAGGAAGGAAGACAGAACACAATAGTATAGTGGACTAAAGGCGGATAATGAAATGAGAAGAGTTAAATAGGGTGAGGGGTAGAAGAAAAGAATAGTAGAGGCCTAGTAACACAAAGCCAAGCAATATAGGACTGAAACTTACATACTATGAGCCAAAATAGATTTATCCTTTCTCAGTATTTTTCTATTAATTATTTATTTCAGTGATGGAAAGTCCAATACAGTGTTTTATAAGTATGCTATCCATCATGCATAGTGGTTATTATTTTGATATGGATACTTTGTATTCAAATTATTGTTCTTCACATTTTTCCTCCTAACTAAACAAAGCCACTTATTATATACTTATAAACCTATAAACACTTAACTGCAGGGAGAGTTTTAGCGGATACCCTGTTTTAGCTTCTTTTACTTCCAAGTAACCACAGTCTGAGTGATAGCCTTAAAGGCTCATTTAGACTAATGGGCAAAGATTAGATGCCACATCCCTTTTTCTCTGGTCTATCAATTTGAAGTGGAAGCTTTCTATGCCATTCAAAGTTTTCTTTTTGATTTTTATTAATTATTCAATGTTATCTTTCACAGTATTTCTCTGTATAAACTGGCACTATTACTCAAAATTGAAAAACTATTCATTAAATTAAAAAGTTTCTCTCTCTCTTTCTCTCTCTCTCTCTCTCTCTCTCTCTCTCTCTCTCTCTCTCTCTCTCTCCATACATAAATAATCAATGTAAAATGTACTGTTTATTGTATTCTGCAGAAAAGTCAAATGAAATCCTGAAATCAATATTAACACGTTAGCTATCGAGTATGTATCAGATACTAGACCTGCACAAATTTTGTGTATAAGTAGTAACTTCATATTCTGTGAACCAGAAGCATGCATGCAAGAAATCAAACTTTGGTATGTTATTTTATTCTGAAAAGTATCTGTATTCTCGCACTCAGCATGATGATAATGTGTTATAAGGCGTCATTTCCCTATGTTCCATACAGAGTACATGGCTTATACAGGAAGAGGATCTAATTGTGTTTGTATAAACAGTAGAAACTCCATTTTACTTTCAAAACCATATTTAGACTTGCATTTTGACTATTTTCTTATATTACCTCAAATATTCCTTAGGCATCAAAAAAATCATCAAATATTTTATGTACAGCAGTATGGTCTGAAAATTCAAGTTCGAAAGCAGTCTAGTTAGGTTCCTCTACTGTGAAGAGTCACCATGACCACAGCAACTCTTTTTTTTATTAATTTTTTAAAACAATATTTTCTCATTGTACATACCTATCCCAGTTCCCACTCCTCCCCTCCTCCCACTCCCCTTACCTTTCCCCCACCCAACCCCCATCTACTCCTCAGAGAGGGTAAGGCTTTCCAAAGGGAGTCAACAAAGTTAGACACATCACTTTGAGGCAGGGCTGAGGCTTTCCTCCCTATTTTTTGGATGAGCAAGGTATCCCTCCAAAGAGAATGGCCTTCAGAATGAAAGTTCAAGCACTAAGGATAAATCCTGGTCCCACTGCCAGTGGCTCCACCGACTGCCCTAGCCACACAGCTGTCACTCACATTCAGATAGCCTAGTTTGGTCCTATGCAGTTTCCTCTGCTATCAGTACAGAGTCAGTGAGCTCTCACCAGCTCAGGTCAGCTGTTTCTGTGGATATCTCCATCATGGTCAAAACCCCTTTGCTCATTTTATCATTCCTCCCTCTCTTGTACTTATAAAAGCGGACATTTAATAAGGGCTGGCTTACAGTTTCAGAGGTTTACTCCATTAGCATCACTGCAGGAAGCATGGCAGCATACAGGCAGACATGGTGCTGGAGAAGGAGCTGAGAGTTCTACATTGTGATCCGCAGGCAGCAGAAGGAGACTATGTGCCACACTGGATTTAACTTGAGCATCTAGGACCTCACAGCCTGCCCCCATAGTGACACACATCCTACAACAAGGCCGCACCTACTCCAACAAGGCCATACCTCCTAAGAGTGCCACTCTGTCTGGGGCAAGCATCCGAACACATGAGTGTATGCGGGCCATATTTACTCAAACTACCACACTCAGGTCACGCACTCACAGCTGCTTACTACCAGTGTCTTTTCTCAGTTCAGTAGCATCCATGGATTCATTGTTCTACATACTTAGCTGTCTGCAAGTACACGGCTTATAAAGTATTAGCTACAAGACATACAAGTGTGCTGTTTCTGTAATTAGTATAAACAGTTGCACACTGAAGAAGCAGTCGCCCTCCTGGACTCAGGCAAAGTGCTCCGAAGAAAGAAGCCAAGAATCTGAGAATTACAAAGAACAATCACCACATTCCGAGTGAGGAGCTGAAGTAGAATCCCATGCTAATTTGTTTATCCTTAAATGAAAAGCCACAGGAACTGAAAGGATTATCTAATCTCTTTCCATTTTCTTAATGCTTGGAGAAGTTTTGGATTAATAGCTTTTGATACTTTAATGATGTCAAAGAAGGCTGTCAAAGAAGGCCTTATTAATTCCACTGACTTCTTGCCAAGTAGCAAAGGCAATTTGTGAAACTGAATAAATTTATCCTGATTAGAAAAATTCATCACAGCAAGGACATTGTAAAATGCAGTAAAGTAGGAACAATTTATAAAAATGTATAAGAACAAATTCAAAATGACAGATTGGATATGGGTTTAAAATTTTCCTAGGAAAATACAGATCATTAGTTTTATGTGTATGTTAATATTTAAACCACTGTTCTATCCTTAAATTACTGAGATGGTTTTCACTTTTTAAAACTCTACTTAAAATTCCCAACTACCATTTCAAAGTACAGCGAAGTACAAACTTAAAATGTTTTGTTTTCCTTTTCAATATCTATCTATCTATCATCTATCTATCTATCTATCTATCTATCTATCTATCTATCTATCTATCTATCGATCTATCTATCATCTATCTATATCTATCTATCTATCTATCTATCTATCTATCTATCTATCTATCTATCTATCTATCTATCTATCTATCTATCATCTATCTATCTATCATCTATCTATCTATCTATCTATCTATCTATCTATCTATCTATCTATCTATTTATTTGACAGCCTGACTGCAGTTTCTCCTCTCTCCTCTCTCTCCAGCCCCTACCCCAGCCATATACTTCACCTCTGAGCTCCACCCTACACCTCTCCTCTGTTTCTGTTTAGATAAGGGCAGGCCTGTCGTGGACGTCAACAAAGCACAGCACGTCAAGTTGCAGTGAGTCTAAACACCTCCCTTGTATTAAGGATGGACAAGGTTGCCCACCCAGTATGAGGTGTAGGATCCCAAAAGCTAGCAAAAGAATCAGAGACAGCTCTGGGAAGTCCCAAAAGAAGGCCTATCTACAAAACTGTTACACATAGTGCTTTTAATCTTACTGCACTGATCAACTAACAAGTTCTCTGTCTTCTTGGACGTTGGTGTCGGTAAAACCTGAGTAATTAAGTCCTTGCTACTCTAAGCAGAAATGCTCAAGTGTGCGGAGACATTAATAAGATAGCAACAATGTTCTAAAGAAAGCAAAGCCACCACTTCAAGTCATGTGCCCTAGACTAACAAAATGGCTGATTTTTTTTCCTTTCCTCTCCTTGAATTTATTTTTAACTAAAATAAATTCTGTCATTGAACATGCAGCTATAAGGCCTTGAATAATAAATAGTGAAAACCTTTAAGATTGTTCTAAGCAATAGTTCAAATTACTTTTGAATGTATCAAATACGTTATGGTAGGAGTATTAAAAGCTCTAAAATGATGGTGCCTTTAGTTGTAGACAAATGGATATGTTTTATTCAGAAATCCACAAACAAAATTTCATTCAGTTTGCCCAAATTACCCTTGAGGTGTATCATTCCTTCCTAAGTCCTAAAGGTTTTCATGGCCTGAGCACAGAATCCTCCCTCCACCCTCACTCTTGTCTTTTAACCTTTCCCTTTTTACCTTATCCTTTTACTCAGCACCCTGACCCTCTGTCTTCTTAGACCTCACACTGTCCTCAGTCTGAAGGACCTACTGATTTCTAGCTTCCACACCTCCTACCTGGTCAACATCAGATGTAGTGCTTGCCTTATTATTTGTTTTTAAATCTTGCTGAATCTACTCTCTTCCCTATTCATATGGCAGCCTCTAGTCCAGCATCACAGTTTCTCTTCTGCAGCTCTCATTGGAGATGCCATTTCATGTTTAATAATGGCATTTTTGTTGTCCATATTTATCATTAAAAGCACTGAAGCCAGATATTTTGCATTCTTCCTCATTATTATCTTGCATTTCAAGCACCTCTGTGCTTATCATTAGATTCATTCTCCCTTAAGAGAAATTAGTAAAGGAAGGTCTAAGCACATAAAATTTTGTAGCCATGGAATTAATGGATAGAGACCACTTTTGTCAACTCTGCCAATCACTAACATCTATACTGTCTTGCATTAGCTTTGTCTTCCACAAGCTTTGTAATACGCCCGAGAGAGGATGTGTTCTCTCTCTCTCTCTCTCTCTCTCTCTCTCTCTCTCTCTCTCTCTCCCCTCTCTTCATGTGAGCACAGCCACAGATGTCAGTATTTTAGGACTGAAAGTGCTTTGGTGATGGTAATTGTTTGTAATAACTCAGTGTTAAATACCCCTGATGGTTAAAGGATTATTTTTCATGCTGACCATGGGGGAAAACTTCAAATTTGGCATATATATTCCCAAGATACTGAAGGAATCTGATGAAAATTCTTAGTCCATGTTTAAAGATAGTTTTTCTGACGGTGTCATGTTTTCTGATAATTATTCAGAAGATGCTGAAGAAGAGGAGCATGCTTCATCTCTCAGGACGCATTTTTATTTTTTTGTCCTCTTCACTCTTCTGCTATGTGGCATGACTTTTCAAAAATTCGAGTCAGTCTTTCAAGGCAGAAAACCTACTTTGTACTGGCCGTGTGAATCCTCTTCCACCCTGAATTTCTGCACATGGGGCAGGGAGCAATGCTGACTTACTCCACTGAAGAATGCATATATGTACAGAAGGCATGCAGCCTTTGAAGGCCCACAGTGCATTCTCTCCTTCTATTTTTCTGCATCATGATAACTGCCCACATTAAAGCCTCTGGTTTATTGACCTATCTGCTTGATATTATTTAAACACTCATCTGTTTTAACTTTAGAAAACTGAATGAACGTTGAATAAGAGAAAAGGGCTTTTCCTTCCTTCTCGGATCCAGAGCATTTTACTGAATACCGTTTTATCACATACAAAAAGAAATTTGATTACAAAATCCAATCTTGGTAAGAGTTCCAGGATTTGTTTCTCAAGGTAAAACATGGCTTTCCAAACACAGTGAAAGTAAGACATCTTTATGAGTTCACCCTTCCTCTCTGTCTCTTTCTGTCTGTCTTTCTCTCTCTCTCTTTTTTCTCTCTCTCACACACACACATTCATACACACACAAACACATACACACACACACACACACACACACACACACACACACCCTTTCCCGCTTACCATTCCCCAAACTTGCTTCAGTCTATGTTTCCTGAGAAGTAGTGAAAGCAGTTACTCTCAAAACCTCTAAAGAATTTACTAGTATTAGAGTTCCAGTTAAGTCTCTCCACCGTTTGGTGACAGGCTTTTTCATTCTGTCCAAAGCTGATTGAAGATCTTGTAACACATCTCTACAACTGTTTCCATAGTGACTGCTCCATGCATAGAGAAAATCATAGGCATCTATAAAGAAAAGAAAAAAAAAGATTGATGTGAATATCAGACAAATAACAGACAGAGACAGAAACAGAGAAAAAAATTTTAAACTGTAAAGGACTTAATATAAAATGGAATCCTCATTATGTGAACTTTTTGATGTAGAAAATAATCACTATCATTTCTTATATCCCTGTGTTTCTAAAACCAGTGTTTTTTCAAAAATAAAATAGTTATAAATATGGACTTTTTTCTTGAACCACTCTTTAGTTTTTATTGCCTTGATGTCAATATAAAATTCCTTGCATAATTTAAATTTTACATTTACTATTCATGTATTTATTTATTTTGTGTGTGAGAGTGAATGTATGTCATACATGAATGTGGAAGTCAAGGGATAACTTGATGGAGTAAATTATCTCATACCATGTGGGTCCCAAAAGTGATACTCAGTTGTCAAGCTTCATGGCAAACCTCTTTATCTACAGAATCATCTTGTCAGCACCATATTTTTTAAATAATAACAAATACTATTAATATAAACTTTTAATTATCTGACTTTTAAGAATAAGATTTGTTACATATAAATATTTTTGTTGAGTTTTATAATACTATATATACAATGATATCAAATACATTTTGCACTTTTAATTCATTCTATCCAGCAAATCTATATACATAAAGAAAACTGTAACTTGATGATCAAATCAAAATAAAAACAAAAATGTAGTTCTTTAAATCAAAAACTTACTGTTATGGTACATTTTATGATGCAAAGAAAGATCAACATTCTATGTTTCTGCACTTTTCTTCCCCTGAGGACCTGTCCACACTAATGAAATCAGTGTTCCCATAGAAATAAATGCATGTCAAAGGAGAACTTCACATACAAGCAAGTACAAGGTGGTTACCAAGGCAACAGGCTCAGAGGGAATGAAGACAAAGGCAACCCAAATAAGGCAAATGGAAGAATACAGACATATACACAAGTTAACATGAATTTATTCTAAGAAACTAACAAGGCATACACTCATGATTAGAACATTTGAAATATAAACTTTAGTAGTAATTACTTATTTGGGCTTACCAAGTTGATTTATTTGTAATTCTGCCACTTATAAAATGTTAAAAGCACTGAGTTTGAGCTTAATAATGCACATAATTGCTTTCTTAAAATGGTACCTCAATTAACATCAGCATTCCATGTAATTGGATATAATTTTTCCATTTGCCGCCACTACCACCCTATAGTCTAGTAACTGAAGTGAGAAGAAATAAATCTCTGATGCCATTATGGTTTGCTTCAGTCCACATAAAAACGCTAAAAGGGTGAGATAATGTTATTTTTTTCTAGTTGGCATTTCAGAGAGGACATAAACACCTATCCCCTCACCTCTCTTGCAAAGACTAATTCTGCAAAATAGAGAATAAAATAATTATCAAGTTATATCATGCTAAGGTATGTGACATAGAAGCAGAAGTCACTTTAGAGTAGCAGTTCTCAACCTATGGGTTACAATCTCCCCAAAGACCATTAGAAAATACAGATTCATAACAGTTATAAAATTACAGTTATGAGGCAGCAATGAAAATATTTAATGGTTGGGGTCACCACAGCATGAGGAACTGTGTTAAAGTGCTACAGCATTAGGAAGGTTGACAATCACTACCTTAGAGTTTGTATACAAGCTTTGTCATCACTGATCTGGTTTATGGGGAAATTGTATCTTGGGCTACTGAAATAAGGACAATGGGGTGTTCTCTTTTCTGAAGGTTTCTGTTGATGCAAACTACTCACACTACCAGTGTTATCAGTAGCAATTCAGCAAGAAAAACAAATTAGTTCACATTAATAGAAGCTTATGTCAGGCTCTATCTCAGCTTCAGTCCTTAGATGCAGTGCTACACTAAAATGGTTGGTTAATCTCTGTGGATTTAAAAAACGGAAAATTGTTTGTCCATGCTCCAAACTTATATTCTATACTGAATCCACTCAGTTACCAATATTCAACTAGCTGGTATAATAATTTTCATATTGTTGTGTACTGTTTAACATAATGTTATGAATATTTAACAGCCTCCCAGACTGTTCTAAGTCCCTTTGTGACTGAGTAGGAAACAGAAATGCATTTGGAAATATTTACAATAGGCAGTGACTGACAGCAGTGAGTAAAAGGTGATATAGCACGGAAGATTAGCATAAAATACTAGAGAACATAGGTATCTGTTAGGGATTTCAAATGGGTGGTTTCAGAATTCTTTTATATGCTGACATACAAGTGCTTTTATACTCAAGGACAGTAAAACCACCCCACTGTCTTACCCAGGCAGTAAAGCTCTGCATGGCATGACTTGCTGCAGCAAGGAAATTTAGCATTTACAGAAAAGCTTGCAGGTGTGTTTAGATTTGAGTTGACTTCTCTGTGCTGCTCAGAGACTTAGGAGACTGGAGATGTACTCAGGTGATGGTATAAGCTAGAGCCTACATCCCTCCATGCACTTATACTGAGTACTAGACAGTTTGGACACAGCACAGAATAGTGCAGTCAGTACTGGAATTCAGAGAAACATGGATTGACTGTTGAGGTCTGATCTCTATGTAAGTCTTCCAAAAGTACAAAGAAAGGAGTAGCTAAATTAATGAGAAATGCAAGGGAGGATATTGTCTTAATATTATTTGGTAACCCTGACATGGGTATGAGAGTGTTAGGGTGGAACCACAGGACAGAGATGACCTTCCTGACTTGAACTAAAATATGAATGGGATTTTCCATCCAGGTTTTTTTCTTCAATACAACAAAGCCGGCATATTTCATCAGTGTAAATTCTAATTTTCCATATATAAAATCACCTGTGACTTTCAAACCAGATGGCAGAAAAATATTATTACACATAGTTTAAATATGGTAAATACATGCTTTTCCACCACTTATTTTACTTGCTAAGTTAAAATTAACGCAATACATATCCCTACAAGAATTTCTATTACAGTGTAGAAGGAGCAGTGGGCTGTGCCCCGCCACCAGGTTCTGCACAGCTAGCTTTACACCCGAAATAATTACATGGAAACTGTATTCTTTTAAAGGCTGCCTGGCCCATTAGTTTCAGCCTCTTACTCACATCTTGACTAACCCATATCTAATAATCTGTGTAACACCATGAGTGGTATCTTACTGGGAAAGATTCAGCATGTCTGACCTGGCAGCTGGCTCCATCATGTCTCTCCCAGAGAGGAGAGGCATGGTGATGGCCTAACTTCCCTTCTTCCCAGCATTATGTTCTGTCTACTCCACCTATCTAAATCCTGCCCTATCAAAAAGCCAAGGCAGTTTCTTTATTAACCAATGAGAGTCCTCCATCATTTCCCCTTTTTCTGTTTAAACAAAAAGGAAGGCTTTAACTTTAACATAGTAAAATTACATATAACGAAACAGTTATCAAGCAAGAATTACAGTTACAATATTTAGATCTATTTTATCTTTTATTATAACTAAGGAAAGCTACCTATTTATACTTCAACTCCATCAAAGACTCCAGAAGGATATAATACTACCTAAGTAAACAAGAAATATGCAACTTTCAAACTCTAGAAATGACAGAGACAACTCGCAGCCTGGATAGTCACCCAAATTTTCTCTGTACCATTGGGGCATCCATCTTTGGCCTTCAGGCCCATAGTTTCCAGCAGACATTTCCATGAAGCAGGAAATTCTAAAGACAGTTCAGTCACTTTCTGCTGTGTCCTGCATAATGTCTTGCAGACTCTTTTATGAATCAGGAACCCCGAAAGACCATCTCACCTTTAGGCAAGTTCAGCAGTCCTCTTTCTGTGGGTTCTTTGTGTACAGTCCAGGCAAGAGCAGTTTCTTGCCCAAATGGCTATCAAACTCCATAAGGAGCCTCTTCGATGCCCATCTTCCTCTTGAAGTAGATTGGGGCTGCCAGGAGCAGATGTGTCTCATTGTCATGAAAAACCCTAAGTTATTAAAACATTAAATGCCATAGTCTACAGTCTTTGAAACATATGAAGAATGCCTATCTGAAATATATCTATGCACATCTAGAAAATCTAACTAACATGACTACAAGCTTGATTATTATCGATGTTTATCCATTAACAACCTATATTTCCTAATTATACATTACATTTTTAAATGAACTATGCAATCACAATACCTTAATCAAGAGCAGAAATACATATACATATAACAAAATTGACCTTAAAATCTATACCAATGCAAATTATTCATATCCAAAGAAAAGGGAACTTACAAATCCAAGGTTCCAGCAAGGAGCACAGAAAAACAAAGAGCAGGTGGGCCTGAGGCCCGCAAGATTTTATAGGTAAATATTAGCCTAAGGGGGACACACCTTACAAACAAGGTAATTGGCTAGGCTTCCCCTTCAGAAGATGTTCATAGCAGCCTTTCAGGAGGGCATGGTCTATCATACCATATTGGGATAGAAGCAATCCACAGGGAGTCATCCTCTGTGAAAACAAAAGAAGACCCTTTTTCCAAAGCATCATGTTCTTGGATCCAAATTCTGAAGTCATACCGTTAAGATGTCCATTCTGGTCTAGCCTGGCAGACCATATAATGACATGTCTCTCTGTATTTAGCTCTTTTACAGTCAAAAATTTTAAAGAAAATACAATAATACAAAGAATCCAGACTCTCTGTGAATTTTCCATTTTTATGTGGCTTATTTTTACTCTATCAGTTTACTTTATTCTGTCTCTTTAAAGGCTTTATCCTTTTTTAAAGGCATTAACTTTATTCTTCATATTTTTTCTTCTTTCTCTCAAGCCTACGTACATTCATCCAACATTGTGACCCATTTAAAGGTCTTTTATATATGAATCTGTCCTATTGTGAATCTGTAATTTTTTTACTATCCAGGAGCACTTTTGATTTGCACCTTTAAATCGCTGAGCACTTAAGAATCTAAGCTGTGACATTCCTGGGTCAAAAACAGATACTGTGAGCTTACCCCGCCCAGTCCAACATGGCAGAGCCACTTGTGACTCTGAATTGGTTGCACCTCTGAGCTGCAGAGCCTCGGGCTGTTCTGGATGTTGGCTCCACCTCTCTCCAATTTCAAAATGGAGGACATGCCATTTTATGCTAGCTCTGGGGCAGCCAGTTAGGAGCCGCACTCAGCACTTTAACTTTGAGACTGAGTGTGCAGCACAGAAACTCTTTTCATCCAAGTTACAACCAAATCTGACACATAGAGCACTGCGCACTCTGAAAACATCTCTCTGTATGGTGGCAGGAATCCGCCATGCTCTTCTGCCTGCCTAAGACTGATTCTGCCATCTGCCCAGGTGCAGACGGGGAGTGCTGAGCCATTGGCCCAGTCTCAGAGCACTCTCCTTCTGATCCCAAGAGGGAACACAAACATCCAGTCCCATAAAAGCCATTGAAATGCTTAAAAGCCAGAGTCTGCACTGGCGGCACAGCCCCAGACGCTGTATTTTCAAACCATGTAGCTTTTTTCCTGCTGAGGCTGAGTCAGGAAAATTTCTCTGCAGCACACTCTAACAAACAGCAGAAAGCTGTGTTAAACTTTCTCTCCCTTTTTTTAAAGCCCTCCCAGGTTTTTAAGTGAATTTAGTCACCACGTTGCATGCCAATCTGTAGAAGGAGTAGCAGGCTGCATCCTGCCACCTGGCTCTGCACAGCTAGCTTTACACCTGAAATAATTACATGGAAACTGTATTCTTTTAAACACTGCCTGGCCCATTAGTTTCAGCCTCTTACTCACATCTTGACTAACCCATATCTAATAATCTGTGTAACACCATGAGTGGTGTCTTACCGGGAAAGATTCAATATGTCTGACCTGGCAGCTGGCTCCATTTCATCTCTCCCAGAGAGGAGAGGCATGGCGATTGCGTAACTTCCCTTCTTCCCAGCGTTCTGTTCTGTCTACTCCACCTATCTAAATCCTGCCCTATCAAAAACCCAAGGCAGTTTCTTTATTAACCAATGAGAGTCCTCCATCATTACAGCAAGGTATAAAATGAGGGAAAAGCATGCTGCTTAGATATAGGAACAAGGCAATCAGTTGGACAAACAATGAGTAAACAGACAGGACTTGGTAATAACAATTACAAAAAGTACATCTAGATTAACCTGTATGAATCAATGTGAGAAAGACAGGACTTTTTAAGGTTTTATTTTGTCTTATGTATACATAATATATGTGGACTATGTGTGTGACTGGTACCTTCAGAGGACAGAAGAGAGTTTTGGATTTCCTAAAACTGGAGATACAAGTTGTGAGCCACTCTATGGGTGCTGGGAGCCAAACCCAGTACTCCTCAATAACAACCAATATTCTTAACTGATGATGAGCCACCTCTCCTGCCATATGACATGATCTTGTCATTTGATGAGGACTCATATGCTGTGAAAAAGGAAATTGGGTTTTACTGGCAGTAGTCCTATGCTCGCATCCAGGTTCCATTGCTTATTTGATAGTTCAGTTTGAGCTTTGAATTTTTACGCTATAATGTATGTATAATAATTTCCAGTCTTCTTTCTTCAATAAGGCACCCTAAGAAGAACTTATACAACAGTTTGCATGCAATGCTTGTTAGTAGCATACAGTAGAAAATTGTAAAGTTTTAATAGGAGCAAGATAAGGAAGCTTTATTTTTAACCATATGGGAATGTGAGATAATGGACAGGGACTATCTGATGAGACAAGAATAATAAAGTTTTACAGTTTTAGCATACTTCTTCCTGGAAGCCAATACAACTCATTAGACTTTGCTGTAGATGACAAAAGGCAGCAAGATCAGAACTGAGCATCCCATTCTGTCTTTTTTAACTCATAAAATAGAAATAACATAAAGAATTTAATTGACTTTAATTACTTTTGGATAATTGCATTTTGCCACATTAGAGGATTAATAATTCACCTATTTCTGTCATAAAATTATAGAAGCAGCATTTCATTTTAAGTACCATTAGCTGCAGAAGTATTGAGGCTAGTTAGGCTTCCTAAAGGTTATTACATGTGTTCTGTACTCAGCACATCATTTACCATCTCTAATTAGTAAATACATAAATAATGTTTAAAACAGGTGGTTGTTATCTTCAGAAAAGAAAAATGCTAACTCCTCGGGGCCATCCTCCTTCCTCAACAGAGACACAGTATTTGGTTAAAATGTGACAAAAGAGAGAAATCTTGGTCTCAGGTTTGCAGTAAGAATAATCATTTAGGAATTCTGTATTAATTATAAATCAGAAAATTATGGTGGACTCATTTCTTGCAGGTAATCTGCTCAAATTTGTCCAGCATGAGATGGAGACCTTCTGGGCAAGCTATTTTCATCAATTCTTAGTTAGGGGGACATCTTATTGCCTTCTCCCTAATAAGTACTCTCACCCCTTGCACAAATAAGAGACACTTAAATGTCAAAGATTGGAAAAATTAAGTTTCTCTAATCCATTCTTTATTGTGTATATAATAACACAAATTGTAGGCTTTAAAGGTACACACCTGGGTTGGAAGTCAACATCTGGAAGGGCGTGGGTAGTGCAGAATCTTTGATAAGCTATGAATTTTTCTTTTCTTGCTGTGACATAAACTGAAGTGTAGAAAATGTCATCAAAGCACCACTAAGTACGTGCAGTGACAGATGTAAACATGTCCTCACCTACATTCTCATTCAGTCACTTCACTAAAAGTGGTTGCATTTTATTCCACTTTCCAGAAAATCACCCAAGGTCATAGATTTGTCAAATCCAACAAAATAATAGGTTCTTTGTGTTTTATTATGACAACTGCCATCAACTATCAAAAATATTTTATACATGTTATTTCATCTGACTGTCTAAATGCCTGAAAAGGTTGTGCTATACAACTCAGTTAAAAAAAAATCTTAGAAGAGTCCAAAGTCATGGGAGTTAATGAATGGACTGATGGAATTGGAATCCAGGCAAGGGAGCTTTGCCTGAAGAGTCTTGCCTCTGGATTCCAGCAAATGAAATGAAATGTCATATCTTCCTCCTCCTCACATGACTTCTTGTCAGTGCTCTCTAGACCTCACTGCTAACAAGAGTCCACTTCAGGGACTCTCAGTAACTAACATACTATAGGTTTTAGGCGGCATCTCCTATCTGATTATTTTGATCTTTGCTTAAGCAGTCAATTCTGTAAAGATTAGCAGTTAGAAACATGAATAAAACTAATAGAATTACAAATCCTAGATCTATCACTCACCATGTCACTCTGGATGCTACATAAATGCATTGATACTCAGGGTAGGTACCTGTGTGTTAGAAAGAGGATGATTCTAGCGCCCTGCTTACTGTTTGCTGAAATTAATGAGATGTGTGAAGATTCTCATGGCGACTGACACACAACTATTTTTATTTTTATGTCATTATGTGCTTCTTGATGGAGATATAGTTCTGAAGTGTAGCGTCTTCAAAAAAATTTTATTTAAAAATTAATTTCAAACTAATGTAAACATTAGATTTCTGCCTGCACAAGAAGTACAAGAAATCTAACAAGAACTAATCAGAGTCCTTATGCCTGAATGTTATCTAACAAGAAATCACAACCGTTCTACGTTCTCATTTTTAATTTACATATAGGATGAAATGCTTCGAGCACTCTTGCTGTAAATCAGAAGGGAACAAGGACTGCTTCGAGATGACACAAAAGAGAATTAGACTTGCACTACTGCAAAAGGAACTGCGGGACACCTGGTTGCCTGCTCTGTTCTGCGTTTGAATAGCGTCAGAGTTGAAAAACACTTTGTGGTGTCTCCATGGAGACAGTGTGGCCCTGTGTGGCATGCCAAAGGAACTAAGCCTTCTGGTGCCTGTACTATAAGGGAGAGGTGAGTGGGCAGAGGAAATTTAAAGTGTGAGATGA
This sequence comes from Arvicola amphibius, assembly GCF_903992535.2. Taxonomy (NCBI): domain Eukaryota; kingdom Metazoa; phylum Chordata; class Mammalia; order Rodentia; family Cricetidae; genus Arvicola; species Arvicola amphibius. The sequence continues at coordinate 59,003,849 of NC_052053.1, forward strand.
ACCGTTAGGGTCTTTAGCAAATAGGAAAGGAGGAACCTAATCTTTATTGTTAGAAATATTCTATGGAAGAGAGTCACAGAGAAATTAACGTCATATTTGCTAGTAATCTGAAGAGGATTGACCGAGGCCTAGCCTCCAGCCTAGAAAAGTGTTAGATTTGAAAACTGCAGCTTTTCTCTGTAATATCAGACTTTAAAAATTGTGCTGTCTTCCTAGTATTTAATGGGTTCTTGTATTTTTAAATTAAATATTTAAATATCTTCAGAAAAACTACACAGAATTTAAATTAACTTTCACAGAAAAAAAAAACAAACAAAAGAATGAAAAATAAAACAAAACAAAATGTTGAGGGGAGGTGAAGGAAGTTCCTGTTAGGAACTTTGGGGGCAGATTCCTGGGACCTGCTGGGAAGAGGACTTCTGAAAGGCAAACATGGCTGGAAGGCTATGGTGTAAGGACATTTTTGCAGGCTACAACGAGGTCTCTGGACCGGAGAGAGCACACAGCTCTTCTTAAAATTGAAGGTGTTTATGTCTGAGATGAAACTGAATTCTGCTTGAGTCAGAGATATGCTTATGTGTATAAAGCAAAACAAAACAAAACAAAAACCAAAAAAAAAAAAAAAAACCAAAAAAAAAAATACAGCGACCCCTGGAGGCAAGCTAAATAAAACCAGAGTTATCTGGGGGAAAGTTCCTGGGGCACATGGAAACAGTAGCAGGGTTCGTGCCAAATTCTGATGCAACCATCCTGCAGAGGCCACTGGACACAGAATCAGTGTGATGCTGTACCCTTTCCGAATTTCAACTAATGAGAAGTAAATAAATAAGTGGATTTGTCTTTTTTTTTTTTAAAAAAAAAAGGACATCATTTACATCTTTATACATTATAAACATTTTTTGATAAAACATTTTTATTAAAACGTGTTTTGCATGGGCTGGAGAGACAGTTTAGCAGTTCACTGACTTGGCTCACAAAGGACCCACTTTCAATTCTTGGCACCCAAATGGAAGTTTACAACTCTTTGTAATTGCAGTCCCAGGGAATCTGACACCAAATCCAGCCTCCATGGCACCAACCACGCATGTGCTGCCTAGACATACATACAGGCAACGTGTCCATATATTATATAAAATAAAATTTAACAGATATTTTAAAAACCTACAAAAATATTTTTAAAATGCTTATATGCATATGATTGGTTCTAAACATATGTAGTAGCTTTAATGTAGTATTTGTATTAACTTAAAATATAAATTGAGAAGGTGTTTATTTTAAAAAGTGACATTCTCAGAATTCTCAAAAGACTTTCCCTTCACTTCAAAAAGAACAATAAGTGGTCAAAAGTACTAAAGTATATAGGAAAGGTACATTCAGTATCCCCATTCTTATATAGGAAAGGTACATTCAGTATCCTTATTCTTCAGTCATCCTGAGGTTTGACGAAGATCAAGCATATTTTGGAACCAAGATAATGCCATAGTTGTCAAGCTGCATCCTGAGAGAACCTGCTGAGATTCTTAGGTTTCTGAATAGGTGAAGAAAATATTGTACCAGGGAAACAGGGCCCATAGATCATATGTCAGAATAAATGACATGAAAGAAACAAAGACAGCACAGTAAAGGAACATTATATTTGCATTCACTCACCCCAAAGCCAGTTCTTAACCACTACACCCCAATTATAAGTAGTTACACATCAACTACCTAACTTGTCAAACCCATCTCGTTTAAGATGGCTCTTTTCCCAAAAAGAAACAACACTCTACAACAAGATTTGTGGATGTGGAAGTTAGCTTGCATTGTCCTTGTAAGTGGCCAAACAGGTAAAATTCCTATAGGACATTTAGAATGGCTTCAGGCCCAAATGCCTTTGTTTTCCTAAGTGATGACATGGATCAGACTCTGGCTGTAGTGTTAGCTGCAATGAATTGAATTGTTGCTGTTAGAAAACATCTAGGGGGTTTTCTTTAGGTTTATGAGATTTTATCAGCCTCAGACACAGACATAGTCACTTATGATTTGGGCTGTGTGAAAGTAAATAATGGACAAATAGGCTGTGTGTTAGTTAGCCTGCATCAAGATTGGAGGGAAGGCAAACAATAAACACAGTTAGAGAGAATCCAGATGCTTAGCAAAGCTGGCAGAACAAACATCTCTCCAGTAAATCTAAACAAAACTCACAAAAGCAAGGCCCTATCATGACAAAAGAATAACAGTTTTCAACTGGTCAGCTTTTTAACCAGTTTACTGAAATGTCAGAACCAGTTCTCACAGTACACTCTTCTCCCTCAAGGTCCTGACTTTTCAGCTCACTCAGAAAACACTTGTGTCCATCTTGTATGCTGTGCTCACTCTGGATTCTCCTCATTGAGAGGCTTCAGTTCCCCTCTAGGTTTATGAAGATAAGGGTAGCAGATAAATGGGACATATGTGTCCAGTCCCTAGCTGGACATATTTTGTTTAGAAGTCCTTACTTGTGAGCTGGGTTTTGGGGATTCAGCAAGTGTCCAGCTGACACCTGTTGCAGCTGGAAGAAGTCAACTGACTTGATCTACTGAACTCCTCTTAGAAAAGCTGCAACCTGATCACCTAACAGAATGCAAAGTAAGAAGAGCAATCTGAAAAGCAAATATCCATCTCTATGGCCAGGCATTGTGGAAAAGGTCAAAAGGCCTTCAATCCCAGCACTCGAGAGAGGGAGGCAGTTGAATGTCTGTGAGTTCCGGGTGAAAAACGTGTGTGTGTGTGTGTGTGTGTGTGTGTGTGTGTGTGTGTGTGTGTGTATCCATCCTTTCATCCATCTATTTCTAGGACCCCAAATGACACAGAACATGCAGATTGTGCTTATAATGTCACCATCTCAGAGAATATTGCCCTTAATTTAAATATCTTGAAAAAGTTTTAACTTGCTGAAAGATGCAGAACATCTACCATATACTCATTAATGGAAAATACTGTAATTTATATGAAAAAATTGAATCATGTTACTATTATAGTAATCTGAAGAAATACATAAATGCAATGTGCATAACAGAATCCATGTAATAATACTGCTGAAACAAGCAGGTTTTGTGATGAATATCTTTGCACTAAATGCTTTCTTTTTCTATATGATATTAATAATTCTTACTGTACATAAAATTAAAAAAGATGAAATGACTCTTTGATCTCTCTTTCAGTCATTTCAATGGCTCCATATCATTCTTCTCCTAGGATTCATCATCAAGCCCTATCACTTGTCATAAATGATTAAGTATATCTTCTCTGAGTTGATTTGAATATTTATTGACTCAGAAATGTACCTGCTCTATGCCTTAAATTCTTGTAGCCTTGTGTCCTTACTGCTCCAATTTAATGGATTAATTTGCTCAAAAGCCATGTAAATATAAAATCTAACAAGAGAAATATAAATGTGTTTTTTAGAAGTATGATATATATTTCAGACATTTCCAACAGGGTTACCAGATAATAACTTCAGTTAGTAGGGACTAAGTGTTCCTGAATGTTCCTTCAATTAATTCATAAACATGAAAAAGACTAAATTACATTTTCTTTACTTGGCTATAGTTTGTCACCACTGAATAGAACATATGAAAATCTCACCTCTGCTGAAACATCTCCAGATTTTCCTCGGTAAGGAATTTCATACACCTGCATCTGATGTTTAGTGAGTCCTGCAGATTTCTCAGCAAGTTCCCTCCAGCTTCTTCCGAGCTTAACAGCTAAGGTTAGAATAACAGCCTCTTGGAGAAGACGTGCCACTAATGCTTGGTGATCCATCTTTAGCAGAGCCTGTGGCAGTCAGTATCCATCATGCTTAGAAACAATTCATTGACATTTTCCTTGAAACTGTAATTTGCATTATGTATTCTAGAAATTAAAATACCTTTTCAAACCATACATATAGTTAAGGTTTTTAAACTCAGAACAGTGATTTATATTTAGGAAAATTCATCAAACAAACATAGTGAACATATATATTAGAAATAGGGGAGCTTTAGTATAGCCTTAGTAGCTAGCTATAAGATCATAGGTAAATCACATTATTAATATATGACTTTAACTGCTAATGGAACACTATCAACCCTTTTATCAGTACCTAAGGCTCCAGCAATTGATAATCTGTGAACCTAGAGTTAATTACTCATTCCCCTCAAGCTTATTCCTTGTCTTACCAGAGGATTAACACAGATCTATTTCAGCAAAATGTGGTTTAAATTTTTCTTAGAATCATGCCTATTGAGTAAACACATGATACTCCTTCAATTTTGAACTAAGTTACAGACATTTCTGAATTTAAATAATCTGCCTCCCTGACCTCTAATGTGATTCTATTAACATAAATGGTGTGGGACAATGGTTTATATTCTGTCAATTATATTTTAAATAAACACTGATTGGCCAGTAGTCAGGCAGGAAGTATAGGTGGGACAACCAGTCAGAAAGTAGAGGCGGGTCAATGAGAAGAGGAGAATTTTGGGAAGAAGGAACTCCTGGTTAGCAGTGTGACTCCAGCCACAGAAGATGCAAGATGTGACTGCCCCACTGAATAAGGTACTGAGCCACATGGCTAACACAGATAAGAATAATGGGCTAATATAAGTTATAAGAGTTAATAAGAAGCCTAAGCTTATGGGTCAATCAGTTTATAGTTAATGTAGACCTCTGTGTGATTTCTTTGGAATTTAACAATTGTGGGAAGCGGGCAAGACAGAAACCCCAACAGCATATAAATGGCAAAGTAATAAAGGCAAATATTCTCCTACAATGTGAAAGTGGGATGCTATCAGACTCCCTTTCTTCATTTATTGCACACTTAAGTTTTCTCTCTTACTGTTCATTTCAGGCAAGTCTAAGAGCTATTTTGTTGCTTTGAGTATATTTTAAAAATATATGAATATATACATATATATGCAAATAAGTTTGTAAAGATGCTTGGCAGTTGTTTATTATGTAATGGTACCCAGGAGTTTTATTTACTCATGAGAAAGAATAAGTAAAGTTAAATTAATTTTAAAAGGCACCAATAAAAATTTACCATATTTATTCCCATGAAATCTACAGTTAAAAGAACAGTTGGGACTCTAGACAGAAGTTCTATTGATCCCTCTTTTTATACTGATTAAAGGTGGCCACAGTGAGAAGCAATACCAGGGCAGCAGGTCTTCAAAGTACACTTGAGTTTTTTGGCATGGCTTTACCCTGGCAAAGTACAATTTCACAAGAAGTATTTGTTATACTGTTGTAATGTTTTGTATAATGAATATAGAGATAATGTTATTCTGCCTAATCCTTTAGAACTAATATAAAATCACATGCTGAAGGGTTTTCAGAAATGTCACATATTAGGAAACAAAAGTAATCTATCTTTACTTTTCAACTTCACATATCAAGACACAGAGCAAGAAAATTTTTCACTAATTGCAAAGGGTGTTTGAATACACAACTCTACATCACAGAAGGATCAATTGCTTTGCTAACAGAGGGCTGGGCCTAAGCCTCTTTTAGAAGATAGTCTTAAGGGCATCACACAGGATTAATAATAGTTTTTGGGTCCAAAAGGGGCCACTCTTTTGAATAGGTCTCTATCAACATTGTCTAATCAAGGCATTCTAAGATTTATTATGCCCTCCCCAAATTACAGGTATGGTATGACCTGAACTTTCAGATCATGAGCCTAAGATAACTTATTTTGAGCTACTAAGAAAAGAAAGTATAGTTTCTTGAACATCTCTACTGTATATCTGAGTTACAAAAAGAAGCAATTACAAAATCAATGTGTAGCTTATATTGAGCAGGAAAACTTCTAGTATTCAGGCACCTGAGCCCATAGTCACTAAGGACAGAGCATATCATAATAAAACTGTCCACTCACCAACTAGACATTATAACTCTCAAGTTTTACTGTTCTTCGTGTCATTGTCGAATCATTTTCTTAACATGCAAATTATTATTAATGCTATAGATTGAATTTATCCACCATTTTTTCTTTGTTGCTTCCAGCTTTACTAAAACTTACTTTTTAATGTGTCTCTGCCCACTGCCTTATTCATCATTTTCATACATATAAGTACTGTTTTTATATTTATACTACTCAGTACACTTACTAACATTTACTTACAAAAACATTTGATGCCCCCCCTACATACTCACTATTTGAAGACAGTATTAGAATTTAGCATTTAGGAAGAATTAGCTACATTCATATTTTTATCTTCTTTAGAAATGTCATCCCGATACTTTGTTACTATAACATTGATTTCTGTTTTAAATCCAATTATTTATAATCTCCACAAGGTTTTTAACTGAGAAAAGTGCATGCTCAAAAGAGTTGACCCTTGAGAATTCTATTAGCATATTAAATACAATGTTGGTAGAATCATTGTTGGATTGTGCAGCATTCCTTAAAGAAAAACATTAAACTGATGAAATAATGGATAATACTTATGCATTTGAAGGAAAAAAAACATTGAAAAATAAGCCTCTATAAGATCAAGTATTTTTGTTTGTTTTCTTTACTTTTTTTTTTTTTTTTTTTTTTTTTTTTGGTTTTTCGAGACAGGGTTTCTCTGTAACTTTGGAGCCTGTCCTGGAACTAGCTCTTGTAGACCAGGCTGGTCTAGATATGTTTTCTTTACTTTTATGCTATGGTTTTCTTTACGTTTATGTTATGGAGTTTATATAAAACTTGAAGGGTTGTCCAAATATTTGAGAAAAAAAGAATTAATCTCTTAAATTTAAAACAAAAGTTCCAACAAAAACACAACCTTTGAAGTCTCTTAAAAGATGATCCTTATAGACTTATTTTCTGAGAAAATCACGATTGACTCCAATGCTATGACCTTGCAGGAAAAGTTCCCTATTTGCTGTTCAGGACTCCAATGGATTTGAGACTACTAGTTTTTCATTTCATCTCTAATTCTTGCTGTAAATATCATCAAGTTAATGAAGTTCTCTAAAATGAATTATTATTTTCAACCCATAGTCACCACAATCAGTTCATAAAGAAACTTCCTGGTACTTCTGTCTTTATGGCAATCTTCCTTTAATTTCTTGACAATATAAGAAACCCTTTCTAGTTCATTGTCTGCTTGAATTTGATCAAAATCTTCTTGTGCCAGATGTGAGTAGTCTAGGACATTAGCTAAAACTTTCCAATCATGAATGTTTTCTGACACCAGAGTTAATATAACAGAGTATATATAAGTCAGACTTTTAAATGGCAAGGCAATTTGCTCCAAAAGATTCTTGGTTGTCAAAATACTATCAGATATAGACATTACTTGTTCTTTGCAAATCACCTTGACATTTTTGCAATGTACAAGTCCAATCTTACCTCGAAGGACACCTACATACCACTCTTTCACTTTGGACTGTCCGATGGCTCTTACTGTGCCTTCTCCAAGAAGGGCAATTATATCCCCCTTAAAATACTCAAGTAAGTAGTCAGTTTTACTTTGCCTCAGTACCGTCTTCACTGTGATCCCATAATCGGTAAATTTCACTTTTTTAACTTGGAAAGTGGGGTAGTTGATAAACCCTGTTGATAACAAGGGCACTCTCTTGCTTTCTTTCTCCTGGAAGTAGCTCTGCAGATGTAAGAGCCTTTTGAGGTTTGGGGCTGGATCAGGTGAAGTGACAAGAAATTGTGTGATTAGTTTTCCATCGGAAGACCCCACGTGAGCCCGGAAGACAAATGAGTGCATCCCTCTGTGGTCAACTGAAGAAAAGAAAACTTGTTGATGGACGGCTGCACCTGCTTCCAATTGCCTTTGTGCGATTCTTTGCCTTTCTCTATCTTTACTTCAAAATCAGGATCACATGAAAAAGCCAAAATAATTAAATCTTGTGGCCTGTCAAGTAACCAGGAATGCTTTCCCCAGAGATAAAATACTACTGGAGATGTATTTTTTTCCACCCGTCCTAATGTCAGAGACTGCAAACTTTCCTGGCACATAGTTGTGCCCACAAGCTACAAAAACAGCAGTAAAACTTGGATGGATATATTTGGGCCCATAAATTCCAATGGAAGTGGTTTTGTGAATATAATTCCAAATAGTAGCAGCTGGTGGCTGAATGGCCTCAGCTTGTACAGCTATGACTATGTACATTACCTGGCTCAGATCAAGAAACTTTGCTTGGATGGTGTCTTTGTAGACAAAGCAGTTGTTCAGTGCTTGGAAAGGGCCTTCTCTGTCCAGGCTGTGTAAACACACCATTTTTGTCATGATTTGGCTCAGAGGATCTATTTTTACTTCTGCTCCAATTTTCATCTCCAGCAAAATAGCTCTCATGGTTTTAGGGTTGCTTAACCTTATTTCCAAAAGAGGGCTTACAGTACAGGAGAGGTTATGGTTCAGCTTTGGTGGAGGATCCAGAAACGCTGTCAGAGATACCTCCTGAAATTCTCCTATGGCTATGTGTCCCTGGGGTACATGAACAATGATGTCTGAGTCAGGTAACTGAACTGACCCTCCTTAGTGGTTTAATTTACAAACTGCAATGGTCTCTGCAATTTGTGTTTGAGACCATCCAGGACTTTGATTAATTATATTCAGATCCATGCAAGAGCGTGCTAGCTGACATTGACTTAACCAAGCCATTTTGTATGCTTCTCGGTCATTTTGAAGCCACTCTGGGTCTTGTATTAGGATCTGGTCAAAGTGGTGTATACTCTGATGAGCATGTGACGTATCATGTAAGATGTCCAGGAGTTCTGAAACACTCTTAGACCTTTCCGACTTCTTCGAGGAAGATGGCCTAAGCACCTGATCCATGTCAAGTTCATCTTCAGAGGAATCAGAAGAATTCCCTGTTTCAATTTGTTTTAAAAAAAAGAAAAGGATCTTCCTTCAAAATGGACATATTATCTTTCTTTTGCTTATTTCTTAGCTTAGTGATGTCCTCCAGAAATGGGTTCGAGGCGGCTAGTTCATTCCAGAATGGATTTGCAGCTTTGGCAACACTATCACCATAGTGAGTAGAAGCATCTGTCCAGTTGTGAGGCAAGTCTAACACCTGGCATGCTTGTTATTTAAGCAAAAACAATGCAAAAGAAAAAATAAGTGTGAATCTGAGATAAAACCATGATTAATTTATTCATAGGTTACAAATTCAAAACTTACTTTCGGCTTTGATTTTTGATGCTGCCGTCCACTACAACCTTAGTAGTAAAACCATATTCACTTATTTATAATGAGGAAAGGGGAAGTTTATACCAAGTTATTTTAAGAACAGATACATTAATTTTATCTTAAAGGATCATAAAGTAAATGAATATTGAGTACAGTATATAATTATTTATAACAACACATTAATAATACATTTAACACATTTACTTACACTTACATAAAGTTATTTCTTAGTATTTTATGTTTCATTTACCCAAGTAAACACTGAAAAAAAGTAGCCAACATCTATAATTTTTCTAAACATTGAGCTGTTGGTCTCATTATATCCAAAAAATTAACTTGAAGTCTTTCTTTTCAAATAAAATCTAAGGAATGTCAAACATACCCGTATGAACTTGAGTAGTTTTCAAAACAACCTTGTAAGTTAAAATTGTCATTAATTATTCATTTCTGGGAGCACTGCATTACTAAACAACATTACGTTTTGAATGTGTGTGAAAGACACATTGAAAAACCAGATTGACAGTGAAATTACTGCCTGCAGGAATTCACTGAACTTCTGAAAAATTGTAATGATAAAATATGGGATGCCACTAGAAACAGAAACACGTCATTGTTTCTCTGGAAAGGGCTAGAAGAACACATAAAAACATGCTCAATACCCCCAATGTAATCAAAGTCATTTTATGTTTAGAGTGACTTTTGTTAGGCTCTTTCTACTAATCTAATAACTAGTCACAAACATGAGGACATGTGCAGTTGGTACTGCTGTAGGGACAATGAAAGCCACATGGACAACTGAGTCATCCAAAGTTCTCTAGACACAAGACTTTTTCCTAATGAAGCTTTTATTTTGCTTTAAGTAAGTTATGTTACTTATTAAAAGGTATAAGATGGATTTTGAAAAACAGAAATAATATTTCTCTTCTTATCACACATCCTCTTTTCATCTATCCCAACTCTCTCAAAACTCATTTTCTACTATGAGCACCAGGTCCATGAGAATTACTAGGCTGCTTCAGTCCCTGCTTGTAGCCATTCCCCTCAAGTTTACAACATCTGCAGGACATACTATTGTTTATTAATGAATTTATGAATTAATATTTATTGTAATCTGTGAATATGCTATATTTGTGTGTGTGCATGTGTCTGTGGTGCATGTACATGTTGTACGTGTGTGTATTTGGTGCATGTGTGTGGTGCATGTATGTGGATGCATGTGCATGTGGTTTATGTGTGTGCATGTGTGTGAGGGGCATATGTGTGTGTGCATGTGTGTGGTGCATGTGTATGTGTGCGCACGTGCGTTGTGCCTGTGGAGGAGGCATGCATACAATTACAACTATATGTGGAGAACAGATGTCAACATCAGGTGTTTCTATCAGAGTTCACCTTATATTTTGAGACAGGGTCTCTCATTAAACCTAGAGCTCACTGATTAGCTACATTTGCTGGGCAGTAAGCTCCAGATATCTCCCTGTCTCTGATCCCCTAGCACTGGGACTACAGATGAACACCCATGCCTGGTTTTTGCTGTATTAAGCCAAAATTAAGTCTTGTCTTCACACTTAAATGGCAAGCATTTTATACACAAAGGCATCTCTCTAGCCCTAGAAGACTAATAAGTGTACTTTTTAAAGAAAGCACTTATCAATAGTCCAAGATAGAAATCAGAGAAACATCACCCATGAAAATAACCACAAATAGCATAAAATATCTCGAACTAATTCTAACCAAACAAGTGGAAGACTTGTATCACAAGAACTTTAAATCTTTGAAGAAAGAAATGAAGATGTCAGAAATTGGAAAAATCTCCCATGCTCTCTGGTAGGTAGAATTACCATAATAAAAGTGGCAATCTTACCAAAAGGAATCTACAGATTCAATGCAATGCCCATCAAAATCCCAGTAAATTTTTTCACAGACCTCAAAAGAACAGTATTCAACTTTATATGGAAAAGCAAGAAACCCAGGATAGCCAAAACAATCCTGTAATAAAAGAGCCTCTGGGGGTATCACAATCCCTGACTTCAAACTCTACTACAGAGCTACAGTACTGAAAACAGCCTGGTATTGGCATAAAAACAGACAGAAAGACCAATGGGACTGAATCAAAGACCTGGATATTTATCTACACACATTCGAACACCTGATTTTTGACAAAGAAGCAAAAAATATCAAATGGAAAAAAGAAAACATATTTAACAAATGGTGCTGGCATAACTGGATATCAACATGTAGAAGAATGAAAATAGATCCATATCTCTCTCCATGAACAAAACTCAAGTCCAAATGGATCAAAGACTTCAACATAAAGCCAGCCACACTGAACCTTATAGAAGAGAAAATGGAAAGTTCACTTGAATGCATTGGCACTGAAGACCACTTTCTAAATATAATCCTAGCAGCACAGACACTGAGAGAAACAATTAATAAATTGGACCTCCTGAAACTGAAAGATTCTGTAAAACAAAGGACATGGTCAATGAGACAAAATGTAAAAAGGTCTTTACCAACCCCACATCAGACAGATCTGATCTCCAAAATATACAAAGAAATCAAGAAATTGGTCATCAAAAAAACAAATAATCCAATAAAAAATGGAGTACAGACCTAAACAGAGAACTCTCAACAGAGGAATCTAAAATGGCTGAAAGACACTAAAGGAAATGCTCAACATCCTTAGTCATCAGAGAAATGCAAATCAAAACAACTCTGAGATTCCATCTTACACCTGTAAGAATGGCCAAGTTACGACAATTTATGCTATGGACAACTTATACTATAGAGGTTGTGGGGTAAAGGAAACACTCTTGAATTGCTGGTGGGAGTGCAAGATGGTACAGCCCGTTTGGACATCAGTGTGGTGATTTCTCAGAAAATTAGGAAACAACCTTCCTCAAGACCCAGCAATACCATTTTTGGGTATATATCCAAAGGATGCTCCATTTTGCCACAAGGACATGTGTTCAACTATGTTCATAGCAACACTTTTTATCATAGTCTGAACCTGGAAACAACCTAAATGCCCCTTAACTGAAGACTGGATCAGGAAAATGTGGTACATTTACACAATGGAGTACTACACAGCAGAAAAAAATAGCAACATCACGAAATTTGCCAGCAAATGGATGGAGCTAGAAAATATCATATTGAGTGAGGTAACCTAGAACCAGAAAGACAGTTATCATATGTACTCACTCATAAGTGGTTTTTAAACATAAAGCAAAGAAAACTAGCCTACAAATCATAATCCCAGAGAACCTAGCCAACAATGAGGACCCAAAGAGAGACATAAATGTATCTAATTACCATGGGAAGTAGAAAAAGACAAGATCTACTGAGTAAATTGGGAGCATGGGGGCCATGGGAGAGGATTAAAAGAGAGAGGAGAGTCAGGGAGGGGAGCAGAGCTCAATAAAATCAATTAAAAAAGAAAGCATTTTTCTTTAATGTTATTCTATTTCTGATAGCTCTTGTACTTGAGAATTTTATAAATCTTCTATAGCAACTTTTAGAGGCAAACATTCCATATGTATAGACAATCATTTGACTTAATTATACAGCAACATTACCATATTATAAATTCTTGTACCTGTAATATGATTTTTTGAGAGTTTTGAGATTTCCATCTCAACCAAACTTCATTCAGATCTACTTCGAGCAATTCCTCTTGGCTAGCAATAGGCTCTTTCACTGATTAACATTTTGCCACCTAGAAAGCAATTAGAGGACATATTTATTGTATGTATATATAAGCAGGTTGGCAAAGGAAACAATCTAAAAATGGTTATTCTTATTTAAACAGAAAACGGCAAATAAGTATCTATACAGAGCTAGGCAGTGGTCACTCATGCCTTTAATCCCATCACTCTGTAGGCAGAGGCAAAAGGATCTCTGTGAGATCAAGGCCAACCTCGTCTAATAAAGCAAATTCCAGGACAGCAAGAGCAGTTACACAGAGCAGAAATCTCTGTTTCTACTAAATGTCCTGAAATGAATGTTATTGCTATTTTGAAAAATGTCAATTCTAGATTAACCCCCAAAAATGAATTTACCGTGGAAATACCTTCATTAGTAAGTCAATATAAAACAACCAATAAAAGCCTGAGATAAGAGAAACAATAGTAAGTTGACACGTTAATAAATGGATAATCTCTGATGACTAGAAAATTAAATAAAACTAATCTGAAAAATCCAAAATTCTTCTACATATCCAATGCAATCCCAAGAAAAATTACATTAGATATATATTATATGTCTATGAGTATGTTTGTAATTTTTCTTTTATTTTTAATTGAAAAGTCAAAATTGTTAATAGTTATCATACAAAATATGCTGTTTAGAAGCATGTTGTTTTAAAACATGTTTTTGTCATTGAAAATGCTAAAGACAAATGCTAAAGAAAATAATTCAGATAGTGCTCACTGCCTATCAGCTATCAGCATTTATTATGTGCACTAAGAAATATAATGTGCACTAAGAAATATAATGTGAAATCAGAATAGAAATATTCCAAGGAATCAGAATGGACATCCCAGAAGGAATCTCACACTCATATGTAATCTTGATATCTACCTGACTGAGGCAGCCATGTGGGTGTCATGAATCATTGGTTGTCCATGGTAAAAGCAATAATATCCATTCCCCCTCTGCAACATCTTCCTATGTAACACTTGATGACCTGTAACTCTCTGTGTAAACCAGACTGAACTTGATCTCAAAGGTCTGCCTTCCTTTGCCTCCAAGTACTGGTGCATTGAAGGAGAAACAGAAAAAAATGGAGCGGGGGGCTGACCAGGAGAGGGGGCAGTGAAGGCAATTCAGAGAGAGAGGAGGGATAAATAACACCAAAGCTTTGAAAAGGCCATAAGAAATCATATTATTTTATGTTTACTTTAAAAAGTATTAATTCTCATAATACTATAAGGAGCTATGTAAGCTGCCGAAGGAAAAAAGCAATCAAGGTGTAATATTGGTACTGAGGATAAACAACAGTCATCTAACTGGATTTAAGGCCTGCTTAACAGAAGAGAGTTCATGCCAGACACTATAAACCTAACCTGCTGAGGCCTGTGACCCCAGAGGACAACTTTCCTAAACCTGTATAATTTCTAACTGCTTAGGTGGAGGATTACACTGACATATTTTTGTATGTTGAATTATCCCTGTATCTCTGGGATGAAGCCTACTTGATCATGGTGGATAATTTTTTTATGTGTTCTTGGATTCAGTTTGCCAGTGTTTTGTTGAGTATTTTTGCATCAACGTTCATGAGGGAAATTGGTCTGTAATTCTCTTTCTTAGTTGTGTCTTTGTGTGATTTGGTTATCAGGGTAACTGTAAAAACAGTTCCATAATATTCCTTCAGTTTCTATTGTGTACAACAATTTGTGGAGTATTTGTATTAACTCTGTTTTGAAATTCTGATAGAATTTTGCACTGAAATCATCTGGTCCTGGGCTTTTTTGGGTGGGGGAGGCTTTTGATGACAGCTTCTATTTCCTTAGGTGTTATAGACCTATTTAATTTGTTTATCAGGTCTTGATTTATTTTTGGTGTGTGGTACATACCCATGAAATTGTCCATTTCCTTTCAATTTTCTAATTTAGTGGAGGTAGTATTTGAAGTATGACCTGATGATTCTCTGCATTACCTCTGTGTCTGTTGTTATATTCTCCTTTTCATTTCTGATTTTGTTAATTTGTGTATTCTTTCTATGCCTTTGGTTAGTTTGGATAAAGGTTTGTGTATCTTATTGATTTTTTTTTTGAAGAACCAGCTCTTTATGTTATTGAATCTTTCTATTGTTTTCTTTGTTTCTATTTTATTGATTTCGGCCATCAGTTTGATTATTTGCTGTCATCTGCTCCTCCTGGGTGAATTTGCTTCTTTTTGTTCTAGGGCTTTCAGATGTTCTGTTATTTCACTAGTATGGGATTTTCTCCAACTTCTCTATGTAGTCATTCAGTGCTATGAACTTTCCTCTCTACACTGCTTTCATTTTGTCCCATGAGTTTGGATATGTTGTCTTTTCATTTTCATTGAATTTTAGGAAGTCTTTAAGGTCTTTATTTCTTCTTTGACCCAGTGGCAGTTCAGTTGAACATTGTTCAATTTCCATGAGTTTGTGGGTTTTCTGTAATGAGTGTTGTTGAATTCTAACTTTAAGTCATGATGATCTGATAAGATACAGGGGGTTATTACAATTTTTTGTATCTGTTAAGATTTGTTTGTTATTGAATATGTGGTCAATTTTAGAGTAGGCTCCATGGGGTACTGAGAAAAAGGTGGAATCTTATGGTTTGGTGGAATGTTCTATAGATGTCTATTAAGCCCATTTGAGACATGACACCTGTTAGTTCCTTTATTTCTGTCAAGTCTCTGTTTGGTAGACCTGTCCCATGGTGAGAGTAGAGTGTTGAGATGTGCCACTATTAGTATATGGAACTTGATGAGCAATTTAAACTTTAGTAATGTTCAGTTTAAGCTGTTAGTAATCAACAACATAAACAGAAAAAAACACATAATAATCTCATTAGATAATGAAAAGCCTTTGACAAAATCCAAAACCTCTTCATGAAAAAGGTCTTGGAGAGATCAGGAATACCAAAACATTCCTAAATATAATAAAGACAATATACAGAAAGCTAATAGCTAACATCAAACTTAGTAGAGAGAAACTCAAAGCAATCCCACGAAAATCAGGAACAAAATAAGGCTGTCCATTCTCTCCATATTTATTCATTATAGTACTTGAGGTGCTATCTTGATCTATAAGACAACAATAGGAGATCAAAGGGGAACAAATTGGAAGGGAAGAAGTCAAATTTTTGTTATTTATGGATGACATCATAGTACACATAAGTGACCCGCAAAATTCTATAAGGAAACTTCTACAGCTGATAAACACCTTTAATAATATGTCAGGACACAAGATTAACTCAAAGAGATCAGTAGCCATTTTATACATAGATGATAAATGGGCTGAGAAAGAAATTAGAGAAACATCACCGTTCACAATAGCCACAAACAACATAAATTATCTTGAGGTAATACTAACCAAACAAGTAAAAGACCTTCATGACAGGAACTTTAAGTCTTTAAAGAAAGAAATTGAAAAGGATACCAGAAAATGGAAGGATCTCCCATGCTCTTGTATAGGTAGGATTAACACAGTAAAAATGCTAATCTTACCAAAAGCAATCTACAGATTCAATACAATTCCCATCAAAATCCCAACACAATAATTCACAGACCTCAAAAGAATGATACTTAACTTCATATAGAAAAAGAGAAAACCAAGGAGAGCCAAAACAATATTCCTGTAAAATAAAGGAGATATCGCCATCCCTGACTTTAAGCTCGATTACAGAGCTACAGTAATGATAACAGCTTGGTATTGGCATAAAAACATACAGGTTGACCAATGGAATCTAATCAAAGACCTGGATATCAATCCACATACCTATGAACACCCGATTTTTTAAAAAAATTCTGAAACTATACACTAAAAGAAAAGAAAGCATTTTAAACAAATGGTGCTGATTTAACTAAAAGTGGACATGTAGAAGAATGCAAATAGATCCATCTCTATTTTTATACCATGCACAAAACGCAAGTCCAAATGGATCAAAGACCTCAACATAAATCCAACCGTAACTAAATGTCATAGAAGAGAAAGTATACTTGAACACATTGGCACAAGGGACCACTTCTTAAATATAACCCCAGTACCTCAGGCACTGAGAGAAATAATTAATTAAGGGGGAGTCCTAAAACTGAAAAGCTTCTGTAAGGCCTGTGGGTCAACAAGACAAAATGGAAGCCCTCGGAATCTGAAAAGGTCTTCACCAGCCCACATCTGACAGAGGGCTGATCTCCAAAATATATAAAGAACTTAAGGAACTAAATACCAAAATACCAAATAATCCAATTAAAATATGGGGTACTAATCTAAACAGAGAATTCTCAACAGAAATGAACTTGAATGCCTAAATAACATTTAATAAATTGTTCAGCATCTTAGCTATCAGGGAAATGCAAATCAAAACAGCTTTGAGATACCATCATACACGTCAAAATGGCTAAGATAAAAAACATTGATGGCAGCTTATGCAGAGGATATGAGGAAAGGAGAATACTCCTCTACTAGTGGGAATGCAAACTTGTACAGCCACTTTGGAAACTGGCGGTTTCTCAGAAATTTAGGAATCGGTATACCTCAAGGCCCAGCAATATCACTTTTGGATACATAGCCAAAGGAGGTACACTCATACCACAAAGACATTTGCTCAACTTTATTCATAACAGCATTATTTGTAATAGCCAGAACCTGGAAACAACCCAGATGCCCCTATGGATAAAGAAATGTGGTACATTTACACAATGGAGTACTAGTCAGCAATACAAAACAACAGCATCTTGAAAATTTGCAGGCAAATGTAAAGAAGTGGGGAAAATCAATGTGGTATAGTAACACAGACCCAGAAAGACAAATATGGCATGTACTCACTCATATAAGTGAATATTGGCCAAAAAGAAAGGATGGCCAGCTTACAGTCTACAACCCCAGAGAACCTAGGTAGCAAAGAGGAGCCTAAGAGAAATAATACATGGATCTGCCTAGGAAGAGGAATACTATAGACAGTATCTCCTAAAACCTTCATCTGATAACTGATGGAAGCAGATGCCGAGAGACAGATGCAGAGTGGTTAGTGGTGTAAACTAACCACTGGACATAGCTCCTGGACTCCTGTCAAAGAGAAGAAGGAGTAATAACATGAGCAAAGGGGTCAAGACCATGATGAAAAAGCTCCCTGGAACTAGTGAAAGCTCACTGACTCTGGACTGACAACCAGGAAACCTGCATAAGATCTATCTAGGCTCCCTGAAAGCAAGTGACAGTGGATAGCTGTCAGTTTGTGGAGCCACTGACTATGGGACCAGGAGTAATCTCTAATGAATGATCAGACATTTTAGAGCCCATATCCTTTAAAGAGAAACCTTGCTTGACTTAGTTCTGCCTCAACTTGGTGATGTGATCAAATTCATTGACTCCCCATGCAAGGCCTTATCCCCTTTGAGGAATAAATGGAGAGGAAGGGTGAGGGGAAGGTGGAAGGAGCAGGAGTGGAAGGCTTGGATTAGTATGTAAAAAGGCAAAATGCAATATAAAAACATTCTAACTGCATTCTAAATATGAATCCTTATACCCACATACAGATGTGGCACTTACTCTTCACTAAAGCTGTACCAGATGGACCATTGCAGAAAGCCACAACTGGTCCAAATGCAGAGAACAACTGACCATGGAGTGCCCTTCAACAACAGATATCTAAAACATAACCCCTATACCTGAGGCACAGGAAACCTTTCAGGAGAATAGGTGGGAAAATTGGAAGACCCAGAGGACCAGGAAATATGCTTTATGATAGGATCTTTTGTATATGGCAGGAAAACTTGACCTGTGAAATCTCACCAATAATGTAGCCTAAAACAGGAAACCTAGCAAAAAAGGGAAATTGTATATACTCTAGTGGAAGTATTCATAGATATAACCACTTGGAAGTCCATCTGGCAAGATTTTTAATGAGCTTCACAGTCTGGTACCCAGGGATTCCAATTTCATTTCATTGATTTCTAAAACTATACAGGGAACTAAAGAATGTTAAATTCTGACAAAATAATCTTCGCCAGCGAACACCAGTTGGTTAGCCAGTATCGAATGGTCAGCCATGAAAACTACATACAAGTAACATTATACAGACTAAGCAATTTAGGAATATATATGTATATGCATATGTATGTATGTAGCAATAATTAATGAGAAAATAATTACATTGTTACAAATGTAATTCATTATGTAACAGCTATGAATTTGAAAGAGAGCAAGGAGGGATATGTGTGAGTGCTTGAAGGGAGGAAAGGAAAGGGAGAAATGTAATTATACTATAATCTCAAAAGTAAAAGAAATAATTTAAAAAGGAAATTACATGTGAATGTTTATTAATTTTCTAAATACAAACTGAATATAAACAAATGTCTTTTATCACATAAATGGATAAATAAATTGTGGTGTTTTAATATAACAGAATACTATTCAACAGTGAAGACAGATGAATTACAGTTAAAAGTATAAGCATGATATTTAGGTTTTTCATTTCCTGAGTGAGATTCCGTTAATGTTACATACAGATTTCTCTTTGGTCCTTGAGAGTTAAAAACATATTTTATTTATTTTTAAAATATGGTTTTCAGTGGAAAAACAATAAGCCTCAAATGTTATAGGAGGAGCAGCAGCTGTTTGTCCCAGCCGTCCGGCTATCTTACACCCGAAATAACCACACAGAAACTGTATTAATTAGATTACTACTTGGCCCATTATCTCTAGCCTCTTATTGGCTAACTATCACATCTTGATTTAACCCATTTCTGTTAATCTGTATCACCACATGGCAGTGGCCTACTGGGAAAGAGTCGGCACATCTGTCTCTGGCAGCTCCATGGTGTCTCTCTGACTTTGCTTCCTTCCTCCCAGAATTCAGTTCTTTCTTCTCTGCCTACCTACATTCTGCCCTCTCAGTCCAAGCAGTTTCTTTATTGATTAACCAATGAAAACAACACAAACACAGAAGGACCTCCTATGCTACTCAAGGGGCTGAAGATATGGTTGTGTTTGAAGTACTTGCTGCTCTTCCAGAAGACATGGGGTTCAATTCCCAGCATTTTTATAGTGGTTCCCTGCCAATGGAACTTTAGTTCCAGACCATCTAACACATACTCTGGCCTCTGAAGGCACTGCATGCACATGGTGCAAAGACATATGCAGGTAAGACTAGTGTAAAAGAAAAATATATGCAAAAGAAATATATTTTTCAAGCCTAAGTAAAAGGACATGACTATTTGAAAAGCAAGTGACTGACAGAAAAACATTCTTCCTAATGTTAGACCAGCACACACACCTGGTCACACAAGATTTCATTTTCTCTGTCTTAATGTCCCCAATGTTGTGTCTTGAACTGGCCAGTCTTCCAGCGCACATATCAGCAGTTGTCTCTTGTTCTTATTGGCATATTGGATATAACTCCTTCAAGCTAAACTTCCTATTTGACATAATTCTTTTAAGTTATTGACTTCATTTTGAAACAATATTTTTGGGTTTTGTTGTTGTTTTCCTGAAAGAGGTAATTTGTGCTCTTAATATGAGTCTTTGGAAGCTGAGGCAGTGAAATTTCTGTGTGGTAAAGGCTGGACTGTACTATACAGTAAGTTCCAAGCCAGAGTAAGGTACCAAGAAAGACATGATTCACATAAAAAAGACATTTAAAAAATTAAAAGCCTTTTCTAACTTTATAAGGAGTAACAAAAGGAATAAAAGAAAAAGAAAAAGAAAAGAAAAATAAAGGAAATTAAGGAGTGGCATTTTCCAAGACATGGACAAAATATCTTAAAAGGTAGCATACTTTTTTTTTTTTTTTTTTTTTTTTTGGTTTTTCGAGACAGGGTTTCTCTGTAGCTTTGGAGCCTGTCCTGGAACTAGCTCTTGTAGACCAGGCTGGTCTCGAACTCACAGAGATCCGCCTGCCTCTGCCTCCCGAGTGCTGGGATTAAAGGCGTGCGCCACCGCCGCCCGGCTAAAAGGTAGCATACTTAAAAACCTAAATGGTCCAATAATAAACTTTCCTCTTATAAGATAAATTACATGGAAAACTGAGTAAAAAAATTGAATTATGATTCCATCTGAACTGGTGAGTGAATGCGGACCCTGGGGAAACCTGCCCTGGAAGAGAGCACAGACCCCCTACCCCCACTTCCCTCTGCAGGCTTGTGTCGGTTTCTCGGCGTCCCTGTGTCTCCCAAGCTTTCCCTAGTGTTCTCAGGAGTCCTGCTCCTGTTCTAAGGCCATCCACCCAAAGGGGTCAGACTCTGGCCTCCAGGCAGGTCTGAGGATTCCTGCGGAGGGGTGCAGGCTCCTTCAGATTGTACTGCCAGGTTCGCTGTGTGGTATTCCATCCCGCCCTGCCCCCACCTTGGCCCTTTTGTCTGGGCTGCGACCCTGGGCTGCCTGGAATCCCTGATCCTGTGCCCTGACATTCCATCTGAACTGGTGAGTGAATGCGGACCCTGGGGCAACCTGCCCTGGAAGAGAGCACAGACCCCCTACCCCCACTTCCCTCTTCAGGCTTGTGTCGGTTTCTTGGCGTCCCTGTGTCTCCCAAGCTTTCCCTAGTGTTCTCAGGTGTCCTGCTCCAGTTCTAAGGCCATCCACCCAGACGAGTCAGACTCTGGCCTCCAGGCAGGTCTGAGGATTCCTGCAAGGGAGTGCAGGCTTCTTCAGATTGTGACACAAGGAATAGGTCCTCCTCTGGCACTGGGGAGATCCAACCAGTTTCAGTCACAGCAAAGATTGGTCTAGGACGCCAAACGCCTCCGGGCTCCTTTTGAAGGAAGAGATGGGCAGGCGCCAATGCAGGAGCTCCTCCAACAACATGAAAGGCAACAAGACATCACCACAAGCCAGACATCCCGAAACAACAAGAATTGAACACCCTACCCCAGAAGATATAGAAGGAACCGACCTTAAACAGTACTTTATGAAAATAATAGAGGACCTCAAACAGGAGGTAAAAAACTGCCATAAAGAAATGGAGATGACAAACAAAAAGGTAGACGAAATAAATAAATCTCTCAAAGATACCCAAGAAAAACAAGAAAAACAAGAAAAAGCAATCAAACAGGTAAGGGAAACAGTACAAGACCTGATAAATGAAATGGAGGTATTGAAGAAAACACAATCTGAGGGACAACTGGAAATGGAAACTCTGAGTAAACGAACAGAAACTTCAGAGACAAGTATTTCCAACTGAATACAAGAGATGGAAGAAAGAATCTCGGACTCTGAAGATACTATAGAGGAAATAAACTCACAGATTAAAGAACTAAACAAATCTAACAAATTCTTAACACAAAACATTCAGGAAATCTGGGACACCATGAAAAGACCAAACCTAAGAATAATTGGGGTAGAAGAAGGAGAAGAATTACAACTCAAAGGCCCAGAAAACATATTCAACAAAATTATAGAAGAAGACTTCCCCAACCTAAAGAAGGATGTTCCTATGAAGGTACAAGAAGCCTACAGAACACCAAATAGACTGGATCAAAAGAAAGCATCCCCACGCCATATAATAATCAAAACACAAAACATACAGAATAAAGAACAGATATTAAGAGCTGCAAAGGAAAAAGGTCAAACAACATATAAAGGGAAACCTATAAGAATTACACCTGATTTCTCAATGGAAACCATGAAAGCCAGAAGAGCTTGGATAGATGTGCTACAGACACTAAGGGAACATGGATGCAAGCCTAGACTATTATACCCAGCAAAGCTTGCATTCACCATTGATGGAGAAAACAAGTTATTCCAGGACAAAAACAGATTTAAACAATACGCAGCCACAAATCCAGCCTTGCAGAAAGTAATAGAAGGAAAATCACAAACCAAGGAGTCCAACAATGCCCACAATAACTCAGGCATCTAGCGACTCTCCACCAGCACAACTAGAAGAAGGGAAACACACAAACTCTACTACTAAAAATGACTGAAGTTAACAACCACTGGTCATTAATATCACTTAATATCAATGGACTCAATTCACCTATAAAAAGGCACAGGCTAAGAGACTGGATACGAAAACAGAATCCAACATCTTGCTGTTTAAAAGAAACACACCTCAACCACAAAGACAGACACCTACTCAGAGTAAAGGGTTGGGAAAAGGTTTATCAAGCAAATGGCCCTAAGAAACAAGCAGGTGTGGCCATACTAATTTCCAACAAGTTGACTTCAAACTAAAATCAATCAGAAGAGACGGAAAGGGACACTTCATACTCATAACAGGAAAAATCCATCAGAATGAAGTCTCAATCCTGAATATCTATGCCCCTAATATAAAAGCTCCCACTTATGTAAAAGAAACACTTCTAGAACTCAAGGCAGCCATCAAACCACACACACTAATAGTTGGAGACTTCAACACTCCTCTCTCACCAATGGACAGGTCAATCAGACAGAAACCTAACAGAGAATTGAAAGACTTAATGGAGGTAATGAACCAAATGGACTTAACAGACATCTATAGAACATTCCACCCAAATAGGAAAGAATATACCTTCTTCTCTGCGGCTCATGGAACCTTTTCGAAAATTGACCATATACTTGGTAACAAAGCAAACTTCCACAGTTACAAAAAAATATTAGTAACCACCTGTGTCTTATCGGATCACCATGGATTAAAATTAGTATTCAACAACAATGCTACCCCCAGAAAGCCCACAAACTCATGGAAACTGAACAGTCAACTACTGACCCACACCTGGGTCAAGGAAGAAATAAAGAAAGAAATTAAAGTCTTTCTTGAATTTAATGAAAACAAAGACACAACATACTCAAACCTATGGGACACAATGAAAGCAGTGCTAAGAGGAAAGTTCATAGCACTAAGTGCCCACTTAAAGAAAACGGAGAAAGTGCTCATTGGTGACTTAACAGCACACCTGAAAGCTCTGGAAAAAAAAAGAAGCAGACTCACCTAGGAGAAGTAGAAGACTGGAAATAATCTAATTGAGGGCAGAAATCAACAAAATAGAAACACAGAAAACAATCCAAAGAATCAATGAAACAAGAAGCTGGTTCTTGGAGAAAATCAACAAGATTGACAAACCCTTAGCCAAACTAATCAAACGGCAGAGGGAGAACACACAAATTAATAAGATCAGAAATGAAAAGGGGGACATAACCACAGACACAGAGGAAATTCAGAAAATCATTAGATCTTACTACAAAAGCCTGTATGCCACAAAATTGGAAAATGTAAAAGAAATGGGACAGTTTTTTAGATAAATACCATATACCAAAGTTAAACCAGGACCAGGTAAATGCTCTAAATCGTCCTGTTAGTCGCAAGAATTAGAAACTGTTATCAGAAACCTCCCTACCAAAAAGAGCCCAGGACCAGATGGTTTCAATGCGGAGTTCTACCAGAACTTCCAAGAAGACCTAATACCTATACTCCTTAAGGTATTTCATAATATAGAAACACAAGAGTCACTGCCAAATTCCTTCTATGACGCTACAGTTACCCTGATACCTAAACCACACAAAGACTCAACCAAGAAAGAGAATTACAGGCCAATCTCACTCATGAACATTGACGCAAAAATTCTCAATAAAATACTGGCAAACCGAATCCAAGAACACATTAGAAAAATTATCCACTACGATCAAGTAGGCTTCATCCCAGAGATACAGGGCTGGTTCAACATACGAAAATCTATCAATGTAATCCATCATATAAATAAACTGAAGGAAAAAAAACCATATGGTCATCTCATTAGATGCTGAAAAAGCATTTGACAAAATTCAGCACCCTTTTATGATAAAGGTTTTGGAGAGATTAGGGATACAAAGGTCATTCCTAAATATAATAAAAGCTATTTACAGCAAGCAGACAGCTAACATCAAATTAAATGGAGAGAAACTCAAGGCCATCCCACTAAATTCAGGAACGCGACAAGGCTGTCCACTCTCTCCTTATCTCTTCAATATAGTGCTTGAAATTCTAGCAATAGCAATAAGACAACATAAGGGAATCAAGGGGATTCAATTTGGAAAGGAAGAAGTTAAACTTTCATTATTTGCAGATGATATGATAGTATACATAAGTGACCCCAAAAACTCCACCAAAGAACTCCTACAGCTGATAAACTCCTTCAGTAACGTGGCAGGTTACAAGATCAACTCCAAAAAATCAGTTGCCCTCCTATACACAAAGGATAAGGAAGCAGAGAGGGAAATCAGAGAAAGTATCACCTTTCACAATAGCCACAAATAGCATAAGATATCTGGGAGTATCTCTAACCAAGGAAGTGAAGGATTTATTTGACAAGAACTTTAAGTCTTTGAAGAAAGAAATTGAAGAGGATACCAGAAAATGGAAGGATCTCCCCTGCTCGTGGATTGGGAGGATCAACATAGTAAAAATGGCAATTCTACCAAAAGCAATCTATAGATTCAATGCAATCCCAATCAAGGTCCCATTAAAATTCTTCACAGAGATTGAGAGGACAATAATCAACTTTATATGGAAAAACAAGAAACCCAGGATAGCCAAAAAAATCTTATACAATAAAGGTTCTTCTGGAGGCATTACCATCCCTGACTTCAAACTCTATTACAAAGCTACAGTATTGAAAACAGCTTGGTATTGGCACAAAAACAGAGAAGTTGACCAATGGAATCCTATAGAAGACCCGGATCTTAAACCACAAACCTATGAACACCTGATTTTTGATAAAGGAGCCAAAAGTACACAATGGAAGAAAGAGGGCATCTTCAACAAATGGTGCTGGCATAACTGGATGTCAACCTGTAGAAGAATGAAAGTAGATCCATATCTATCACCATGCACAAAACTCAAGTCCAAATGGATTAAAGACCTCAATATTAATTTGAACACATTGAGCTTGATAGAGGAGAAAGTGGGAAGTACTCTACAACAAATGGGCACAGGGAACTGTTTCTACGCATAACCCCAGCTGCACAGACCTTAAGGGCAACATTGAATAAATGGGACCTCCTGAATTTGAGCATCTTCTGTATAGCAAAGAACATTGTCACTGAGACACAAAGGCAGCCTACTGACTGGGAAAAGATCTTCACCAACCCTGCAACTGACAAAGGTCTGATCTCTAAAATATGTAAGGAACTCAAGAGACTAGACGGTAAAATGCCAATTAACCCAATTAAAAAATGGGGCGCTGAACTGAACAGAGAATTCTCAACAGAAGAAGTTCGAATGGCCAAAAGACACTTAAGGTCATGCTCAACCTCCCTAGCTATCAGGGAAATGCAAAGAAAAACAACTTTGAGATATCATCTTACACCTGTCAGATTGGCTAAAATCCAAAACACCAATAATAACCTTTGCTGGAGAGGTTGTGGGGTAAGGGGTACACTCATCCATTGCTGGTGGGAATGCACACTTGTGCAACCACTTTGGAAAGCAGTGTGGCGGTTTCTCAGGAAATTCGGGATCAACCTACCCCAGGACCCAGCAATTCCACTATTGGGAATCTACCCAAGAGATGCCCAATCATACTACAAAAGCATATGCTCATCTATGTTCATAGCAGCATTATTTGTAATAGCCAGATCCTGGAAACAACGTAGATGCCCTTCAGTGGAAGAATGGATGAAGAAACTGTGGAATATATACATGCTAGAATACTACTCAGCGGTAAAAAACAATGACATCTTGAATTTTGCAGGCAAATGGATGGAAATAGAAAACACTATTCTGAGTGAGGTAACCCAGACCCAAAAAGATGAATATGGGATGTACTCACTCATAATCGGTTTCTAGCCATAATTAAAGGACATCAAGCCTATAAATTTGGGATCCTTGAGAAGATAATAAGAAGGTGAACTCCCAAAAAAAGATATAGTAATCCTCCTGAATATTGGAAGTAGACACGATCGCCAGGCAAAATTGGGAACTTGAGGGTTGGGCAAGACTGGGCCAAGGGAAGATGGGGAGAGAAAAGTGTGAAGGGGAGAACCGGGGGAGCTCGGAGGAATGGGGTGCTTGGGATATAGGAAGGGTGGATATGGGAGCAGGGAAGCATATATCTTAATTTAAGGAGCTACCTGAGGGTTGTCAAGAGACTTGACCCTAGAGGGGTTCCCAGGTTTCCAGGGAGACGCCCCCAGTTAGTTCCTTGGGCAGCTGAGGAGAGGGAGCCTGAAAAGGCCAGTTCCTATAGACATACTGATGAATTTCTTGCATATCACCATAGAACCTCCACCTGACGATAGATGAAGAAAATGACAGAGCCCCACATTGGAGCACCGGACTGAGCTCCCAAGGTCCTGATGAGGAGCAGAAGGAGAGAGAACATGAGAAAGAAAGTCAGGACAGTGAGGGAACCTCCAGCTGGCGACAGATGGGGAAGATGACTGAGCCCCACATTGGAGCACTAGACTGAGCTCCCAAGGTCCTGATGAGGAGCAGAAGGAGCGAGATCATGAGGGAGAAAGTTAGGAACGAGAGGGGTGCGTTCACTCATGGAGACGGTGGGACAGAACTAAAGGGAGATCACCAATTCCAGTTGGAATGGGACTGATGGATCATGCGACCAAACCCGTCTCTCTGAATGTGGCCAACAGCGGGGGCTGACTGAGAAGCAAAGGACAATGGCGCTGGGCTCTGATTCTTCTGCATGGAAGGGTTCTGTGGGAGCCTTCTCAGCTTGGTCAATCACCTTCCTGGACCTGGGGGGAGTTGGGAGGACCTTGGACTTAGCATAGAGTGGGGAACCCTGATGGCTCCTTGGCCTTGAGAGGGAGGGAGGGGAGGTATGGGTGGAGGGGAGGGGAGGGAAGGGGGAGAAGGAAGGGAGGGAAGGGGGAGGAGGAGGGGAGGGAGGGGGGAGGAGGAGGGAAGGAGATGGAAATTTTTAAATATAAAAAAAATAAACCATGAGAAAAAAAATTGAATTATGTAATATGCAAATTTCTTTGAATTCTCAAGTTTCCTGGCAGTCCTTTAAAAACTTTGTGGTTGGATTTTACCAAGTGTGATGTCCAAAGTTAAAAGTCCTTAGCACACTATAGGCTGACAGAGCTAATTAACAAACAAACAAAACCTCAGGTCTTTCCATGAAAAACTGTTTTCAGAATGATAAGTACATTTTAATGGAATCCAATTTAACCATCTGTCTGAGCTCTTTCTTTTCTCATGGAGGAAACAGAATAACAAAGAACAATTTACATTCCAAGATTCCTTTGAAACGAATAACCTTCTAAGTTAAAAAAAAAATCTATTCCATTGAAATAAAACAAGAAGCTCTTACTCACAGGGCAAGCACCTCCAGGGTCTTGGGTAGTTTTATTAACATTACCCAAGGACCATAAAACTTCAGGAAGGCCAGTGCAAGTGCCTTGCTGAAAGATCAGAGCATCTAGGGAACACAGGGACAATGCTATTGCTTGTAGTTCTTAGTAGATTCATCCTTCAGTCCAGTCATCCCAGTCATCCACTGTCCCTCAGTCTGGTTATTTTAAACCTGTATACTGGATTCACCTGCAGGCCAAATCAAATACAGCCTGCTGGGCTCGCCTCATTGTTTTTGCTGTAGAAAGTCTGGGGTCATGGCCAAGAACCCAAAACAAAGTTGCTCAATGATGTTGTGTTTGTGGGAGGCTCATGCTGAGAGCCACACTCCAGAAACTCCTGTGCTTTCCCAACTGGCCTCCATGCTGCTCTCAACAAGCCTGTAATTCTTCCTGTACCAATCTTTCATTATATAAACTTCACCACAAGACTAGGTACTAAGTCTGGATCAGCAGGTAGACAAGGGGAGAAGTTTAATAGGGAAACAATCTGGATTAGAGTGGCAGAGGGAAGACTTTGCCTATTGTAGAGAAGAAGGCTTTTTTACCCATGGTGGCAAAGAGGACAGCAACTCTTAATCACTGTCCTGTGTTTTCTTGCACTTTTACAGCCATTATCAAAAACAGCATTTGCTTTCAAACATTGTTCATAGAAGGGTGAACCCCTGTTTTCTGGAAAGAGCAGATGTCTGAAAATCCATAAACTATTCATTTAATTTAGAACATAAGCTTCCTAGTGTGTCTTTTACTTATTCTCAAATTTTAAACCCCGTTCTCCACCTTTTTCTTAAAAAACTGATGAGCAAAGTTTTGCCATTGAGTTATTTTGCTAATACTACACCAGCCCTTAAGCAACTTGAAAAACTGACCTAATATACTACTTCAATGTTCCAAGAGTTTTTTTGAGGGGAGAAAAAGGTGGGAAGGGGTGTGGAATTTGACTTAAAGAAAGAAAGAGAGGGAGAGAGGGGGGAAGGGAGGGAGGGAAGAAGGAAGGAAGGAAGGAAGGAAGGAAGGGAAAGAAAGAAAGAGAGAGAGAGAGAGAGAGAAAGAAAGAAAGAAAGAAAGAAAGAAAGAAAGAAAGAAAGAAAGAAAACCTGAAAACAATACAAAAAATGATGCACTTTAAAAGATTTCTTTCTTTAAAAGATGTCTTCCCCATGCTGGGATGAAACCAGAGGCCTTGTACATTCTAAGCAAGGACTCTAACACTAAGCTATCCCCAGCCCTTTGAAATGTTTACAGTGGTCTTTATACTTGAAAATCAACCAGTGCTGTAGAAACCAAGGATTCGAGATATCTTCATTAGTCTTTGAATGTCTCAGATCCCTGGGATCTCCAAAGGTCTGTATGGTATTTAGTTCTTCCCATGGTATGTCATGTGGCTTTAAAACATAAATAGTTTTATGTCAGCTATCACTCTTATAGATGATGACAAACACTAAAATATCAGGAAAGAAACTGATGTACTAATGGACTTTTATTTTACTTCTAAATGTCAAGCCTGTCCAAATAATGTTACATTACCATGCAAATGCAATTGGTATAGAAGACCTGACTGGCTCACAAAAGAATCAATGTCATGGAAGACACCAGCATGTTAACAGTCTATATGCTGGTGAATATGTGGCCTTCTTGGATGTAACCCCTACGGAACCTTCTGATGGAGATGCACATACCCTAATACCAACTATGGGGTAGCTCCAGTGTTTGTTATCTCTGATCATTATAACCAAATGTTTAATAGGTTTGACAGCCTTATAGGAAATTCTGGCAGTCACTTTAGATGATTCTTTAGTGAGGGTAGCAAAAGGCCTGTCTTTAGTGGTTAATAATGGTTAGTCATTGTTGCAAGGAGAGAGGCCCTGCTTGTTTTTCCCAGCTGCCTGGCTAGCTTACACCCAAAATAATCACACAGAAACTGTATTCATTAAAACACTGATTGGTCCATTAGCTCTAGTTTTTTATTGGCTAATTCTTACATCTTAATTTAACCCATTTCTATTAATCTGTATGTCACCCCCAGGTCGTGGCTTTCAGGGAAAGATTTATCATGTCTGACCTGGTGGCTCCATGGCGGGTCTCTGACTCTTTCTTCCTCCCAGAATTCAGTTCTGTCCTATCAGGCCCAAAGCAGTACTTTTTATTCATTAACCAATGAAAGGAACACATGAGCAGAAAACCTCCTACACCAAGTAATTTCTATGATGCCTCTAGCATTGGTAGCTCCAGTCACCTCATTAATACATTATCTTGTTAGTCTCACTATGTAAGGTGTGGTATGGATCACTTGTTTACATTATATTAGCCTCCATTTACTAGCAGACCTTAATGTCAGGGAAATTATAAAAATTCTGCACCATATATCACATTAGCTATGTCAGAAGCAGAATCTGACAGGCTAGACTGTGCTGTGCCTGCAGCTTAACCATGGGGCAAAGGAAGAACACCAAAATCCTCATCCTGAAGCCAAATTTTCAAGGACTTTGAAAAGATAGAAATACCTCAAAAAAATTAGACAATGATCATAACAGCTGGTAATTTAGAGAACTTTGTATATTTTTATACCCTGGGTGGTGGAGAGTTGTCCTGGATGTGGTCTTAGAAGATGCTCATCAAGTTCACTAGCATCTTCCTCATGGGTGTGTGATCTCTTGTCCAGCAACATCAGACCCTGCTCTCAGATTACCATAGTGACTAAACATCTGAGAAAAACACAAGAAGAAAGACTTACTTTAGCTCATGATTTTAGGACCACTGATGCCTGATTATCTGGTTCCCTTGCTCTTAGGTCTGTGGCAGGAAGAATCATCATGGTGGAAGGGCATGGTGGATGGGAGCTTCTCACACTGAAGCATCCAGGAAGCGGATAAAAGATAGAGATAAAGATAGAGAGAAGTCTCTGGGACAAAACACAGTCTTCAAAGACACTTTCTCAATGGCTTATTTCTCCAAATTATTCCTATCTCTTAGTAGTTTAGTTTGGAACACAGAACTCTCATCTCATGATCCAATCATGTTAAAAGTCCCTCAACTGGCAACCAAACCTTTATTTAACACATGAGCCTTTGGGGAGGTATTTGACGTAACAAGTTTCAGGCCCTCAAATTCCAATGAGCTAAACCTGCATCAGAGTTTGTTTTCTTATTTTTTATTTTTTCAAAGCATCTTTGTCAGTAAAAAACAAGTACTTCCTGTTTATCTCTGATGAATATTTTTGTTGTTCTTTTCTTATAGAGAAATCCATTTCCGCAAGGCACAGAGGCTTTGGAGTCAGAATTCTCTTCTTTCAGATCTTTACATATAAACTTGGGATTAGGTTATGGTTTGTCTTCTGATGAAGTGTTTTTACATATCATATTACAAGAGTTTTTCCCATAACACCAAGCTTTTAAATTAGCTAGGGCACAAAACTCTTGAAATTATTTGCAACCAAGTTACTAGTCTATAAAACTATTTTCATGTATTATGAGACCTAGTTTGAATCATGATTTGAGTATTATAAAAAGAGCACTGGCTTTGCAATAAAGTATGCAGTTGTATCTCCTACTCTGCATCCCCTGTTTCCTGATTTCTGTGGCACTACCAAGGGTCATCCATAACTGAGGAAGTTGGGGAAGGGTCCCCAACACCCACTGCTAAACATAATATGTATATTTGAATATACAAATATATAAATTATAACTGCATTAAATCCATTTCTGAGAGACTGAAAAAATAAACGCAAAGGAAATCATCAGAATTCAGAAGAATCATCCTTAAAACTTTTTTTTTCATAAATTCAATATAGAACTTAAGTTAATAAACAACCTAAAACACTTTTGATCCTTTGTTAGTGGGAGCTTCCATCTCTTCATAATCACTTCAAGTAAATTGATTTACTTCTCTGCTGAGACATTCTGCTTCTCTGTGGAGTTGACAGGCAGGCAACTTGTGATCAGCTGGAGATACTGGAAGAATGTCCAGAGTATTGTATAAAGCAACACCTGGTGCCATCTCAGGGTCTTTCTAGAGAGCCGAGCTGAGGGTCTATGCTGTTATCGCTTGTTGTCTGGCCTCTCAGGATAGACTTGTATGAAACACTGGCTCTCAACCATTCCTCTACATCAAAATCAAATTTGGAGCTTAAAAAAATACAGAATCCAAGAAACCAGCCCAGGAGTTTGAGACAGAGTTCAGGCATATGTATAATATTATTACATTTCATTTATTAAAATTATTAAATACTATTTTATTTATATACTGTATATTGTATGTTATATTTATTATACATACATAAAAATAATCTCCCAGGAAGTTCTGATACTCTGATACACAAACAATACTGAGGGGCACCAAACAATATGAATTGGTAAGAATGTGGATGTTTCATTTTGTTTTGTTTTATACAAGCACACTGCTGCGTATATAAAGTAAATGGCAGTTCAAAATGTACATTCTTTGGAGACAATATAGTTCACTAGCCAAGATACTTAGTGGGAGAGTGTACCATTTATAGCCTTTTAATGATGTAAAGGAAAATCTTGACTCTTGACTAGCATGAGCATATTGGAAGATAATTTTTGCTTTAAGCTTTATGGATAATTACTTTGTCCTTAAGAATGGTGTTTTGGGGGTTGGAGAGATAGCTCAGAGGTTAAGAGCACAGGCTGCTCTTCCAAAGTTCAATTCTCAGCAACCACCAGGTGGCTCACAACCATCTATTTGTTCTGCCTGTAATTTAGGCAAAAATTATTTCTTGTAGTTCAGGTAGAATTTCTATCCCAGCATCAAAGTAAATTGAGGGTGGACACTGAGATCAGGCACCCACAAAACATGTGTGTTTGCTCCCCATTACTTACTTCAAAGTCTATGGCACACAGGCAATCTGATTCACACCAGCTACATGTCATCTTAGCCCATGCTGTCATTCCAGGTAATACCAGAGACCTTGCTATTAGTCTGTTTTAGGACTGACAAGGACAGCTGAGCTTAACAATGTTTGTTTTATTTAAGAAATTAGCTCTGACTGTGGGCTGAAGGGAACTCTATTATATTTTAAAGAGTGATTGTGTCACATAAGCATGTGAAAAATTAATGATTACCTCCCTTTGAATTTATGAGTACTAATGCGAATTTTAGGAATCTACAGACTCAAGGAAGTGGGTGAGTGGACACATGGTCAGGTGAATGAAAGAGCATCACAGACTGAACACTGTAGTGTGACTTCCTGAAGAGCAGGGACTGCTCTTTATATCCTAGCACTTGCCAGGACTCATGATAGTAAGCACTTAGCAATATTGATGGAATGGTTCAAATTAAATAATACACACATGGAATGTATGTCAAATGATATAAGATTAGACAAAACTTGCCAGAGAGCTAGATGCCTGCTCATCTGTAATTATCATGTGGAAAACTCATTTATCTAAAAAGCACAAAGCTCTATGTATCTCAAGAAAGAAATGTAAGAAACTTTGAGGTTAAAAGACAGTGAAACTGCCTGCTAGAACTCACTTGGGAGATAGATAAATGGTTTGGAGAAATGTAAAGCACTTCCAGAATACATGAGTTCAATTTTCAGTGCCCATGTCAGGAAGTTCACAATTACCTGTAACTTCAGCTCCAGAGGGACACAACACTTCTGGCCTCTGCTGGCACCTACATTCTTGTGCACATAGGTACGTACACACATGCATACATACACATAAATATAATAAAATTAAATAAAAGCAATATATATTATAATCTAATTGATGTTTTATATGTACACAAATAAATTAAAGCTAGAATTTTAACACAAAACTGCAAAAATAAATAAAGTTCTCATCCCTCCAAAAACACTTTTGACATTTAATATACATCATTCCAAATAATGCTTTCTTATTTATTCATATAAAATATTTTTGTAAAAGAAAATTAATTTAAATCTTGTTAAAAGAATGTATATAGCCAAATACACTGATGAATACTTGTGATCTCAGGACAAGAACATTTAAACTCAAAAATAACATTTAAATTAAGTGTTTTATCTCCAAGTGTGAATTACTATTCCCATTCCTCACATGAATAGTCAATTATAACCTCTGTACTAGTGACTTTTTGTTGCTGTAATATAATATCTTGGCCAAGACAATTTAAAGAATAGTTTATTTGGTCTTGTTGTTCCAGAGCAGAATGTTGAGCGCTCACACCTTGAACCATAAGCACAATGCAAAGAGAATAAATTGAACTGGTCTTTTAATTTCAAAGCTAACTCCCAATGACACACTTTCTCTAGCAAAGCTGCACCTGCTACACTCCCCTCCCGCAAGTACCTTCTCCAACAGGGTATCAAGTGTTCTAATGTCCAAGGCTATGGTGAGTTTCTCATTCAAACCGCCACAGCACTAATATCCATCCATATAGACTTTTCATTTTGTGTATCAAGAACAACTTATTACCCCATTGATTAAAAATATTTCTTTTTTCCATTTATTCATTTAGGATAGAGGGTCATGTATGTCATAGTCATAAGCACACATCTCACAAAGCAGGTTCAGAAATAAAATCAGATGTCAAATATGATAGTGATCATAAAGTATAAAGAAAATTATAAATGTCAAGTATTTTCTCTTTAAAAACAAGATTTAGCACAAAATCCCACAGCTCAGCCTGTTTGGACCTGGAATTGAGTGCACCCAGGCCCGTGGGAGGTCCCCTCCTACACTGGCCTGCCTGGGGCAAGGTAGGCCTTTGTCTGAGAGCTGCTTGGCCTGCAAGGGGACCTGACAGTCTGCCAGAGGATCCATCATTCTTTGGGGTGAGTGAGTAGTGAGCGCCCGAACCACGGCAGCTGCCCGGAGAGGGACCACCGACATTCTACAACTCCCCCTGCCACCCGCACACTTCCTGCTCTTCCTGCAGGGGTTATTCTCCCCAGATACTGCCTCTCTCTTCCTGTCCCTTCCCAGCTTGCAACCAGAATCCTTCCCCCCTCCCCCTGCCTCATCCTCCCGTCTTTGGGGCTACAAAATCCCACAGCTCACCATGTTTGGGCTCTGGGGACCTGGAATTGAGTGCACCCAGGCCGGTGGGAGGTCCCCTCCTTCATTTGACTGCCCGGGGCAAGGTAGGCCTGTGTCTGAGAGCTGCTTGGCCTGCAAGGGGACCTGACAGTCTGCCAGAGGATCCATCATTCTTTGGGACACTGCAATCCTGATGACGACTTCTGGAGATGCACTTTCATACCTCGCTGACCTCTCAACACAGTAGCACCAGTGATATTTTCTTAGTTGTTCTCAGGTGTCCTGCTCCAATTCTAAGGCCATCCACCCAAAGGGGTCAGACTCTGGCCTCCAGGCAGGTCTGAGGATTCCTGCGGAGGGGTGCGGGCTCCTTCAGATTGTGCTGCCAGGTTGGCTGTGTGGTATTCCATCCCGCCCTGCCCCCACCTTGGCCCTTTTGTCTGGGCTGCGACCCTGGGCTGCCTGGAATCCCTGATCCTGTGCACTGACATTCCATCTGAACTGGTGAGTGAATGCGGACCCTGGGGCAACCTGCCCTGGAAGAGAGCACAGACCCCCTACCCCCACTTCCCTCTGCAGGCTTGTGTCTGTTTCTCCCGTCCCTGTGTCTCCCAAGCTTTCCCTAGTGTTCTCAGGTGTCCTGCTCCATTTCTAAGGCCATCCACCCAAAGGGGTCAGATCTGGCCTCCAGGCAGCTCTGAGGATTCCTGCGGAGGGGTGCGGGCTCCTTCAGATTGTGCTGCCAGGTTCGCTGTGTGGTATTCCAACAGTTCAGTTACACCTGAACAGGTGTCCTGCTCCTGTTCTAAGGCCATCCACCCAGAGGAATCAGACTCTGGCCTCGAGGCAGGTCTGGGGATTCCTGCAAGGGAGTGCAGGCTTCTTCAGATTGTGACACAAGGAATAGGTCCTCCTCTGGCACTGGGGAGATCCAACCAGTTTCAGTCACAGCAAAGATTGGTCTAGGACGCCAAACGCCTCCGGGCTCCTTTTGAAGGAAGAGATGGGCAGGCGCCAATGCAGGAGCTCCTCCAACAACATGAAAGGCAACATGACATCACCACAATCCAGACATCCCGAAACAACAAGAATTGAACACCCTACCCCAGAAGATATAGAAGAATCCGACCTTAAACAGTACTTTATGAAAATAATAGAGGACCTTAAACAGGAGGTAAAAAACTGCCATAAAGAAATGGAGATGACAAACAAAAAGGTAGATGATATAAATAAATCTCTCAAAGATACCCAAGAAAAACAAGGAAAACAAGAAAAAGCAATCAAACAGGTAAGGGAAACAGTACAAGACCTGATAAATGAAATGGAGGTATTGAAGAAAACACAATCTGAGGGACAACTGGAAATGGAAACTCTGAGTAAACGAACAGAAACTTCAGAGACAAGTATTTCCAACCGAATACAAGAGATGGAAGAAAGAATCTCGGACTCTGAAGATACTATAGAGGAAATAAACTCACAGATTAAAGAACTAAACAAATCTAACAAATTCTTAACACAAAACATTCAGGAAATCTGGGACACCATGAAAAGACCAAACCTAAGAATAATTGGGGTAGAAGAAGGAGAAGAATTACAACTCAAAGGCCCAGAAAACATATTCAACAAAATTATAGAAGAAAACTTCCCCAACCTAAAGAAGGATGTTCCTATGAAGGTACAAGAAGCCTACAGAACACCAAATAGACTGGATCAAAAGAAAGCATCCCCACGCCATGTAATAATCAAAACACAAAACATACAGAATAAAGAACAGATATTAAGAGCTGCAAAGGAAAAAGGTCAAACAACATATAAAGGGAAACCTATAAGAATTACACCTGATTTCTCAATGGAAACCATGAAAGCCAGAAGAGCTTGGATAGATGTGCTACAGACACTAAGGGAACATGGATGCAAGCCTAGACTATTATACCCAGCAAAGCTTGCATTCACCATTGATGGAGAAAACAAGTTATTCCAGGACAAAAACAGATTTAAACAATACGCAGCCACAAATCCAGCCTTGCAGAAAGTAATAGAAGGAAAATCACAAACCAAGGAGTCCAACAATGCCCACAATAACTCAGGCATCTAGCGACCCTTCACCAGCACAACTAGAAGAAGGGAAATACACAAACTCTACTACTAAAAATGACTGAGGTTAACAACCACTGGTCATTAATATCACTTAATATCAGTGGACTCAATTCACCTATAAAAAGGCACAGGCTAAGAGATTGGATACGAAAACAGAATCCAACATTTTGCTGTTTACAAGAAACACACCTCAACCACAAAGACAGACACCTACTCAGAGTAAAGAGTTGGGAAAAGGTTTATCAAGCAAATGGCCCTAAGAAACAAGCGGATGTGGCCATACTAATTTCCAAGAAAGTTGACTTCAAACTAAAATCAATCAGAAGAGATGGAAAGGGACACTTTATACTCATAACAGGAAAAATCCATCAGAATGAAGTCTCAATCCTGAATATCTATGCCCCTAATATAAAAGCTCCCACTTATGTAAAAGAAACACTTCTAGAACTCAAGGCAGCCATCAAACCACACACACTAATAGTTGGAGACTTCAACACTCCTCTCTCACCAATGGACAGGTCAATCAGAAAGAAACCTAACAGAGAATTGAAAGACTTAATGGAGGTAATGAACCAAATGAACTTAACAGACATCTATAGAACATTCCACCCAAATAGGAAAGAATATACCTTTTTCTCTGCGGCTCATGGAACCTTTTCGAAAATTGACCATATACTTGGTAACAAAGCAAACTTCCACAGTTACAAAAAAATATTAGTAACCACCTGTGTCTTATCGGATCACCATGGATTAAAATTAGTATTCAACAACAATGCTACCCCCAGAAAGCCCACAAACTCATGGAAACTGAACAGTCAACTACTGACCCACACCTGGGTCAAGGAAGAAATAAAGAAAGAAATTAAAGTCTTTCTTGAATTTAATGAAAACAAAGACACAACATACTCAAACCTATGGGACACAATGAAAGCAGTGCTAAGAGGAAAGTTCATAGCACTAAGTGCCCACTTAAAGAAAACGGAGAAAGCACTCATTGGTGACTTAACAGCACACCTGAAAGCTCTGGAAAAAAAAGAAGCAGACTCACCTAGGAGAAGTAGAAGACTGGAAATAATCAAACTAAGGGCAGAAATCAACAAAATAGAAACACAGAAAACAATCCAAAGAATCAATGAAACAAGAAGCTGGTTCTTGGAGAAAATCAACAAGATTGACAAACCCTTGGCCAAACTAATCAAACGGCAGAGGGAGAACACGCAAATTAATAAGATCAGAAATGAAAAGGGGGACATAACCACAGACACAGAGGAAATTCAGAGAATCATTAGATCTTACAACAAAAGCCTGTATGCCACAAAATTGGAAAATGTAAAAGAAATGGACAGTTTTTTAGATAAATACCATATACCAAAGTTATACCAGGACCAGGTAAATGCTCTAAATCGTCCTGTTAGTCGCGAAGAATTAGAAACTGTTATCAGAAACCTCCCTACCAAAAAGAGCCCAGGACCAGATGGTTTCAATGCGGAATTCTACCAGAACTTCCGAGAAGACCTAATACCTATACTCCTTAAGGTATTTCATAATATAGAAACACAAGAGTCACTGCCAAATTCCTTCTATGAAGCTACAGTTACCCTGATACCTAAACCACACAAAGACTCAACCAAGAAAGAGAATTACAGGCCAATCTCACTCATGAACATTGACGCAAAAATTCTCAATAAAATACTGGCAAACCGAATCCAAGAACACATTAGAAAAATTATCCATTACCATCAAGTAGGCTTCATCCCAGAGATACAGGGCTGGTTCAACATACGAAAATCTATCAATGTAATCCATCATATAAATAAACTGAAGGAAAAAAAACATATGGTCATCTCATTAGATGCTGAAAAAGCATTTGACAAAATTCAGCACCGTTTTATGATAAAGGTTTTGGAGAGATTAGGGATACAAAGGTCATTCCTAAATATAATAAAGGCTATTTACAGCAAGCAGACAGCTAACATCACATTAAACGGAGAGAAACTAAAGGCTATCCCACTAAATTCAGGAACGCGACAAGGCTGTCCACTCTCTCCTTATCTCTTCAATATAGTGCTTGAAGTTCTAGCAATAGCAATAAGACAACATAAGGGAATCAAGGGGATTCAATTTGGAAAGGAAGAAGTTAAACTTTCATTATTTGCAGATGATATGATAGTATACATAAGCGACCCCAAAAACTCCACCAAAGAACTCCTACAGCTGATAAACTCCTTCAGTAACGTGGCAGGTTACAAGATCAACTCCAAAAAATCAGTCGCCCTCCTATACACAAAGGATAAGGAAGCAGAGAGGGACATCAGAGAAGTATCACCTTTCACAATAGCCACAAATAGGATAAGATATCTGGGAGTATCTCTAACCAAGGAAGTGAAGGATTTATTTGACAAGAACTTTAAGTCTTTGAAGAAAGAAATTGAAGAGGATACCAGAAAATGGAAGGATCTCCCTTGCTCTTGGATTGGAAGTATCAACATAGTAAAAATGGCAATTTTACCAAAAGCAATCTATAGATTCAATGCAATCCCAATCAAGGTCCCATTAAAATTCTTCACAGAGAATGAGAGGACAATAATCAACTTTATATGGAAAAACAAGAAACCCAGGATAGCCAAAAAAATCTTATACAATAAAGGTACTTCTGGAGGCATTACCATCCCTGACTTCAAACTCTATTACAAAGCTACAGTATTGAAAACAGCTTGGTATTGGCATAAAAACAGAGAAGTTGACCAATGGAATCGTATAGAAGACCCGGATTTTAAACCACAAACCTACGAACACCTGATTTTTGATAAAGGAGCCAAAAGTACACAATGGAAGAAAGAGGGCATCTTCAACAAATGGTGCTGGCATAACTGGATGTCAACCTGTAGAAGAATGAAAGTAGATCCATATCTATCACCATGCACAAAACTCAAGTCCAAATGGATTAAAGACCTCAATATTAATCTGAACACATTGAGCTTGATAGAGGAGAAAGTGGGAAGTACTCTACAACAAATGGGCACAGGGAACCGTTTCCTACGCATAACCCCAGCTGCACAGACCTTAAGGGCAACATTGAATAAATGGGACCTCCTGAAGTTGAGCAGCTTCTGTAAAGCAAAGGATATTGGCACTAAGACACAAAGGCAGCCTACTGACTGGGAAAAGATCTTCACCAACCCTGCAACTGACAAAGGTCTGTTCTCTAAAATATATAAGGAACTCAAGAGACTAGACGGTAAAATGCTAATGAACCCAATTAAAAAATGGGGCGCTGAACTGAACAGAGAATTCTCAACAGAAGAAGTTCGAATGGCCAAAAGACACTTAAGGTCATGCTCAACCTCCCTAGCTATCAGGGAAATGCAAAGAAAAACAACTTTGAGATATCATCTTACACCTGTCAGATTGGCTAAAATCCAAAACACCAATAATAACCTTTGCTGGAGAGGTTGTGGGGTAAGGGGTGCAATCATCCATTGCTGGTGGGAATGCACACTTGTGCAACCACTTTGGAATGCAGTGTGGTGGCTTCTCAGGAAATTCGGGATCAACCTACCCCAGGACCCAGTAATTCCACTCTTGCGAATCTACCCAAGAGATGCCCAATCATACTACAAAAGCATTTGTTCAACTATGTTCATAGCAGCATTATTTGTAATAGCCAGATCCTGTAAACAACCTAAATGCCCTTCAGTGGAAGAATGGATGAAGAAACTGTGGAATATGCTAGAAACATGCTAGAATACTACTCAGCGGTAAAAAACAATGACTTCTTGAATTTTGCAGGCAAATGGATGGAAATAGAAAACACTATTCTGAGTGAGGTAACCCAGACCCAAAAAGATAAACATGGGATGTACTCACTCATAATCGGTTTCTAGCCATAATTAAAGGACATCGAGCCTATAAATTTGGGATCCTTGAGAAGATAATAAGAAGGTGAACTCCCAAAAAAAGATATAGTAATCCTCCTGAATATTGGAAGTAGACACGATCGCCAGGCAAAATTGGGAACTTGAGGGTTGGGCGAGACTGTGCCAAGGGAAGATGGGGATAGAAAAGTGTGAAGGGGAGAATGGGGGGAGCTCGGAGGAATGGGATGCTTGGGATATACGAAGGGTGGATATGGGAGCAGGGAAGCATATATCCTAATTTAAGGAGCTACCTGAGGGTTGTCAAGAGACTTGACCCTAGAGGGGTTCCCAGGTTTCCAGGGAGACGCCCCCAGATAGTTCCTTGGGCAGCTGAGGAGAGGGAGCCTGAAAAGGCCAGTTCCTATAGCCATACTGATGAATTTCTTGCATATCACCATAGAACCTCCACCTGACGATAGATGAAGAAAATGACAAAGCCCCACATTGGAGCACCGGACTGAGCTCCCAAGGTCCTGATGAGGAGCAGAAGGAGAGAGAACATGAGAAAGAAAGTCAGGACAGTGAGGGAACCTCCAGCTGGCGACAGATGGGGAAGGTGACTGAGCCCCACATTGGAGCACTGGACTGAGCTCCCAAGGTCCTGATGAGGAGCAGAAGGAGAGAGAACATGAGAAAGAAAGTCAGGAACGTGAGGGGTGCGTTCACTCATGGAGACGGTGGGACAGAACTAAAGGGAGATCACCAACTCCAGTTGGAATGGGACTGATGGATCATGCGACCAAACCGGACTCTCTGAATGTGGCCAATAGTGGGGGCTGACTGAGAAGCAAAGGACAATGGCGCTGGGCTCTGATTCTTCTGCATGGACGGGCTCTGTGGGAGCCTTCTCAGCTTGGTCGATCACCTTCCTGGCCCTGAGGGGAGTTGGGAGTACCTTGGACTTAGCATAGAGTGGGGAACCCTGATGGCTCCTTGGCCTTGAGAGGGATTGAGGGGAGGTATGGGTGGAGGGAAGGGGAGGGAATGGGGAGAAGGAGGGGAAGGAAGGGGGAGGAAGATCGGAGTGAGGGGGGAGGAGGAGGGAAGGAGATGGAAATTTTTAAATATAAAAAAAATAAACCATGAGAAAAAAAATAAAAATAAAAACAAGATTTAAGTTTATCATTTTATTTGTACAGAGAGTATTGTCCTACTGTATAAAAAATCATTATTTCATTTCATCATGCATTCATATATGGAAATAGATCATATAGATTAAGGGTGCAGAATTTTTGCCAATTACATTTTAATAGAGCTAGGGAAATAGAAGTTAAACTTAAAAGAAAAAGTGTTAGAGAAATCCATATGAAATAAAACAGCATAAAACTATAGTGATTTGCTGAATCATACAACTGAAAATGGTAGTGGCATATTTAACACAATTTCCATTTATTTCCAAATCTCAGACTGTGACCACTGCAACTTTTATTGATTTTCAAATGAGGGAAATTATTAATTTTATTTATAAAGCCAAATATACACCTACTATGTAGCCCAATGGTGTTATTCCTAGATATTTATCCAACACAAATGAAAGCTTATATTTATAAAAATATTGACAAAATTGTTATGGAAAACTTGTTTTCAATAACTACTTCAAATGTGGAAAGAATAAAAACCCTTTGATGAGTAAATAACTGAACTATAATAAAATATTACTTAGCAATAAAGTAACACTATTGATACATACACCAACTTGTATATATCTCAATAATTTTATAAAAAGCAAGCTTGTCTCTCAAAGCCACACACTTTATGATTTATTTTACAAGACATACTCTAAATGACAAATTACTACCTTCCAGGGAATAAGAAAGGTGCAGGGAAGAGAAGCATATGGAACTGTAAAAAGGTAGCATCAAGAAGAGTTCTGTGATGATGATGTCTTGGTTGTTGTGGGATTTTGATACATTTAGCCAATGATTTTTGGGGATTATGAACCTTAGGGTATGGTCTTTTTCTGTTTAAAATATGAGGGGAGGTCTCATTCATGCTCTCTTGGGTGATCAGAGTGGAGCAGGAAGGTGGATATTGATCATCTTCAAGGCCACAAGATCAGTGGCAGTGTCGAACATCTTCTGTGTCTGTGGGTGTTTGCCCCTATTTTATACCTAAATAAATTCTTAAGAACCGTTGCCAGACTCTTGAGGATTCAT
Organism: Arvicola amphibius; assembly: GCF_903992535.2. NCBI lineage: Eukaryota > Metazoa > Chordata > Mammalia > Rodentia > Cricetidae > Arvicola > Arvicola amphibius. The sequence goes on from NC_052053.1 coordinate 59,047,097, forward strand.
GCTATTCTTGGTAGTTACACAAATCTGTGCATAGGTTACAATCACAGAGGCCACATGATGTGGAATTCCCCTTTGTATGCTATGAATATATTTTACTACCATTGGCTAATAAAGAAGCTGCTTTGGCCTATGGCAGGGCAAAATATAGTCAAGTTATAAGAGATACAGGGGGAAAGAAGGTGGAGTCAGGGAGATGCCATGTAGCTGCTGAAGGAGACAAACATTGGAACACTACTGGTAGGCAACAGCCCCATGCAATATACAGCTTAATAGAAATAGCTAATTTAAAATATAAGAGTTAGTTAGTTAGAAGCCTGAAATAATAGGCACAAAACTGCTGTAATTAATATAGTTTCTGTGTGGTTATTCAGGCTTAGGCAGCTGGGAAACAAACGTGCAGTCTCTGACTACAAGGGACCCACTGTCTGGGGCATGGATCCACATAAAACTTAAAAATGCTCTTTAAAAGGGGCTTCTAAACCTACAAAATTGGGAATCAATTGCAGCTTCTTGGTAGCCATGTGTTTTTCGTTTTGTTTGTTTTGTATTTTTAATTTGGTTTTTATTATCGTTGTTTTCAGGTAGGATTTGTTTGCTGATGGCCAGCAGAGGTGTGGTTCCTTTAAGAGAAGGCTTCTTGATTCAGCATTAGCAGAAAAAACTGCAGGGCTTCTTTGAAAGACAGCTTCCTAGTTCATGCTGGTGTGGTACAGAGCACTTAAATGGGGTCTGTGAGCAGCATGTTACAAATTGCTTAATGGCAACAGAGACCCACTGCATCCCTGGAGCTGGGGCAGTGAATATGGCTTGAAAAGGCAGTGAACATGCCTCTACCATGTTGGACTTGGCTGAACAAACCAATAGGGCTGCAGAGTTGGTCCTACAACACCCACTTAGCATTTAAAAAAGCACTCCTGATCAGAAAATGATTACAGACACTCAATAAAGACAGATTCAGATGAAAAATATCTCTGAATGGAGCACAGTTGGATAAATGCACACAGGCTTAGGAGAGAGAAGAAAAAGAATATAGGCAGTTATAAAAAAGAAATAGGCCGGGCGGTGGTGGTGCATGCCTTTAATCCCAGCACTTGGGAGGCAGAGGCAGGTGGATCTCTGAGTTCGAGGCCAGCCTGGTCTACAAGAGCTAGTTCCAGGACAGGCTCTAGAAAAAACAGGGAAACCCTGTCTCGAAAAACCAAAAAAAAAAAAGAAATAGTTTTACAAATAAAATAAAATGAGACAGTAAAAGTAATATAATGGTCATAGATTAAAGAGTTAAAGAAAAATAAGCAACATAAAGATGGAATATACACAGAGAGTCTGGATTGTGTATATTATTGTGTTTTCTTTGATTTTTTTGACTGAGGAGAGACATTTGATTCTGGGGCTGCTGAGCTAAATCAACATACATATTTCAAAGTTATCCTGACTTCAAAGTTTGGGCCAAAGGATAAGTTACTTTGAAAAAGAGATTCTGCTTTTGTTTCCACAAAAGATAAGAACCTATGGATTCCTTGTAGACTAATGTGGTTTGAGGAAACAAGACCCCTGAAAGGTCTCTATAAACCCTAAAAATAGTTTGCCCAACAAAGAGCAGGAAACAGTTTGGAGAAAACTACACCCAAATTCCCAAAATGATTGTTTATAAATATTTGTTTTCATTCGAAGGAGGTTGATTATAAATTGTTAATAGTCACAACTGAGGTCTTTCTAAAGAAGAAATAAAGGATATGATATAGAAATGAATACTTTGCATTGGTATGAATTTTGATCTATTGATATAAATTTGAGGTCTATTTTGTTACAATAGGTACATTTATTTCTACTCTTGTTTAAGATATTATGCTTATTTAAGAATCTTATTTAAGAATATAATGTATAACTCAGAATTACAGATTAATAGTCACTTATAATATTCAACTCGTAGTCATGTTAGTTAGGTTTTGTAGATGTGTACAAAGATATATTTCAGATGAATAGTATCCTTCAGATCTTTCAAAGACCTATAGAATATGTCATTTAAAATGGTTTAAGACTTTTCTCAACAGTGAGACATGTCTGCTTCTGGCAGTGCTAAATACTTCAGGGTGGTTGATGGGTATTGTAAAACCTCATTATGAAATTTGCCTTCAATGTGACAAGGCTAGCCATTTGGGCAAGAAACTGCTCTGCCCAGTACTGCTTGATGGTATGCTATGTGAACCAGACATGCAGGACCCAATGAAAAATGAATGCTGAACTTGCCTAAAGATGGGACTGTCCTTCAAGGGTTCCTGCCTCATAAAAGAATCTGCCAGACATTCGGCAGGACACAAAAGAAAGTGACTAAAAAACCACTAATAAAGTCAAAACAGCCTTTCCAATTTCCTGATTCATGGAAAAGTCTGCCAGATACTATGGGCCTGTAGGCTGAAGATAGATGTCCCAATGTTACAAGAGAACTTTGGGTGACTGTCCAGGCAGCGAGATGTCTCTGTCAATTCTAGAGTTGTGGAAGTTGTTTACAATGCATGTCCTGTTTACTTTGGTAATAATATATCCTTCTGGGGTCTTTGGTGGAGTTGAGACAGATAATTATATTTTTAGTTTTCCTCAGTTGTGATAAAAGATAAAATAGGAGTAAAATTTTAGACTCACAAAGATAGGACAGATGATAGAGTACTTTCCTTAATTTGTCAAATAGTAAATGGACTAAATATTGTAACTATAATTCTTGCTTGATAACTGTTTTTATATATGTATATATATATATATATATATATATAATGTTACTATGTTAAAGTTAAAATCTTCCTTTTTATTTAGATAGGAAAGGGGAGATGATATGGGATTACCTTCTGTATGCTATGAATATACCTACTGCCATTACCTAATAAAGAAATTGCCTTGACCTATGGCATGGCAGAATATAGCCAGGTTGGAAGGAATTTGGGAAGAACGAAGGCAAAGTCAGGAAGATGCCTAAGGTGACAGGCACTGGAACCTTACTGGTAGGCCACAGTCTCATGGCATTATATAGATTAATAGTGATAGTTTAATTTAAGATGTAAGAATAGTTAATAAAAAGCCTGAGGTAATAGGCCAAACAGTGTTGTAATTAATATAGTTTCTGTGCGATTGATTATTCGGGTCTGGGTGGCCAGAAAACAAATATGCAGTCTCTGACTACAACCACATGTCTGCATTGTACCAAAATCAGCATCCTGAATCAGATATTATACAGTCATTCTAACTTTGTCCCATAAAGACTGAATAAGACCTTTACTATCTCTGCAACTCTCTGTGACTATCTCATTATTTTTATATAAAATGCTTTAAATATTAAAAAATGCAAACAGAGAATATCCAGAACTAAGCAACAAATTATTAACCATAACAGGACATTCCTGTCCAGTTGTAGCTCTACCGTCAGGTTTGTAAACTATGCTTTTCAAAAGCACTTGTAAGTTATTTTATACCTGTGTAATTTATGCTTGTTGAAGGTAGAATGAATTTTTAACATAATTTTGAAATATCAAGCTGTTTTACTTTTGACAGTACTATATACAGTGCACTGCAACCATATCTACTCTCTGCCCGCTATCCTCCCTCCCATTGTCATGTTCCTCACTTTTGTTCTCCAGGCACCAGTCAGCAGAGAGGCAGTGTGATCATGGCTTCAACACATTTCAGAAAAAAAGCCATCATCCATGATCATATCCAACTGTAAACCCTGTGTGTTCCAACTCAAAACTGGTCAGAAACAAGTGCCCTTGGTACATGTACTTTTCTCTCTAGTTATTTTTTCTCTGACATAAATCTAAAGCAAGTTATATTTTATGTGACAGTGGCACTAGCATGCCAATGTTGCTTGAGTTGTTAAAGCTCATAATTCTATGACACTTTCCTTCTCATGGCTCAAGTACTCTGAAAAAATTATAAAATAAAAAAAAAAACAGGCAATTGATGTCAGGGTTTGGTGTTTGTCAGTGTAGTGCTTCCTCTTCCTCCTCATCTTCCTCTTCTTCTTGCTGTTATCTGAAACAATGGTATCTTAAAATGGATTATATCTTAAAATAAGTAAGATATTTATCAACCATTATTTTACTCTATGTCTTTATTTTAAACATATGATAGGCTGTTACTTATACTACAATTAGCAGAAATGTATGTGTATATCATATATCATATTCCCAGGGAATTAACAGCTGAAGCTGAGAAATAATTTGGTTGAAGAGAAATTACAGAAGACACATTTGGATCTCGTAGATCCAATTTTTTTTTTTTTTTTTTTTTTTTTTTTTTTTTTTTTTTTTGGTTTTTCAAGACAGGGTTTCTCTGTAGCTTTGAAGCCTGTCCTGTACCTAGCTCTTGTATACCAGACTGGCCTCAAACTCAGAGATCAGTCTTCTTCTGCCTCCTGAATGCTGGGATTAAAAGCTTGAGCAACCACTGCCCAACTCAGTAGAACCAAATCTTAATTGCATTCTAGTCATAGTGACTTCCAGAATTTCCCCTGTAGGAATTTTAATGCAGAGGGAAGATATTATCTTAGAATGAATCTTTTACCACATAAACTGAGTAAAAAACTAAAAGCTCATGTGGAATAGGTCTCTGAAATAATAAAAAGAAAATTGAGACTTAGTCAACTAGCAGAAATAGACCCAGCAGACATTGTAGTACATTTTACTACTGATGACATTAAAAAATTATGGAACGTCAATGAATCCTAGCAAAGAGCTTGTGCTAATTTTTAGGAGAGATTAATAGTAATTATCCCAAAAGTGATAGAATTAACCTTAAAAAGAGAACTTCTTGGATTCTTCCCCACATAATATGTGACACAACAATAACTGGAGCCCATACATTCTCATACTGATGCATATAAATCAGGAAAGGCAAACTAAGAATCAGAAGATTTAAGTAAGTTGGAACAAAGCCCTAATAATTCTGTCCAAAAGGCATGGTACTAAGGAATTTTAAAGAACCTCTCAATATAGTTATTGATTCACAATATGCAGAAAGAGTTGTTTTGCATATTGAAACTGCTAAAATTATACTAGATTGTAGTGTGAAGCGGCCGCCGGCTAACTTTACACCCGAAATAATTACACGGAAACTGTATTCTTTTAAAACACTGCCTGGCCCACTATCTGTAGCCTCTTATTGGCTAATTCTCATATCTTGCTTTAACCCATATTTAGTAATCTGGGTAGCACCACGAGGTGTGGCTTACCAGGAGAGATCTTAACCTGCATCCATCTCGGAGAGGAGCAGCATGGAGACTCCTATGGCGACTGCCTGAAGCGTCTCCCCAACTCTGCTTCCTTGTTCCCACAATTTTGTTCTGTCTACTCCGCCTACCTAATTTTCTGTTCTTAAAGGGCCAAGGCAGTTTTCTTTATTAATTAACCAATGAAAGAAACATAGACAGATAACTCTCCTCCATCATTTCCCCTTTTTCTGTTTAAACAAAAAAGAAAGGCTTCAACTTTAACATAGCAAAATTACATATAACAAAACAGTTATCAAGCAAGTATTACAGATTGGCGCTCCAACGTGGTGACTAAATCCACTCAGGTTTTTAACCTGAGAGGGCTTTAAATAAAGGAGAGAGAGTTTAACACAGCTTTCTGCTGTTTGCCTGGACGTGCCGTAGAGAGATTTTCTGTTTCTGCAATAGCGGCAGAGAAAAAGCTGAGTCATTTTAAAACGCGGCTTCCTGGTGCTGTGCTGCCAGTGCAAATTCTGGCTATAAACCATTTCAGTGGCTTTTATGGACTGGATGTTTGTGTGTCCGCTTGGGATCGGGGGAAAAAAAGTACTCTGAGACCATGCCGATGGCTCCCTGCTCCCTGCCTGCACCTGGGCAGATGGCGGAATCAGGCTTAGGCGAGCGGGAGAACATGGCGGATTCCTGCCGCCATCCAGAGAGACGTTTTCAGACTGCGCGGTGCTCTGCGCGTCAGATTCGGCTGTGACTTGGATTAAAAGAGTTTCTGTGCTGCACGCTCAGTATCAAAATTAAACTGCTGAGTGCAGCTCCAATGTGGACTGCTGTGTACCTGTAACTTTGTGCAGCTCAGGGACACCAAATGACTGAGGCAGTAGCAGCTCTGGCTCTGCTCCGCCATGCTAAACTTTTTTTGTTTTTCTAAAAATATTTATTTATTTATTTATTTATTTATTTATTTATTTATTTATTATGTATACAGTATTCTTAGTGTATGCCTGCAGGCCAGAAGAGGGCACCAGACCTCATTACAGATGGTTGTGAGCCACCATGTGGTTGCTGGAAATTGAACTCAGGAACTCTGGAAGAAGAGTAAGTGCTCTTAACCACTGACTGAGCCATCTCTCCAGCCTGTTATTCAGGTTTTTAATGGTCAACTGCTTTGAGCTCAGAAAAGGCTGATTCAGTAATCATGCATTTATTAGAAGTTATGGCCATCATGGGTATGCATGCATAAATAAAGACAGTTAATGGTCTAGTATATATATATATACATATATATATACATATATATATATACATATATATATGTATATATATATAAAAGAAACATTTTTTGTTTTTATAGTATAAAACATATTACACGTATACCAAAAAATCCTACAGGTCAGGCAGTTATAGAAAGATCAAATTGACCTATAAAGGCTATGTTGAACAAACAGAAAAATATGGAAAATACCTCCCAAAATAGATTACACAGTGTTTTATTAATCTTGAGTTTTCTTAACATTAATGAGAAAAGAACAATGGCAGCAGAGGGACATTGGATAATGGAAAAAACTTCTGAAATAAATCAGCTGGTGTATTTCAAGGATGTGTCGACCTCTCAATGGAAACAAGGAGATGCCTTATGTTGGGGAAGGGGTTTCACTCTTGTTTCCACAGGAAAAGAAAAGCTATGGACACCATCAAAATTAATAAAGATTCGGTTTGAAAAGGAGAATCTTCCTGAGACAGAAATAACAGCTTATCCACAGAGGTGATAATTATACAGGTGGTAAGCAAACCTTATAAGGGTTGGGGCATGTTTGCAGGAAAATACTTATCTTCAAAATATTGAGAGACCTTGGAGTTTTAGATACCTAAAAAAGAAAAGATAACTATCCAGAAAAAGAAATCACCAAGCAAAAAGAAATCTGATTATTGGTGCTATATAATCTGCAAGGTAAAATTTCAATTCCTGAACATGTATATAGCTCTACTTAAAAATTAAAGCTGGCTTTAGAATTGGACAATGTGTATATATATATATATATATATATATATATATATATATATATATAGTGTTGTTAAAAGAAAAAATCAGTTTCTGTCCCATCTAGTATGGGACAGAAAGAAGAAAAAATTTAGGAAAGATTTTACTTCTCTTCATATCTATTTTTGTCTCTATCATAGCTTTCTTTGAATTTATATCTGTAGTGTGAAGCGGCGGGGCCATGTCCCGCCACCCGGCTAGCTTTACCCAAACTAATTACACGGAAACTGTATTCTTTTAAACACTGCCTGGCCCATTATCTGTAGCCTCTTATTGGCTAATTCTCATATCTTGCTTTAACCCATATTTAGTAATTTATATAGCACCACGAGGGGTGCCTTACCAGGAGAGATCTTAACCTGCGTCCATCTTGGAGAGGAGAAGCATGGAGACTCCTATGGCGACTGCCTGAAGCATCTCCCCAACTCTACTTCCTTGTTCCCACAATTCTGTTCTGTCTACTCCACCTACCTAATTTTCTGTCTCTTAAAGGGCCAAGGCAGTTTTCTTTATTAATTAACCAATGAAAGAAACATAGACAGATAACTCTCCTCCATCATATATCTATATGAATCATGTTTAAATTTTCCTGCAGTAATCTTTGAAATTTTCAGGAAGAAGATGGGGTCTCACAACAATGATTTCATCATGATGCTGATAGTGCTACTTTAAGATCAGTTTTGGGTACCAGATACTCAAAATGATTCCAACTTGGTTAGCTAAAAGGGTGTACCTTTTTACATGTTCTGGCCAGTACTTCAAATAAAGCTTGGTCGATCACCTTCCTGGACCTGGGGGGAGTTGGGAGGACCTTGGTCTTAGCATAGAGTGGGGAACCCTGATGGCTCCTTGGCCTTGAGAGGGAGGGAGGGGAGGTATGGGTGGAGGGGAGGGGAGGGAAGGGGGAGAAGGAGGGGAGAGAAAGGGGAGAAGGAGGGGAGGGAGGGGGGAGGAGGAGGGAAGGAGATGGAAATTTTTAAATATAAAAAAAAATAAACCATGAGAAAAAAAATAAATAAAAAAAAAAAAGAGCTTCAGAAAAACCCTATCAACTACTCAGAGACTATCTGCAATTATACCAGAAAGCAATGTTGAAACTTAACCACAATTTTAGATTTACAGGATCCCACAGAAAGAACATCTCCTCCATGACAGCTGGAAGTAATTCTAAAAATGACATCCCCTCTCCCAGAAAAGTTTGTCCTCAGAGTTAGGAACATCAATTACAGGTGATAGTAACTAGTATAGGGCTGGGGGCTGGAGTCAAAATTATATAGGCTTTGAAAAAACGGGGGGGGAGATATTAGATGGGATAATAGGCAGATTAGTGTGAGCCTACTCACACTAATAATGACAGTGAGTAATAGAGTGAATACTTGCGAGCTATTATTTATAGATAATTTAAATTGGAATAGATTCTTGTATATTGATACAAATTCGAATTATACTTGTTATATTGAATATGCTCCTCTTTATATTTACAATATTTGTACACTCATGCAAAGTTATTTTTGTCATATTGTATGCCTGTATGTTTCTACTTCTGCTTAACACATTTTATATATTGATAGAATTTTAGGATATATTTATCATAATGCACTATACATTTCTCCCTCTGATCAAGATACTTATACATTGTTTACATTTTGAGGTCATTTTCCTCATTTGCTGCACTGTTGTTTAAAGGTAGTTTAATATTAATATGAAGTCTTAGTCTTAAAGCTATATAGGTATTAAGAACTATAAGTCAATAGTCATTAATGTTTGTCATACTTATAGTTAGGCTAATCAGGCTTTTTAGATACATAGAATTGCATTCTGTATAGACAGGTAATCTGCAACCACTTCAAAGAACTGTAGAACATGGCATTTAAATAACTTAGAGTTCTGTTGATGTGAGACACTATTGCTCTTGGCAGCACTGATCTATTTCTGAGAGAATGTTGAGCACAGAAGACAATTCACTTGAACATTGTTTTCTTCTTGGCAAAACTGGCCTTTGTACAAAGAGCTGCCCATGTCTCAACCACTGACAAAATGCATGGAGTCCACACAGGATAAGCAGGATACAGGAAAAAAGTCTGTCAACCCTTGCTAAGACAGTGTAAGATGGTTTTGAAAATTTTCCTGCCTCTGAAAATGGTCTTTCAGTTACTCTAGGCCTTAGCCAAAGTTGGTTGCTTCAAAGTTGCAAGTGAGACTTTGGGTGATTGCCCGAATAGTCAGTTGTCCCTATCATTTATTGCACATTTTGGATGTTGCTTTATTTTACTTCCTGTTTACTCAAGTATATTATTTCCTTTCTCAGGTCTTTGATGGGGTTGAAGACTAGATAGTCTTTCCTCTCATGACTTAGCCAAGTCATTTCTAATACAAGACATAGATTCCTTAGGATAGCATAATTATTGAAACATTTAGCATATGTTTTTTGCATGATATTGTTTATACCGTTTGTAATTCTAATTTTTATATTTGATATTTTTATTGTATACAGTTTTGTATTATGCTTAGAATTCTCTTATTTAGACAAAAGGGGAGATGCTGTGAAAACTATATCAGCCAATAGCCTTTAAAATACCAGCCAATTGGGCATGGTCTCTTATACTATAAATACAGCTGTAAAGCTTGTGCTCTCCCTCCCTCCCTCCCTCCCTCCTTCCTTCTCTCCCTCCTTCCCTCCCTCCCTCCCTCCCTCCCTCTCTTTATTCTGCTAGATTCAGTTCCTGTTTCCTGATCATGCAGAGGACTGTGATCTGTTAGTCTACCCATTATTATACTAAGTTCTGAGCAAGTATGGTACTACTTTATAGCATCCATCAACAATAGAGTACCTGTGAAGGCAGATGCTACAAATCTAAGAAACAAATTGCACATAGCTATTGTAAAGCTTGTACTTAGTAGAATTGTCAGTTTTTCTATACTAGAGAAAAATATTTAGCTGAGTATGACTAGTGCAGGAAGCTGAGTTCTAAGATGGTCTCATTCCAGTGACTTTCACCTATCTGGGATATCTTCTCTTGATTGAGAATTTGTCTTTTGATCCCATAAGAATATGTGTAACTGTTATGTCATGCGACCAAAGCAAATCCTTATGGGTGTATGTGACTCAAGTGAGCCCTTGCAAAGCAAAATGGTGGCAGCAGAATTGAGGGGGCCTTATATTGAAGGATGTAGGCAGGCTTTCAGAACTGTGCATAACCCCTTGTTATAACTGGCACATTCTCCTACTTTTATTTCTGAGTGTTGTACTTTTATACAAGGCATCATGTTCATGGTCACTCACTACCATACTACACACACACACACACACACACACACACACACACACACACCACCCCTGTTGACCACTTTCTTTCTTCTAACTAGTCTGCTTTCCCACTCATGTCCTTGTTTTCCTTTTATTGTCTTTCCAAGGCCCATACTGGTAGTCACAGCAACTATGTGTATGTGTTCATGATTACAACTACCATATCATACCATATCATATCGAGGTCAATCAAATTAAAAGGCAGCCTACAAAATAAAGGAATCTTTGCCAGTCCTTTTAAACAGAGGATTAATATGTAGAATATACAAATAACTCAAAAACTAAACATCAAGAAAACAAATATTCCAGTCACCCTTCTACTCCTGCAAACTAACTCTGTATAGTCCATAAATAAGTTTAGAGTGTTTTCGCTAAGACTAACAGGAGAATTTAGACCAAGTGAAACTTTTATGTAAGTTTTAAGTTGCCTTTGAAAGAGGAGACCCACCTGATTGTGCTAGACTTGCCACATAGAACAGTGAACTGAGAGGTGGTTGTTCATTTTAGGCATCTAGGTTGGTAGCAATTAATCTTGGAGTAATAAATGACTATAAAATTCATGCAGAAGATAAATTCTCTACATCTTTTTAGGCTCCATTTAACCTCACCGCAACCCTGTCTCCTTGTTATATCCCAGTGCCAACAATTATGTAAGTCAGGGACTGTAAGTACTTGATTCTAACTTTCAACACTGTTTTATGTCCCCAAATGTCCTCACCTGCCCCTTCTCAGCTTTCATTTATTTAATCACTAAGCATCATGTACATCTGATTGCAAATCCCAAGCTCATTTTTGCTCTAGCATACTGACTAATAAAAAGAAATCTAAATTTGACAGCATCTAGCCCTCTATCTAACACTAAAATTGACTATAGCTTTATATGACCATAACCTTCATTATACTCTAAGAACATAACAAATCACATATCTTTCAACCTAACTATGTCTTTATTCTCTGAAGCAATTGTTTCTTATACTTCTCATTCCACTTACCATACATCTTTTTTTTTCTACTCTTGGATAAAGCCCTTGATACTTACTTTGCTTAAAAAGATAAAATAGGAACTAGCAAAAAGAGCTTATGAGCTACTACCTCCATCTGCCTGGCTTATGTCATTCTGTCTGTAAAAATTATTCCCATGACATTTCCTGAATAATTGCTCACAAGAATCTTCAGCAGGGGGAGGGGAGATAGATCTTTTCCTCACATATTAGAGACATTTGAGGCATACAAGATATCTGTGGCTTATATATTTACAGGTTCACCAACATGCTTTCTCTTAATAAAAAAACCCAACTTTTCATATGGAATGTAGTTTCCAAAAACATAGACTAAATTCTGAGAAAATTATATTACTTGATCTCCTAAAGCAACAAATTACTTTTTGAATGAGGACCTAACTTAATCAAAGAAAACTAGTCAAAAAAAGAAAATTAAATATCTTAACTAATACTTAACCTTCTTTTTTATTCTCCTCAAAACTTTATCATCAGCAGCATTATAATAATGATGGCCAATATTTGAATGCACATTTAAATATTAGTCTTGAGGCCAAAACACCATCAATTTGAATTCAGCATGGTAAGGCCTTTCAAATAGATCAGCAGACATTTTCTTCACTAGTTGACTATACAACACATATCATTTTCAGCCTTCTGTCAAGATTATGAACAATAATTTATTAGTATTGGTATTTAAAAAGTAGGAAAAACTAAATCTGAGTGACCAAGAAGTGACTGTTTGAGTAAAGGTTTACCACTTGCTATTGTAAAAACAGAAGAAAGTCACTTATTACGATTCTATCAGTATCGTAGGGAACTACCCACTATAAGCCTTAAGAGATTGTATTATAATTGCTATTCTCAAATATACAGCTTCCAGCATTTGAATCATATCCAAAAGAAACACCTCAAATTAATCTCAATTAAGTAAACAAGCTGAGGGAAAATGTCGGTAACTGAAAAAAAGGGGGGGGGGACAAGAATTAAAAAAGCCTCTTCAACTGGTTTGGATTATCCTAGCTGAGAACAAATGGTGTTTCCAGAATTCTCAGATGGAAGCATAAATGTTTCTTCTACAGTCTTTAATCTATGAAGAAACATGAAACACGGTCTGTTTCCATGTCAAGGGTGTAGGATGAAGTAGAGAACAAAGTAAAAACTAAAACCTTTAGCGTTTTAAAGCAGGTAATAAATTGAGATAATAGAGACTAGACTGTAAATGAGAACAATACAGCGGAAGTAAGAAAGGGGCTGTTTAAGGCAGACTACTTCTTTTGAGCAGTATCTCACAACAGTTCTTCAAGAAAAGATTGGCTGCAATTGTACCTCTCACTCTCCCAGCAATACTGTGGGACCGATCAGAGACACAGCTGTGAATACTTTCTAGTTTAGGAGCTGCAGTGCACAAAGACCAGTTACTTACCCAACATCATACTTCTGAGAAAGAACAGAAGTGGAGCCAAATCCTAGTATCGCTGCCCCCAGTCCACATTCTCAAAGACACACACAGAATCACTTGTGTGTCTTTGGATCCTCATGTAGAAAGCCTTGAGTCTTCTGAAGGAATGACACCTGAGTTACATCCAAGTCACCTCAGCCACTGCAGAACACAGGATGTAATTGTTCCAGGTCAGTAAAAAATAATTTTCTGACTTCTCACGTTGTTTATTTTCCTTATTTCCTGTGTGTCCTTTCCATAAACTCTCATAGATTGAGAACATTTTGATTGGTATGATGTAGGAAATAATAGTTTATATGTTTTGTGAAATTTTCAATAAAGTATGATAAATTTAATACCATCAGCAACATAAAGGGTCTAGGGAACTTTCTTTTTTTTTTTTTTTTTTTTTGGTTTTTTTGAGACAGGGTTTCTCTGCAGCTTTAGAGCCTGTCCTGGAGCTAGCTCTTGTAGACCAGGCTGGTCTCGAACTCACAGAGATCCGCCTGCCTCTGCCTCCTGAGTGCTGGGATTAAAGGTGTGCGCCACCACCGCCCGGCTGGGAACTTTCAATAGGAAAATTGGTCGAAAAGTCTAAGACATTTACTAAATAATACCAAATAATTAAGTTAAAATAAATTATTATTTTAATCAACCCAACAACAGTCAGGTTGACTAAAGTTATAGCTGTGGTCAGAGGGAACATATATATGTATGTAAACTGCAGCATCATATTGAATAAAAAGGCAAAATAATAAATAAGAGTCAAAGATACTGAAAACGGAAGATGAGTCATTCATTATACTTAATTCCACTGGGAGTATTATTTAAGTACTATGTGGAAACTTAGGAAGAATTCATACAACAAAAATAAAAATGTCAAATAATTGGTTTGAGGAACTTGAATTGTTATTTTTTAAGAAAAAAAAAGAAGAATGAGTTTAGTGTAGATTCTTCAGGGAAGAAATCTTAAAGAATATTTTTAAATTCCATGAAGATGTACACCTCCACATAATTGTGTGTGTAAAGTTATTGAAGGCAGTCATCCATGCATTCCAGCAAACATTTTTACCTCTTTGCCTTTTTCGACAAGGACAAACGTTCTATCTACTCTAGCAGCTTGGTAGGACTTTGTGATTATCTCTAGCCAAGAACATATAAGTAGATATAAGGTTATTATACTAAAGGAGCACAAAATTGTCATTGAGACAGGCTGATTGGCTGATATTTTGTCCTGAAATGGGTAACATTTAAAATTCATGCTATTAAATCATTCTTGGCTCTTATAGGTGTAAAGACAAGTTCTCTTACCATGCCTCCCAATAAAAGAAACAGAAAGAGAAGCAAAACAGCAATAAACAAAGTAAGATGTTTATAAGGAATGGATTTTGTTATAGTATAAAAGCCTGAGTGGCATCGCTACTCCATTGCCTGCCCTTGTTCTTCAGATTTCTCAATTTTAAATAATATACAAATTTTGAAATATAAAATGATGAGATCAATGTATATATTATGGAAACTTTCCCCAGGCAAAAAGGCAAATTTTAAAGTTACAAAATGATTTTCAAAGTAAGTATATTAATTCAATGTCATGGAGACTATTGAGTGCTGTAGCTAAACTACTCCTAGATCATAAATGGAGTATCAACACAACTCAGTGTTTTTTGACTAAACATATAAATAGCTATAGCAAATGCCATATGAGTCATTTCCCCACACAATCCTACAATAAATCCCCTAAAGATATGTTCCTTTTGTAATACATTGTGACATTATTTAACATTTATATGACTCAAATACATTCTTTTGTTACTGAGTAACCCTGTACTATTATTTTGCTCTGAGACAGAGTGGTATATGTGAATGTCCACTAAATTATCACATCCTCAAATGGTTGGTCACCAAGGATAACATGGGTAACATTATATCAAAATAAAATGAAAACCATGCTAGGTTTGTTTCTGATGTACATAGTGTATAAATCTTGTGCTACTTAACTCTGGGTTGAACGGTGATATTTGTGTTGAAAGTACTAAGAGATGAAAACCACAGGCACTTTCTTGCCTAAATGATTTTGAGACTCAGTGTTTAGTAACATGATTTTCTAGCCCTTTCATTCTTCATAAGGCCCACTCTAACAAATATAATAGTCTATTCTTGACCTTGCTTGCAAATCAAGTCCCAGCACTTGACCTCAGCTTACAAAGGCAGTCACATGAAAGAGCATTTAAAAAAATCAGCAGCACTGACTTCAATGGATAAACTTCTATTTTCTCTAAGACCAATCTTTCAAATATAATATTTATTTAACAAAAAAGGAGGGGCTTAAGAAATAATTGATTATTAGTAAGTGGTCCTACAAAGATAAAAAGAAAATGATCAAATCTAGCATAAGAATATATCTATTAGAACCATAAGATCAGGCATAAAAAGAAACCTGGTTTTATATTTTTGTTCAAATATACTATGGTATTTTTATCTGCTCGATATAAAAATAATTATTGTTATCTTTCATAAATAAATATTTAATTTTAAATAGTTTCTTCTTTAGTTAAAACATATTATTTTAATCATTTAAGTATTTCATAATATTTGATATACAGATATTACTTAATAAATTATTATCTGATAATATGAGATAATTTTTTTCAATATAAATTTTGTAGAATTGGAAAATTAATGTAAGTGCCAAGGCATAAAAAGAAAGATTTCTCTTTGCTAATTTTTCTGTTCAAAGAAATCAGTGACTACCTTTTTCTCATTTTTAATACTTGTACAGCTAATTATAAGAATGATAATTCTGGAACAGTTCATGGTTTCAAAGGGGCAACTCATAGAATTTTTCTAATTTTCCAAATCAAGAAAAATAGATGTGTTTTCACTGCAATGTCTTTTCCTAACAATAACCCATGTTTTGATGTGAGAGTCTGTACATGAAATGCTAATGACAGAAAACCCAGTGGATACATTTCTGTGACTTCAACTTCTTCAAAGTTGAATATAGCGTTGACAAGAAAGAATGAGTAATGTTGCTAAGAATGTTTGCTCTCTGTTTTGTGAAAATGCCATAATTCCTAGAGAAGAATAATTGGTACTCTTGTATACAGGGCCCATAAATGAGGAATGACATAAAGAAACATGAAAAATATGCAACCATATTTTATAAATGGCTTGCTCATACAGTCATTCATTTGCTGTACCAACTATACTAATCTGTGTATTCTTCGATGGACATCCCACTCCTAACTACAAATGAGTGACAGTAACACTCCACTCAAGGTTCAGAACGGAAAATAGAAACTGTGTGAGCTATTTCAAACAGAGAGAATTAGTTTTAAAGGTATTTGGAAGTCTGAAAGAGGAAAAACAGCTTGTGAGTTAATAGAGATATATTAGTAACTATAGAAAACATCTAATATCCCCCATGATGTGAAAAACAAAAAGAAGGAGGTGGTGGGAAATTCCTAGGGCCACTTATTAATGTTATTCAAAGGTGACTCAAGAGACCTTGGAAACACAAAGAAAGGTGGTCCCCTAAAAGCATTGGAAACTTGGGTGAGGTGCTGGGAGAGTTAAGAGTGAGGTATGCTTCATGCCAATCTAGAAATATAGCCTGGCCGAGCTATCTGCCTCTAGAACAGACATTCTGTTTCATGGGAGTTGATACACGGCCTCTGCATATAGGTCCTGAATTAGGTCAGGGGAGCACCACTGAGCAGAAACATTAGTGACTATGTACCAGGAAGACTATTGAGTTATGGGCACTGGGGTCAATAGCTATCTGTTGCCACCCAAGAAGGCTCAGAAAAAGGAAAAACAGGTGACTCACTTTCTTCCTTCTAAATTTCTCTCAGTCTCTTTTCAGGACTTCTTCTGGGCAAAATCCACCTGAAATCCTGCAATAGAAATTTGGAAGAGTAAATTGGAGGGTATCTGAAGCCTAAAATACATAGAAGAACACAAAGGAAGAAAGTGGATGTTGGGGCACCATGTAACATTATCTGCAGTCATAACTTTTATGAAGTTTTTGTTTGTTTTTGCCAAATGACAATTATTAAAAATTTTTGTTATTTTTATTTTATTTCCTCAGCTGGCAAGATGGCTTAGCAGAAAAAAGTGCTTGTTCCCAATCCTGACTGTATGCCAAGACAGTTTTTTTTTATTTAACCAATGAAATCAACACAAAACAGAAGACTCTCCCACATCACCTGACAGTCTGAATTCTATTTCAAAACCCCACATGATGAAATGAGAGAACCAGCTTCCAAAAGTTGTCCTCTAGCTTCCATGTGTGCACTGTGGCATGTGCACCCCCAACACATGCAAAATAAATTTCATAAAAATTTTAACAGAAAGAAAAATAAGCTACTTAAATATACAATAAAGAGAACAATGTAAAATATAACAATAATAGTGATGTTATTTAGGCTTACTATTATAAAATATTTTATACTGTCTTAAAAGCATGTGTGATAATTTCATGCAAGTTACAGATTGATACCATATCTATTTTCCTTGTTCTCATGAAAACTCATTAATATTCTGCTTGCATATTATTCTCTTCCAGGTCTAGTACATGATGTTATGAAATTGATAATTTATACAAATTGTAAACATCCAGGGAAACACTACCAGACTGTAGTAGGTTACAGATGGCCTTTGATTATTGACTTTTCTTATTGAGATTTCCTTTGTATCTGCATTGTCCATGAGACAAATAAAAGTATATTAGTTAAAAAGAAAGAATTTAGGGGTTTCCAAATCTTGATTAGTAAAAAAAACAATCGGTATCTTCTGCTCAAAGATTCTTGAAACTTTGGCCTACTCAGAAACAGCTGTCTAGTAGCTGCCAAGTAATAAATTGAACTGTCCCAAGAGCACCATGTAGGAAAAAGCTCATAAAGATGATCTGATGCCCAATCTTAACTGAATACTGGCTTCTATTCATTCCCCTCCAAATATCAGACATGGAGGTGAGACCAACTGTATCCTACAGAAGATGGAAATAATAGCTCCAATTAGAAAGCCAAACAGAAGAACAAGACAGCAATCCTCATCTAATCTTCGCTACCAAATGTTTGTAATTTTATATTCTGTATAAATTTCAGACTCATATAAAATCTATTGCTGGAAAATACACATCAATATTCAAAATTATGCTTTTGAATATTCTCAGTAATCAGTCATTTATCCAAAAACATAATTCAGAAAAAGGGGAACTGTGTTTTTATAAATCTTTTTGTCAGAACATTTTATATATGATTGAAAATTAAGCTGAAAATGATGCAAATGTTCTACAACAGAGGAATAATTAAATGAATTGTAAGATATTAATTTATGGCATAATGTCATCTTTTAAAAAAGAAGTCACAAAGTCCTTAACTATGTGAGAAATTGCATAAAGTCTAATAGAAAAGATCATACTGAAAGTCTACATGATGCACAATTGCAAGTACACAATGCATAAATTACAGACAAGAACTGGATGGAAATTTGGAGAAATGAAACTTAGGTTGAGGCAATGGTCAAAAGATACAACTTCGCCCTCAACTTCTTTCTAATTCTTATTTCTCTTCTATTTACTCCCTATTCCAGCAATGTGATGCTAGATGATGGCAACAGTCTCAGAAGCCAGTCCCTGATGTTTATAAGATACTTTCTGCAAAAGATGCACCTAGACCAAGGGAACCACATAATACTCAAGCTAACAAGGCATGTGCTTTGTTGTATGTAATGTGGAATCAAATTATCATTAGGAAGGTAAACTCAGGATCTGAGGGAAGTCTGGCCCTTTCTGTTCCCAGTGGCAAAATAAGACCATTAGGAGCCAGAAAATTAAAAAAAAAAAAAAACATTTCTTTTCTCTTCCTTAACCATTTTCACAGAAAGAGGCATGCATATGTGCTTGTTCTCACTCTCACTCTCATTTACTCACTTCCTCTCTCTCTCTCTTTCTCTCTCTCTCTCTCTCTCTCTCTCTCTCTCTCTCTCTCAAACTCCAATAGATATTTCTAAAGGAAAAATGCATGATTTCAGATAAAATTTGGGATATTTATGGAGTAGTAGGACAGCTGGATCAGAGTCTAGTTAGGTTTTTAAAAAGAGGTTCCCAATACCTACAGCCACTTCTTGACTATTGAGAGTCATGTTTCTATCTGTGCAATAAGGAGTTCTCATTGATGTGATGCTCACTCTCTGTGGTTTCATTTAGAAAAAAGAGAATACAGTTGCCACACATGGCAGCATACACTTCCAATCATAGCACATGGGAAGCTGGAGCAATGAGAGCTCCAGGCCAGCCTGGGCTACATAATGATAGAGACCTGTCACAAGAAAATTTTAAATGTGAAATAATACTTTTCTGAGTCATATTAAACCTCTTTAATTTTGTTTATATTCCAATTTTAAAACACTAAGTCTTAGACGATAACATTTTAAGTGATAGAAATAATTGTAGATGAAAATAGTTGCTAGGTAGGCTAGATTCTGATGCATAGCTTAGTGGTGCCAGAGGAATGGAACTAAGCTTTTATTCTTTTTTCCAAATGAAGACAATGGCAAAGCAAAGTGGCAATGATTGATCATATTCCAGAGGAGGGATAGCTAACATTTAAGATGTTTGAAAACACCATATGAAAATCTACTGTCTTATAAACTTCATATAATATATACATGCAAACATACAAACAATTATGTTCATATAAAAGAGTTTAATTGGAATCCTTCTAAAGAGAAGAAAATGGTCTCCCTGAAAACATAAGTTGACAAATGAAAAACCTAGTGCCAGGAATAAGCCACTTGCTCTTGATCAGGGGTGTCAATACAGGCCATTATCGCTACTCTAAGTTCCCCACCAGAACACAATTGATAAGACAAATTGCTTAAGACACCACACACTTTCTGCCATGGGACATAAAAAAGTAAAATTAATGCTGATCAGAGAGTTCCTCCCTGTTGGCTAGCTTTCAGAATACTGGAAGGTGCCGTGTATGTTGCTGGCATGATTTTGGTGGTAGATCATCAATTTCTAGGAAACCTGTGAAGTATAATAATGACCAGGATAACAAGTTATGCCATGGGTATAATAGTGGCACAAATATTACTTTCTGAAAGTATTCAAGATATGCTACATTGGAGGAAATATGCCTGGTACCATAAATTGGACCAAGAACTCATGGTTAGGCAGCTCATGGGTTCTGGAGGTGAGCCTACTACTATTATCTCTGTGTCTATAGATTAGTATATAGGAAATCCTCATCAGAAAATGAATGCAGAAACTCACAACTGATCAAAGTACAGAAAATAAGCATCAATGGAGCTCTCAAGTACAAGCAGAACATCTTCTTCATCATCTTCCAAAGCTCAGACATCTTAGAGGAGGAAATGGAAAGATAGTAAGAGTCAGCGGTCAGAAAGGATAAGAAAAAAATACAGTGGCTTTTGCTACATTCAAGAACTCACTGTGGTTGGACCACATAAGATCTGAACAAGATGAAGTCAACCAACATTCTAACACAAAGAAGGAAGGAGCTCACAGGACTTTATCCCCAAATGCGGACCTGTTGACAGCTGATAGATTCTGAAGAAAGACAGGTCAGTTTTCTTTAAAGGTGTGCCTTCTGATAGGTCAGCCATGTTCCAGGGGAAGATTCTAGGTCCATGAATATATATGGGAGCATAAATTAGACTTGGTAGGTTATTAAAAGAAAGGGACACAAAGTTAGGAGGGGATGGGGAGCTAGGGGTTTAGCTGGGAGGAGTTAGGGGGAAAGTGGGAGGTAAATATAGCCAAAATACATTTTATCAAATTTTCAAGAAATCAATAAAAATGTTATATGGGAAAGAAATCAAATAAAGAAGCTTTTAAATTTGGAAAAATAGGGAGACTTAGGGGGAAAACATTCATTGCTGTTTGCATGGCAGGGGTATGAGGAGTCTTGCTTAAGTATGCTTCATTTTTTTTCATTGTATCCTTAAAACCTAACTCATTCCAAAAAAAAATCCAGCTTGATCTCAGATTCTACCTTACAGTAATCACATGGACAAAAAAAACCATGCAGAAATTTTATTTTTCACACCAGCATCTATGTTACTATCTTCAGGCAGTGATAGTTGAGTCTACATCTCTCATACACACTCACAGTATTTATTCAAAATTGTCTACATGCATTTTCTAAAGAACGTGTTCACCATTCATGACATGATATATGCCTAGTCTCATCTATGTCAATTTCAATCAAATCTTCATTATAAAAGTCGGGTATATTGCTTCAGCTTAATATCAAAATTTTCTTTACAGCATGAAGGCCTAAAGCTGCTTCTTTGGCTTTCTACTCATCTTGAAAATGAGTTGACCATATGTGGAATTTGTTCTACTTTTACAAAACTCTTATCAAGGAATTTCCCCATATAGTTTTCCTTCCATAGACTTATGTATAACCAATTATTTTCAGGATTTCGACAGGAAAAAAATTCTTCCTCCTAATCTTATCTTGCTCTTAATAAAATCCTAATATGCCTTTATGTTCAGGGTTTACTCTGGCTAAAAAGGCAGCTCAGCCTATATTTCTGTTCACACAAATAATTTTCTATATCCCTGGTTTGTAAAAGTATATGTAATTACATTCCTCAACCTGCTATCCTTTGTTATTATTATGTGAGGATCAATTTTTGTTTATAATGAGACCAGTTCTATTGATTATATATTGATTATATATACATCAAGCATATTCGAGAAAATAGTACATATATGTAAACCAATGTGCTTAGGTATATGCAGACATGTGTATTTGCATTATACAAAGTATATATAATTGTTAATTTTCATAGAAATGTCTATCTTCAAGATTGAAAATTGCTGAGTAGTATTCTAGCATGTATATATTCCACAGTTTTTTCATCCATTCTTCCACTGAAGGGCATCTAGGTTGTTTCCAGGATCTGGCTATTACAAATAATGCTGCTATGAACATAGATGAGCATATGCTTTTGTTGTATGATTGGGCATCTCTTGGGTAGATTCCCAATAGTGGAATTGCTGGGTCCTGGGGTAGGTTGATCCCGAATTTCCTGAGAAACCGCCACACTGCTTTCCAAAGTGGTTGCACAAGTGTGCATTCCCACCAGCAATGGATGAGTGTACCCCTTACCCCACAACCTCTGACTGAGAAGCAAAGGACAATGGAGCTGGGCTCTGATTCTTCTGCATGGACCGGCTCTGTGGGAGCCTTCTCAGCTTGGTCGATCACCTTCCTGGACCTGGGGGGAGTTGGGAGGACCTTGGACTTAGCATAGAGTGGGGAACCCTGATGGCTCCTTGGCCTTGAGAGGGAGGGAGGGGAGGTATGGGTGGAGGGAAGGGGAGGGAAGGGGGAGAAGGAGGGGAAGGAAGGGGGAGGAGGAGCAGAGGGAGGGGGGAGGAGGAGGGAAGGAGATGGAAATTTTTAAATATAAAAAAAATAAACCATGAGGAAAAAAAAAGATTGAAAATTGCTTAATAATTTAATTGAATGATTTAAATATGCATCTATCTTGTGTGGAGTATCTGTTTCTTCAAATTTAATATTTACAAAACATTACAGAATAATTGAAAAGATAAACAAATAAGAAAAGCAGGAGGAGAAAAACTTATTCCTGTTACCTGAACCCTTCTGTTTCGCTGCAGTGGGAGCTCTGGAGTCATCTGAAGGACTTAAAGGTTCCCAAGGCATATATGTGAATACTAACTTGTCTGCAGTCTCTTGCAGTATGAAAAATGAAGCAGAGAACTACTGTGACTTATCTGTAAGTACTTGCCTATCCAGCATCCATGTCTCCTCCAAAACTGGACCCCATGATTACCAAGTATACATTTTTGTTGACATTCCAATATTCATCTCAGATTACAACTGGCCCCACAGGTGGTAGTTATGTTCATGCTTCTATATTCAGTATTAACTTAGTGCAGTCTCTGGATCTAGGTGTCTTAGCATGACATTTTCAAATACTGATGTACATTTGTGCATCTCTGTTTTCAGTTCAGATACGGGTTTTTTTGTCACTTTTGTGCTTCCCCCATAACCCCTCCACTAGAGCAGGGCTTTAGAGTCATTCACTTGTCTGCGGCACATGTTGATTTTAAATTGTATTTATATGGGACTGGAGGCATCTCAATAGTTAAGCCCATTTACTGCTCTTCAAGAGGATCTGAATTTTTTTAGCACCCATATTTAGTGGGCCAAAACCACCTATAAATCCAGCTCCAAAAGATCTAACACACGCTTTGGTCTCTATGGGCAATTACACACATAGGTACACACATACATAGAAGTAAAAATAAACTGAACTGTAAAACTACATTTACATATTAATGTACTTGTGCATTAATTTAATTTGCCACAGAATGTGTTTGGTAGTCAGAGAAGAACAACATATTGCAATCAGTTCTCTCTTTCTTCCATATGTGTTCAGGATCAAAGCAGGGCCTTCAGCTTTGTGACAAGCACTTTTACTTACTGAACAATCTCACTTGTCTCATTCACAGGCATTTGCAAATGCTGGCTTGCCTTTGGTTTTTGACACATGCATGGGAAGTTCTCTATCCATTGACTAAAACTTGAGCATTTTGCCAAGGTCCTATTGCCAATAAATTGCTATTGAAATAGCCTGGGGTGTGTTTCACTTTATAAATATAAACATGAAAACACCTGTGGATGATGAACAGAGGTTACTGACAAGATTTAAGTAGGTCAAAGAAAAATTAAGAAGCATCATTTTAAAAATTCCAAGCCCTAACCCTGCACACTGAGTTTTAAATAGAACAGTAAATTTTAAAGGATTCTTTGTCATGTAATAGTAGATTTAACACCACAGATTTCTGGAAGAATGTTCCTAAAGCTACCACTGATGTTTTTATTTTTATTCCTTATAATATAGTTTATTAAATTCTCTGGAAACATACCTGTTTCACTGGGGAAAGATTTGTGTCATTTCAACAGCCTACAAGACTACAAGTGGAAGATGCCACTCTCTAGCGATGAAACCCTTAAGCAGCAAAGTCCTGGGGTGCCTCCTGGTCAAAATCCTGGCTAACCCAGGTGAAGGAAGAAGAAAATAGGGGTAAGGCCTGGTGTTTAGATGTGAGCTAGACATCTCAGGAAGATCACTGCACCTGAATGTCCTGAGAAGAGCTGATTCCCCAGGGAAGGATGGAGTAGGAGGAACAGAAGTTACAACTCTACTCTAAAGATACCTATCAAAGTAATGTCTGAGTCTTTTTCTCTGCAGTGGAGAAACTTGACACTAATTAAGCCAGTGTTTGAGTAAAGTTCCAGGGGATTTTGGAACAGCTCTATGAAGGCATCAAATACAAAGGCAGCATGTGAGATCTCAGAAGGATAAAGAACCAAGCCTATCATGCTTGCTCATGATGCAAACAATGAAGAGAGAGGCACAGCCAAGGAAAAGAACTTAAAAGTGGGTAAAAGGGATGAAGGGTGAGGCATTGGTTAATGTAAATATATTTCAGGTTTATCCAGACCAGTAAACATTCGGTATAGGCTCCATACTTTGATAACCCAATTGTGTCTTGATAAGCTCCTAAAGCTGGCTCCCAGGTTCGGTTTCACTCTTGGGCTCTCTCTCCAGACATTAACCTATCTTCAACCTGTCCCTAGTTCTGACTTTATTTTAAGATACTATTAATATATAGATAAATTACATATATAATATCCAATTAATTCACTGAAAATAATAAATACCATGAACCCTGATAGACTGGACACAGGACAAACCCTTCAAATTGAAGACATAATGAGGGTAAAAAAATAGTTTGAATGAACAAACAATGAAGAGTTAATGGAAAAGCAAATACTACCAAGGACATTTTAAAAATGCTCCACATAACTGTTATCCTGAGACTGTGCAGAAACAGAAACTATCTAAATAAGCAGGTACTATAAAACACTTCTTAAAATGCAAAGCTTACTATCAATGCTGAATCCTCTGAGTGGCAGTATAATGGAAGGGTGGCTAACCATAGTCTTTTGCACTTGTAGAAGGTCTGTTATCTAACACATACTAATATTTAGGAATGTCTTAGAAAAGAAGCATCTAATGTTATTTTCACCATATGCAGCTAAGACACAGATGAGAAACAGTTCATATAAGGCTTGTATAAGAAAACTGAGTAGAAGGGAAAATTAGTTGCTAAAGGGGAGAATAGGTTAACATATAAACGACTAGCAAAATGTGACCTTTTCCTGCCCAGTCTCACAGAGAAAGTAGGTACCACCAGAACAACTATTCAAAACAAAGGGTTAACTAAATCCAAAGGGCAGGTGGGAGAATATGAGAAGTATTTGGGCCAGTTCAACCTAGATGATGCCAGGGAGATGTTAGAAGAAGCACCCCGGCTATGCTTGGAGAAACAGACACTTTGGCATCCACTTGGTCTAATGTCAGCCTTCCATTCCTGCACCACCGTGCTCTACCCACACCATATAACAACAGCAGAAAGACCATCCCATAATTATAAAGAAACAATTTCTTTATAGCCATGCTCTGAAAATGATACACATAAAACTGCTCAAATTAATAAGTAAAGCATGGGGAGAAAATAGAACCATTCCCACCATAAAAACTGAACTCCAGCACTGATGACGAGATACTACACACACAGAAGAGACAAAGCACAAACTACCACTCAGAGAACATCAGGGGATCTGCTTTCAATCTGGTTCACTTGCTTTGAAAAGTTAAAGTAGATTTTATCATACAAATATAACTCAAACTAAATATTCTCCCTGGCATAACCTAGGTTGAGCTGCCTCAAGTACTGCTCATAATCTCCCACATGCCTTCTGGATACAGTTAACCCTTTGTTTTGTATTGTTGCTCTCTTGGTACCTACTTTCCCCATGAGACTGGGCAGGAGTTTTTAAACTTTATAAGACAAATATAACTCAAACTAAATATTCTAGAAGATAAATTAAGTAGAAAGTAATGAGTTGTACATATTTTCAGAAAAGAAATAGACCCATGAAAACTTAGCTTTAAAGATCCAATGAGTTTGCCTGTGCAGGCAAGAACAACAACAAAAAGAACAAAGAAAAGCCAGTACCCATATCCTACACACACAAACATGCATACAGGTATACCCTTATGTGCTCATCTAAAACCTAATAAGAAATAGCTATAGAAGAAAACACCTCTTTTGTTACCAAACAGTATGAAGTTACAGTTCTAAATAATAAATGCTGAAGAAAACAACCCCATGACACCAAAGAAATGAAAAGTTACTGAAAGATCTTTTGTGTTAGTCATCTCAACAACATAGAGCTCACAAGAACAAATCCTGGACAAAAAGGAAATTGTTGTCAAATTGCAACAGGCAAGAGTGCATAGGTTAATCATAGGGAATTATGAGTTTAGCAAATAGCCATATTTAGCCCAAGATGTAACAAATCAAGCAGTGCTGTTTGCCTAAGAGGGAAGCTGAAGCAATGTATCAACACTCAGTACTGAATTTTCTCTTTGCTCAATCCTGGGAAAATATTTCCATGAGAGCAACAGCAATCAGATTCCTAAGCCATCTCCAGCCATTCCAGCCTAGAAACATGGTGCAATACACTAATGAAATTTCACAAGGACCAGGAAATACTTTCCTATTTTTTTCTGTTTCCAAGCAAAATGAATGCATGTAGGAGTAGGCATGTGCCATATTCTAGCCAGCATCCATTCTGATGGGCCCAGAGGTCATTTCCACATCATTGATGAATATTTTCTTTTTTAATTATATTTTATCTTTTAAAGAAGGAAACAAACTACCTTTTTCATTTTACATACCAATTCCAGTTCCTATGCCCTCCTCTCCTCCACCTTCTCCCCCTCCCCACCTCCCCATCCACTACTCAGAGAGGATAAGGCACATTGCTCCAAGGAAGGACCAAGGCCCTCCATACTATATCCAGGCTGAGCAAGGTATCTATTCAAAGAGAATGGGTTCCAAAAAGTCACTACAAACATCAGGGACAAATCCTGGTGCCACTGCCAGTGTCCCCGCAGTCTGCCCCAGCCATACAACTGAAACCCACATTCAGAGAGTCTAGCTTGGTCTTATGCTGGTTCCTTTCCTGTCCAGCTAGAGTTGGTGAGCTCCTGCTAGCTCAGGGAAGCTGTTTCAGTGGGTGTCCCCATCATGATCTTAACCTCTTCGCTCATATTCTCACTCATTCTGCTCTTCAACTGGACTTTGGGAGCTCAGTCCAGTGCTCCAATGTGGGTCTCTGCCTCTGTTTCCATCAGTTGCTGGATGAAGGTTCTATGGTGACATTTAAGATAGTCATCAGTCTGACTACAGGGCAAGACCAGTTCAGGCACCCTCTTCACTATTGCTTAGAGTCTTAGCTGGGGTCATCCTTGTAGATTCCTGGGAATTTCTCTAGTGCTAGCTTTCTTTCTTTCTTTCTTTCTTTTTTTTTTTTTTGGTTTTTCAAAGCTGTATAATGGCTCCATCAAACAAAGTATTTTTTCTTGCTCTCTGTCTCTGTCCTTCCCCCATCTCGACCGACCTATTCCCTCAAGTTCTCCTCCCATTCCCCTTCCCCCCTCTTCTCCTTCTGCCCTCCATTCTCCCACCATGTCCCAATTTTGTCAGATCTTGTCAATTTCCCCTTCCCATGTTTCTCTTAGGGTTCACTGTGTTACTTAGCTCCTCTAGGATCATGAACTTTAGGCTCAATATCCTTTGTTTATAGCTAGTATCCACTTATGAGTGAGTGCATGCCATGTTCATCTTTCTGGGTCTGGGTTACCTGGTTTTCTTCTAGTTCCATCCTTTTGTATGAAAATTTCAAGATGTCATTGTTTTTATCACTGAGCAGTACTATATTGTATAAATGTGTCACCTTTTCTTTATCCATTCTTCGGTTGAGGAGTATCTAGGTTGTTTCTAGGTTCTGCTATTACAAATTCTGCTATGAACATAATTGAACAAATGTCCTTGTAGTATGATTGAATATCCTTTGGGTATATGCCAAAGAGTGGTATGGTTGGGTCCTGAGGTTGTTTGAGTCCTAATTTTCTGAGGTACTGTCATACTGATCTCCAGAGTGGTTGTACAAGATTGCATTCCCACCAGCAACAGAGGAGTTTTCCCTTTACTCCATATTCTCTCCAGCATAAGCTATCATGAATGTTTGATCTTAGCCATTCTGACTGGTGTAGGATGGTATCTCAGAGTCATTTTGATTTGAATTTTCCTGATGGCTGAGGATGTTGAATGTTTCTTAAGTGTCTTTTGGCCATTTGAGATTATTCTTTTGAGAATTCTCTGTTTATATCTGCACCCCATTTTTGATTGGAGTATTTGTATTTTGATGTCTAATTTATTGAGTTCTTCATATATTTTGGAGATCAGTTATCTGTCTAATATGTGGTTGGTGAAGATCTTTTTCCATTCTGTAGGCTGCCATTTTGTTTTGTTTACATGTTCTTTGCTTTACAGAAACTTATTTGTTTCAGGAGGTCCCATTTATTTATTGTTGCTCTCAGTGTCTGTGCTACTGGGGTTACATTTAGAAAGTGGTCTCCTGTGCTTATGCACTGAAGGCTAATACCCACTGTTTCTTCTTTGAGGTTCAGTGTGACTGGATTATGTTGAGGTCTTTGACACATTTGGACTTGAGTTTTTTGCATGGGGTTAGATGTGTATCTATTTTTATTCTTCTACATGTTAACATCCAGTTATGCCAGAACCATTTGTTGAAAATACTTTCTTTTTTTCCTTTGCATAATTTTAGCTTTTTGTCAAAAATCAGGTGTTCATAGGTGTATGGATTGATATCCAGGTCATAGATTTGATTCCATTGGTCAACCTCTGATTTCATGCCAATACCAAGCTGTTTTCATTACTGTAGCTTTATAATAGAGCTTAATGTTGGATGGTGAAGCCTCTGGAAGTTCCTTTACTATACAGGATTGTTTTGGTTATCCTGGGTTTTTTTCCATATAAAGTTTAATATTATTCTTTTGACATTTGTAAAGAATTGTGTAGGGATTTTGATAGGGATTGCATTGAATCTATAGATTGCTTTTGGCAGGATTGCCATTTTTATTTATGTTGATCCTACCTATCCAAGATCATGGGAGATCTTTCCATTTTCTGATATCTTCTTCAATTTCTTTCTTGAAAAACTTGAAGTTCTTATCATACAGGTCTTTCACTTCTTTGGTTAGTGTTACTTGAAGATATTTTGTGTTATTTGTGGTTATTATGGTGGGTGATATTTCTCTGATGTCTTTCTCAGTTTCTTTATCATCTGTATATAGCACGGCTACTGATTTTTTTTTATTTAATCTTGTATCCTGCTACATTACTGAAGATACTTATCTGCTGTAGGAGTTCCCTGGTGGAGTTTTTTGGGTCACTTATATATATATTATCACATCATCTACAAACAGCAAAAGTTTAACTTCTTTCTTTCCAATTTTTATCCTCTTGATCTCCTTTTTTTGTCTTATTGCTCTGGCTAAAACTTCAAGAACTATGTTGAAAAGATGTGGAGAGAGTGGACAGCCTTATCTTTGTTCCTGATTTTAGTGGGGTTGCTTTGAGTTTCTCTCCATTTAATTTGATAGTAGGTATTGGTTTGCTGTGTATTGCTTTTGTTATGTTTGGATATGTTTCTTGTACCCCTGATCTCTTCAAGACATTTATCATGAAGGGGTGTTGGTTTTTCAAATGCTTTTTCATCATCTAATGAGACGATCATATAATTTGTTTTTCTTTGTTTATTTATATGGTAGACTACATTGAGAAATTTTTTTATGTTGAACTATCCCTGCATCTCTGGGATGAAGCTGACTTAATCATGGTGGATGATTTTTTTTTTTATGTTCTTGGATTCTGTTTGCTAGTATTTTATTGAGTATTTTTGCATCAACGCTTATGGGGGAGATTGGTCTGTAATCCTCTTTCTTGGTTGAGTCTTTGTGTGATTTCAGTATCAGGGTAACTGTAGCCTCAAAAAAGGGTTTGTCAATGTCCCTTCTGCTTCTGTTATGTGGAACACTTTGAGGAGTATAGTTATTAACTTTTTTGAAGTTTTGGTAGAATTCTGCAATGAAACCATCTGGCATTTGGCTCTTTGTTGTTGTTTTGGGAAGCTTTTGATGACTACTTCTATATCCTTGCAGGTTATATAGGTCTATTTAAATTGTACGTGGTACCTATCTGAAAACTGTCCATTTCTTTTATATTTTCCAATTTTCTGGAGTACAGGTTTTTGTAGTATGACCTAATGAGTCTTTAGAGTTCCTGGATGTCTGGTTTTATGTTCCTCTTTTCATTTCTGATTTTGTTAATTTGGATGTTGTCTCCCTGCCTCTTGAGTAGTTTGAATAAGGATTTGTATATCTTGTTGACTTTCTCAAATAACCAGCTCTTTGTTTCATTGATTCTTTATCTTGTCCTTCTTGTTTCTATTTTATTGACTTTAGCCTTCAATTTGATTATTTCCTATTGACTACTCCTCCTGGCTGAGTCTGCTTCTTTTTGTTCTAGAGTTTTGAAGTGTGCTGTTAAATCTCTAGTGTGAGATTTTTCCACTTTCTTTATGTAGGCACTTAGTGCTATGAACTTTTCTCTTAGCACTGCCCTCATAGTGTTCCATAGGTTTGGGTATGTTGTGCCTTCATTTTATTTGAATTCTATGAAGTCTTTAATTTCTTTCTTTATTTCCTCCTTGAGCCCATGGTGGTTCAGTTGAGGATTGTTCAATTTCAATGAGCTTATAGGCTTTCTGCAATTAGTGTTGTTATTAAATTCTAACTTTAAACTGTGGTAATCTGATAAGATACAGGGGCTTATTGCAATTCTTTTGTATCTATTTAGTTTTGCTTTGTTACCAAGTATGTGGTCAGTTTTAGAGAAGTTTTCTTGAGGTGTTGAGAAGAAGGTATATCCTTTTATGTTTGGGTAAAATGTTCTGTAGATGTCTGTTAAGTCCATTTGAATCATGACACTTGTTAGTTCTCTTATTTCTCTGTTAAGTTTCTGTCTGGTTGACCTGTCCATTGGGGAGAGTGGGGTGTTGAAGTCTCCTACTATTAATGTGTGGGGTTTGATTGTGATTTAAATTTTAGTAATTCTTCTTTTACCTATGTGGATGCTCTTGTATTTGGGGCATAGATGTTCAGGATTGGGGAGGAAACTTTCTTTTTTTGGTCCAATCTGTTTGGTGTATTGTAAGCTTCTTGTCCCTTCATAGGGAGATCTTTCTTTAGGTTGGAAAATTTAATGTTTTCTGTGCTCAATGAATCTGTTTCCTCTATAGTATCTTCAACTCCTGAGATTCTCTCTTCCATTTCTTGTATTCTGTTGGTTATACTTGCCTTTGTAGTTCCCATTCATTTACTCAGATTTTCCTTTCCAAAATTCCCTCTGTTTGTGTTTTCTTTATTGCCTCTATTTCAGTCTTCAAGTTTTGAACTGTTTGAACTGTTTGTTTCACATGTTCGATTATTTTTTCTTGGATTTCTTTGGTTTCTTTAAGAGATTTACTGATGTCTTTCATTTTTGTTTGTCTTTTCCTTCATTTCTATAAAGGAAATTTTCATTTCCTCTTTAAAGATCTCCATCATCCTCTTAAAGTTAGATTTAAAATTATTTTCTTCTGCTTCTTCTGGGTTAGGATGATCAAGTCTTCCTGTTGTATGACCACTTGGTTCTGATGTTACCATTTAGCTTTTTAGGTTGTAGAACAAATTCTTGCATTGGCACCTACCTATCTCTTCCTCCAGTTGGTGCCAGCATGTTTTTATCCCTTGGTCCAATCCTTGCAGTTGTTATTTGTGTCTTTGGGAACTGTTCTTGGTTTGATCTGTATTGTTGCTGTCTGTGATTCAGGGTGTCACTGAGGTCTCCCTTGGCCTGCTCTCCTTTTGTGCTCCCTTGGTTCTTTCTCTTGGTCAACCCTGTGCAGTCACAGCCCACGCTTGGTCCTCTCTGTATAGTTGCAGTCTGTGTTTCAGAGATCCTCTGAGGTTGAGGGCAATAGCTGAATATTTTCACTAACATTCTTCATCCACAAATGCCAACCTACGCCTACCTACCTGATTAAGGACTAAAGGCTACTTCCAATGTTTCAAGTAGGAAAAAAATATTCTGTTTTCCTTCATCTTATTCTTATCTTTGGACTTCAGAGTCATCAATAGTCCATCAGAGCCAGGTGGTGGTGGCGCACGCCTTTAATCCCAGCACTCGGGAGGCAGAGGCAGGCAGATCTCTGTGAGTTCGAGACCAGCCTGGTCTACAAGAGCTAGCTCCAGGACAGGCTCTAAAGCTGCAGAGAAACCCTGTCTCGAAAAAGCAAAAAAAAAAAAAATAGTCCATCAGTTAGAGGCTGAGTAATAGGAGAGATGTGGTAAGCAAGAGATGAATCAGGTCATACAAAATTCTCAACTCCAAAAATGCTATAGACTCATATGGTGGGGGAAATTAATTAGGTAGACTCAGCTTGTCCTCTGGGAAGGGAAGCAGATTTCATGTCTTACATACAGTAAATTAACCACCTTTTCTTATGACAGAATCTCACCAAATCTAACCTTGAACGCAGTATATAGCTAGGACTGACAAACTCATTTCCTCCTGCCTCAGCTTCGCGAGTGCTGGGATCTTAGGGCTGCATCCTCATGCCTGCCTTTTATTTTCTTCCCATTGACTCCTGTACTACTCTCCCTCTCCCATAAAATAAAGGAGTTTGCTTCATAGTGTGAGATATTTAGTGCAAAGCAGTATTTTTCCCGATGAATCTCATTTATTTTCATTTGTAAAAGACAACTGCCTTGTTTCTTTTTCTATTGTTATGATAAATTACTCTGACCAAAACAAGTGGAGAGAAAAGTCTTTTTTTTTTTTTATCACACTGCTCTCTGAAACAAACAAACCAAAAAGTCTTTACAGAAATTAGCAGCTTCTGTTTTCGTCTGCAAGGTACTTGCCCAGCAAGGAGCCCTTACTAATTTCTAACAAAGTTGACTTCAAACTAAAATCAATGAGAAGAGATGGAGAGGGATATTTTATTCCATAACAGGAACAATTCATCAAGATGAAGCCTCAATCCTGAATATCTATGCCCCTAGTATAAAAGCACCCACTTATGTAAAAGAAACACTTCTAGAACTCAAGGCAGTCATCAAACCACACACACTAATAGTAGGGGACTTCAACACACCTCTCTCACAAATAGACAGGTAAATCAGACAGAAAATTAACAGAGAAATAAGAGACTTAATGGAGGTGATGAATCAAATGGACTTAACAGACATCTATAGAACATTCCACCCAAATAGGAAAGAATATACCTTCTTCTCTGCAGCTCATGAAACCTTCCGAAAATTGAACACATACTAGGTAACAAAGCAAGCTTCCACAGACAAAAAACATATTAGTAACCACCTGGGTCTTATCGGATCACCATGGATTAAAGTTAGAATTCAACAACAATGCTATCCCCAGAAAGCCTACAAACTCATGGAAACTGAACAGTCAACTACTGAACCACACCTCGGTCAAGGAAGAAATAAAGAAAGAAATTAAAGTCTTCCTTGAATTTAATAAAAATAAAGACACAACATACTCAAACCTATGGGATACTATGAAAGCAGTGCTAAGAGGAAAGTTCATAGCACTAAGTGCCCACTTAAAGAAAACAGAGAAAGCACATATTGGAGACTTAAAAGCACACCTGAAAGCTCTGGAAAAAAAAAGAAGCAGACTCACCCAGGAGGAGTAGAAGACTGGAAATAATCAAACTGAGGGCAGAAATCAACAAAATAGAAACACAGAAAACAATCCAAAGAATCAATGAAACAAAAAGCTGGATCTTGAAGAAAATCAACAAGATTGACAAACCCCTACCCAAACTAACCAAATGCAGAGAGAGAACACGCAAATTAATAAGATCAGAAATGAAAAGGGGGACATAACCACAGACACAGAGGAAATTCAGAGAATCATTAGATCTTACTACAAAAGCCTGTATGCCACAAAATTGGAAAGTGTAAAAGAAATGGACATTTTTTTAGATAAGAACCATATACCAAAGTTGAACCAAGACCAGGTGAACAATCTAAATAGACCTGTTAGTCATGAAGACTTAGAAGCTGTTATCAAAAACCTCCCTACCAACAAAAGCCCAGTACCAGATGGTTTCAATGCAGAATTCTACCAGAACTTCCAAGAAGACCTTATACCTATACTTCTTAATGTATTTCACAATATAAAAACAGAAGTCATTGCCAAATTCCTTTTATGAAGACACAGTTACCCTGATACCAAAACCACACAAAGACTCAACTAAGGAAGAGAATTACAGGCCAATCGCACTCATGAACATCGACACAAAAATTCTCAATAAAAGACTGGCAAACCAAATCCAAGAAGACATTAGAAAAATTATCCATTATGATCAAGTAGGCTTCATCCCAGAAATGCAGGGCTGGTTCAACATACGCAAATCTATCAATGTAATCCATCATATAAATAAACTGAAAGAAAAAAAACATATGGTCATTTCATAAGATGCTGAAAGAGCATTTGAGAAAATTCAACACCCCTTTATGATAAAGGTCTTGGAGAGATTAGGGATACAAAGTTCATACCTAAATATAATAAAAGCTATTTGCAGCAGGTCAACAGCTAACATCAAATTAAACAGAGAGAAACTCAAAGCCATCCCACTAAAATCAGGAACACAACAAGGCTGTCCACTCTCTCCATATCTCTTCAATATTGTGCTTGAGGTTCTTAAATAGCAATAAGACAACATAAGGGTATCAAGGGGATTCGAATTGGAAAGGAAGAAGTTAAATTTTCGTTATTTGCAGATGATATGATAGTGTACATAAGTGACCCCCAATACTCTACCAAAGAAGTCCTACAGCTGATAAACACCTTTAGTAATGTGGCAGGATACAAGATCAACTCCAAAAAATCAGTTACCCTCCTATACACAAAGGACAAGGAAGCAGAGAAGGAAATCAGAGAAGAGCATCACCTTTCATGATAGCCACAAATAGCATAAAATACCTTGGGGTAACTCTAACCAAGAAAGTGAAAGATCTATTTGAGAAGAACTTTAAGTCTTTGAAGAAAGAAATTGAAGAGGATACCAGAAAATGGAAGGATCTCCCTTGCTCTTGGATTGAGAAGATCAACATAGTAAAAATGGCAATTCTACCAAATGCAATCTATAGATTCAATGCAATCCTCATCAAAATTCTTCACAGTCCTTGAGAGGAAAATAATCAACTTTATATGGAAAAACAAAAAAAACAAGGATAGCCAAAACAATCTTATACAATAAAGGAACTTCTAGAGGCATTTCGATCCCTTACATCAAACTCTATTACAGAGGTACAGTATTGAAAAAGCTTGGTATTTGGCCTAAAAACAGAGAAGTCAACCAATGGAATCGAATAGAAGACCCGGATTTTAATCCACAAACATATGAACATCTGATTTTCGATAAAGGTGCTAAAAGTATGCAATGGAAGATAAAAAGCATCTTCAACAAATGGTGCTGGCAAAACTGGATGTCAACCTGTAGAAGAATGAAAATCAATCCATATCTATCACCATGCAAAAAACTCAAGTCCAAATGGGTTAAAGACCTCAATATCAATCTGAACACACTGAACCTGATAGAAGAGAAAGTGGTAAGTACTCTACTACATGGAGTACCACCTCCTACATATAACCCCAGCAACACAGACATTAAGGGCATCATTGAATAAGTGAGATCTTCTGAAACTGAGAAGCTTCTGTAAAGCAAAGGATACTGTCACTAAGACAAAAAGGTTACCTAATGACTGGGAGAAGATCTTCACCAACTCCACAACAGACAAAGGTCTGATCTCCACAATATATAAAGAACTCAAGAAACTAAACTATAAAATGCTAATTAACCCAATTAAAAAATGGGGCACTGAACTGAACAGAGAAGTCTCATCAGAAGAAGTTCTAATGGCCAAAAGACACTTAAGGTCCTGCTCAACGTCCTTAGCGATCAGGGAAATGCAAATCAAAACAACTTAGAGATACCATCTTACACCTGTCAGAATGGTTAAAATAAAAAACACTAATGATAGCCTTTGCTGGAGAGGATGTGGAGTAAGGGGTACACTCATCCATTGCTTGTGGGAATGCAAACTTGTGCAACCACTTTGGAAAGCAATGTGGCAGTTTCTCAGGAAATCGGGGATCAACCTACCCCAGGACCCAGCAATACCACTCTTGGGAATATATCCAAGAGACGCCCTATCATATTACAAAAGCATTTGTTCAACTATGTTCATAGCAGCATTATTTGTAGTAGCCAGAACCTGGAAACAACCTAGATGCCCTTCAATGAAAGAAAGGATAAAGAATGTGTAGAATATATACATATTAAAATACTACTCAGTGGTGAAAAACAATGACATCTTGAATTTTGCATGCAAATGGATGGAAATAGAAAACACTATCCTGAGTGAGGTAACCCAGACCCAAAAAGATGAGTATGGGATGTATTCATTCATAATTGGTTTCTAGCCATAAATAAAGGACATTGAGCCTATAATTCGTGATCCTAGAGAGGCTAATTAAGAAGGTGAACCCAAAGAAAAACATATAGTTATCCTTCTGGATATTGGAAGTAGACAAGAGCGCTGGGCAAAAATTGGGAACTTGGGGGTGGGGTGGGTTGGAGGTATGGGGATATGGGGAGAGAAAAGTGAGAAGGGGAAGGTGGGGAGAGCTTTGGGGAATAAGATGGTTGGGATAAAGTAAGGGTGGTTATGGGAGCAGGGAAGAAGATATCTCAAGAGAGCCATTTTAGGATTGGCAAGAAACTTGACCCTAGAGGGATTCCCAGGTGTCCAGGGAGATGTCTCCAGCTAGTTCCTTGGACAGCTGAGGAACGGGAACCTGAAACGGCCCGATCCAATAGCCATACTGATGAATATCTTGCATATCACCATAGAACCTTCATTTGGCGATGGATGGCGATAGAGACAGAGACCCACATTGGAACACTGGACTGAGCTCCCAACGTTCTAATGAGGAGCAAAAGGAGGGAGAACATGAACAAGGAAGTCAGGATGGGAAGGGGTGCACCCACCCACTGAGACGATGGGGCCGATATAACGGGAGCTCACCAAGACCTACTTTACTGGGTCTGAAAAAACATGGGATAAAACTGGACTCCCTGAACAAGGTGGACAATGAGGGCTGCTGAGAAGCCAAGGACAATGGCACTGGGTTTAGATTCTACTGCATGTACTGGCTTTGTGGGAGCCTAGCCTGTTTGGACGCTCATTTTCCTAGACCTAGATGGAGGGGGGAGGACCCTGGAATCCCAAAAAGGTGGGGAACCCTGACTGCTCTTTGGACTGTTGAGGGAGGAGGAGGGAAGTAGGGGGAGGGGGAGGGAAATGGGAGGTGGGGAGGAGGAGGAAATTTTTTAATAAAAAAGTTTTCTTTTTTTTAAAAAAGATGTATTAAATATTTTATAAAAAAATAATGCATGTTTTTTATTGCAAAAGCATTGTCTGGTTACTGTAATAAGTTTAAGAATCATAATCATATTACCATGAATAAACATTTTTAAGTTTGGGTGTGTGTATCTTATTCTGTTTGTGCCTAAAATAGATATCCAGAATGCTAAGTGACAAAAAGGTAGGTGGCCTTTGCATCTCACTTTACTACACATTACTAATTGTTATATCACCATTACATACTGTTGTTCAATAAAGGTTTAGATTAAGGGCAGTGAGTGGTGCATTTAGTGCAACATTTTCTTGAGAAAAATATAGGACATTCACAAAAGAAGTAAAACTAGTGATGGAGAGTGATGGGAGAAATACTAGCTTCATAGAATTATCTTGTTGAGGAGCATGCCTGAAGAACAGGGAGGGTCAGATTGATTCTGAGTGATCTCACACTCTCTTGTATTAGTAGCTTATGGGTGGGTAATAGTGTATTTGTTCCTTTAGATAGGAAGACAGGAGCAACAGGTTTTGGGAGAAGGTGATTTGTGTTGAGCCTGGTGGCCTTTGATATGTTGTAGTCTTCCATACAAAGAAGTAACTGGGCAAGTTTTGAGTTACAGTGTAAATGGATTAGATATGGATATGAAAGGTGCAGCTGCCCTCATTGGTGTGGTTGTCCCTTCTAGTTGGTGACTCTGATAGAGCAACAGCCCAAGTTAAGAATGAATAGGAAAGGCCAAAGAAATGGGTGAAATCCCATTTAGAACAAAGTCAGTGAACAAAAAATGAGAATTTTTCAAGAATGGAGGAGTTGGAAGTGTGTGTCACAGAGAGGTCAATGAAAAATGATGTCCAGTAAGTTTCATTACGACTCTTGTTCAGAGGGATTTCTTCAATGTTTGCATGGATAGGCTTATGTTTCAGGAAAATTACATTTGGGGTACTGGGTAAAATGTCTTACAGAAGAAAAGAAAAAAAAAACAACAAAAGAAGATTGGAAGATGATTCTAGAAGGGATAATAAATACTAAACCAGAGCAGAGGTCACAGCATCAATAGAAAAAGGCTGGGTCAGTTGGATTTGTTGCCTTGATCACTGTGGGATATGAGCAAAAACAGTGAGCGTAAGAGGGCTCTAAGATTTTAGTCGAAAATGAGTGAGAAGACTGGAAGCAGTCAACGAAGGCAGAGTGATATGGAAGTGTGCTTGGGAAAGCTGTGGTTGAAGGTTATTTGGATGTGCACACAAGTGTGAGGAACATTCTCAGAGACATCTTGAGGTGAACTTCAAGGTTCTGCATCTCAGGGGAAGGAGTTACACAAGACTCAAATATTAATTAACTTTTTCTATAAAAACTGATATTCTGGATGAGGAAGAAAACTGGGGCCCTTCAAAGAGATTAATGGACGTGAGAAGAAAATAAATAAGACAAACTTTAGAAATAGTTAAATAAATATGTACTAGAGGAAACCACTGCAGGGAACAGAGAAAAAATGGTCAAGTAATTGCATCACCAACTCCAGTTGGAATGGGACTGATGGATCATGCGACCAAACCCGTCTCTCTGAATGTGGCCAACAGTGGGGGCTGACTGAGAAGATTCTTCTGCATGGACGGGCTCTGTGTGAGCCTTGTCAGTTTGGTTGCTCACCTTCCTGGACATGGAGGGAGTTGGGAGGACCTTGGACTCAACATAGTGTAGAGAACCCTGATGGCTCTTTGGCCTGGAGAGGGAGGGAGTGGGGGTATGGGTGGAAGGGAGGGGAGGGAAGGGGGAGGAGGAGGGGAGGAGATCGCAATTTTTAATAAAAAATAAATAAACTGGAAAAAAAATGTCCATTTCTTTTACACTTTCCAATTTTGTGGCATACAGGCTTTTGTAGTAAGATCTAATGATTCTCTGAATTTCCTCTGTGTCTGTGGTTATGTCCCCCTTTTCATTTCTGATCTTATTAATTTGCGTGTTCTCTCTCTGCATTTGGTTAGTTTGGGTAGGGGTTTGTCAATCTTGTTGATTTTCTTCAAGATCCAGCTTTTTGTTTCATTGATTCTTTGGATTGTTTTCTGTGTTTCTATTTTGTTGATTTCTGCCCTCAGTTTGATTATTTCCAGTCTTCTACTCCTCCTGGGTGAGTCTGCTTCTTTTTTTTTCCAGAGCTTTCAGGTGTGCTTTTAAGTCTCCAATATGTGCTTTCTCTGTTTTCTTTAAGTGGGCACTTAGTGCTATGAACTTTCCTCTTAGCACTGCTTTCATAGTATCCCATAGGTTTGAGTATGTTGTGTCTTTATTTTCATTAAATTCAAGGAAGACTTTAATTTCTTTCTTTATTTCTTCCTTGACCGAGGTGTGGTTCAGTAGTTAACTGTTCAGTTTCCATGAGTTTGTAGGCTTTCTGGGGGTAGCATTGTTGTTGAATTCTAACTTTAATCCATGGTGATCCGATAAGACCCAGGTGGTTACTAATATGTTTTTTGTCTGTGGAAGCTTGCTTTGTTACCTAGTATGTGTTCAATTTTCGGAAGGTTTCATGAGCTGCAGAGAAGAAGGTATATTCTTTCCTATTTGGGTGGAATGTTCTATAGATGTCTGTTAAGTCCATTTGATTCATCACCTCCATTAAGTCTCTTATTTCTCTGTTAATTTTCTGTCTGATTTACCTGTCTATTTGTGAGAGAGGTGTGTTGAAGTCCCCTACTATTAGTGTGTGTGGTTTGATGACTGCCTTGAGTTCTAGAAGTGTTTCTTTTACATAAGTGGGTGCTTTTATACTAGGGGCATAGATATTCAGGATTGAGGCTTCATCTTGATGAATTGTTCCTGTTATGGAATAAAATATCCCTCTCCATCTCTTCTCATTGATTTTAGTTTGAAGTCAACTTTGTTAGAAATTAGTATGGCCACACCCACTTGTTTTTTAGGTCCATTTGTTTGATAAACATTTTCCCAACCCTTTACTCTGAGTAGATATCTGTCTTTGTGGTTGAGGTGTGTTTCTTGTAAACAGCAGAATGTTGGATCCTGTTTTTGTATCAAATCTCTTAGCCTGTGCCTTTTTATTGGTGAGTTGAGTCCATTGATATTAAGTGATATTAATGACCAGTGGCTGTTAACTCTGGTCATTTCATTTTTTTTTTTTTTGGCGGTAGAGTTTGTGTGTTACCCTTCTTCAAGTTGTGCTGGTGAAGGGTCACTAGATGTCAGAGTTATTGTGGACAGTGTTGGACTCCTTGGTTTGAGATTTTCCTTCTATTACTTTCTGTAAGGCTGGGTTTGTGATTATGTATTGTTTAAAATTGTTTTTATCCTGGAAAATTTTGTTTTCTCCATTTATAGAGAGCGAAAGCTTGGCTGGGTATAGTAGTCTGGGCTTGCATTCCTGTTCTCTTAGTTTCTGCAGTACACCTATCTAGGACCTTCTGGTTTTCATGGTTTCCATAGAGAAGTCTGGTGTAAGTCTGATAGGTTTACCTTTATAAGTTACTTGAACTTTTTTTTGCAGCTCTTAATATTCTTTCTTTATTCTGTATGTTTTGTGTTTTGATTATATAGCAAGGGGATTTTTTTTATCCAGTCTATTTGGTGTTCTGTATGATTCTTGAACCTTCATAGGAATATCTTTCTTTAGATTGGGAAAGTTTTCTTCTATAATTTTATTAAATATATTTTCTGGACCATTGAGCTGTACTTCTTCTTCTTCTACACCAATTAGTCTTAGGTTTGGTCTTTTTATTGTGTCCCAGATTTCCTGAATGTTTTGTGATGAGAATTTGTTGGATTTACAGTTTTCATTGATCTCTATGGTATCTTCAGAATCTGAGGTTCTTTCTTCTACCTCTTGTATTCTGTTGGTTATGCTTGTTACTGTAGTCTCTATTCGTTTACCTAGATTTTCCATATCCAGCTGGCCCTCAATTTGTGTTTTCTTCCTTGCCTCCATTTCAGTTTTCAAGTCTTGAACTGTTTCCAATATCTGTTTGATTGTTTTTCCTTGGTTTCCTAGGATATCATTTACAGATTTACTAAATTCTTCAAACTTTTTGTTATTCTTCTCATCCATTTCTTTAAGGGAGTTTTTCACCTCCTGTTTAAGGGCCTCTATCACTTTCATGAAGTCAACTTTTTCTACTTCTTCTCGATTAAGGTGTTCAAATCTTCCTGTTGTAAGATTGCTGGGTTCTGGTGATTTCATGTTGTTTTTCAGATTGTTGGAGGAATTCTTGCATTGCCGCCTGCCCATCTCTTCTTCCGAATGTTCCTCTATGGATCTTCTTTTCCAGGATCAGGTGTCTTTGCTTGCCAAGGAGCTCGCAGACAAAGGGCCTACCTTGCTGCAGGCAGGCGATTGAAACAAAGAAACTCCCGCCCGCCTGGTTGCACTCACTACCCAGTCCCAGTGCCCTGATCAGGCTGTTAATATATCTTCTTTAAGAATATTTAACACTCTAGTCAGGGGAGTCCATGAAACTTCTAAAGCAACATAGGCAATTAATGTTACCTTTGGTTACCTCCCAGATGCTGAAGTTAAATGCCTATTTCTGAAGATACTGTGTACTTTGGACACAAGACTTAAGAATCTGAGATGGATCTGACTTGAAAATCTCCTTTTTGAGGAACAGCTTTTATAGTACATTAAGTTTTCATGCAAGCTTCCAAGGGAGGGAAGCAACCAACAGAACCATGCAGGTGTGATGCCTGTGAACCACACAAAGACCAGCATTGCAAGATATCTCTAAGGGTATTATAGTGGTCCTCATGTCCTGACAGTAACCAACAGTTCTCTAGTTGGATTTAAAGCTCTCTCAACAGGAGAAAAACCATGGCTGGTACTGTGAACCTAGCCAACTACCTGGTCTCCTGAGGTCACTGATTTTAGAGGAGAACATATTATCACCACTTTACTAAACCAGGGTACTTCCTAACTGCATTCCATATGCACAAATAAGTGGACCTCTCACCCTCCTCAAAAACTACTTCTGTTGGCTACAGATGGAGATGATTCAGAACACCGTAACTGTCTAAAATGCAGAGCACAAATAAACATGAGGTACCCTACCCCAATTGATACATTAACAACACAAAATGCCTATACCCAAGGCTCATGGAACATTTCAGAAGAGGGGGGTACAAAGACTATAAGAGCAAGGGGGGCAGGAATTCTGCTGTGAAATTGAGCCTCCTAAAAATGAAACGGAGGTTTCATCCACAATATCTCAGCAATCTAACTGCTTAAACAAGTCCTGAACGAGTAAAACATTGATAGGCAGGTTAATACGGAAACATAAGAAGTTTCTTGTAAAGAACTACAACTAAGGAATGCTGAGGGCTGAAGAAAGTTTTTCCCAGAGACGAGTGCCCAAGTGGTAAGTCTGAAATCATACACATGCAGTTAACACTAAATGGACCAAGCCCAGTGTAATTGTATACTAAACTTAAAAATTAAAATGATATCCAACCATCCCAAAATACCTTGGTATACCTTCTACCTGGTCCTTTCTCTGCTGGCCACACTACCTCACCCAGACGTAGGCATTTACCTGATGCATCATATGACTTCATTCTCATACTTTATTATAATTTTTATACTTTACATGTCACTTCTAATACAAACTGTCTTATTTCCTCTGTCCACAGTGCTAAGCAAACTGCAGATAGAACAAATATTTAATGAATAAGTAACAGCTGCTGCCGTTTAACTCATGTTGACTTACAGGGATTCCTCCCTGATTTCAGAAAAAAGTGCTCACTCCTTAGGTTAACACTTGAAAACCTTTACATTTACAGTCTCCCCACCTTTTCTCTCATTTTATTGGGCTTTTGCTCTATTCTCCCCAAATATCCAATCCCAATCTTAGTCAGTAGGGAGGAGTGGTGTTGTCTTTCCTTATCACTGCTGTATTTCAAAATAGCTCAGTTCTTGTATACTATATACTCAGAAATTATATGTTGAATTAATGTTTGAATAAATTGATTAACTTTTCCAGATACAGTCCCCACTTCCATATTATCTAAAAGCTGTTCCCTCCAAGTTTACCTCTTTAATTTCCTCTCTTAAGTGTACAAAGATTTGTAAAGTTTGGTCACATTGTAAGCAAGAAATTTGGTACTTATTAGGCAAATTTAAACTGAAAAGTGCTTCAGCTAAAAAACACTAGCACTTATTTTAATCCTTCAGGAATTCCTCTTTGATGTTATCTAAGTAAAAACTATCATATGGCTCTCAAAAATAGCTAACGGAGGTAAAATATTTAATACAGTATTTGACATATGAAAGTATTCTAATAAAGTTAGGAATTACTATTAATATCATTATTATTATTGCTATTAATTTAGTTATAACAAAACTAAATGTCATTTAAAGGAAAAGTCAGTCAATCTCTTACACTGTCAACTATGAAAGAAAGGAGATAATTTAAAATAAAATTATCATAATTTAGAGATTATGTTTCAAAAATACCAAAATCTCCCTCACTTTCCTTTATATCCAGGAAGATTATTTGATTACAATTTTACAAACAAACTTGCCCATAATGGGAATAAATAGAAAGTCTGATTTTGTCTGTAGAAACAGTATAGTATAAACATGTTGGAACACAGTTCTTCAGTATTTTATAAAACAAGACAAATATACCTCTAGATCAGCAAACCCACTCCTAGAAAAATTCTCTGGGATTATTCTGAAGTTTGTAAGAGAATGTGATGGAAAGTCTCACAGTTTTATTCTTTATAACAAAATGAAGTTATGGGAATTAATGGGTAATTCTATAGAATCAACATAGATTAATCTCAAAAATATGTTGAGAGAAACGATGGAGTTACAAATGAATAATGTACACTTTAATGTCTACATAAAATGCCTACACATCCAAGGCAATGCTATACATTGCCTGTAGATATGCTCACACAGCAGTGGAAAAATAAATAATTAAATAAAAACTTTAAAAAATTATAAAACAAAAATATACTCTGACACGATCTTTAAGCTTGGAGATGACTTGGCTTAAGGAATACTTTTTTCTTTATCTTTAATGCTATTGTTTTCTGAATTTGAGAAAAATACACAAATTTGTGTGATATCTTCAATTATCTTATATTTTAGAGAAACATTTGAAAAAAAATTATTTCTATATTAAGAAAACTAAAAGTACAATCTTTCTCTCTTATTCCTGAACAAATAACAGCAGCAAAAAACCCAAAAACCCATCTCATCTCTTGGTTAGACATGAAAACATTTCTGTTTGTTCTCAGAAATGAATCTTTATTTTATCTCTGATGTATACTTCTGAGAAAGATGGTCCTAGTTAGTAATTAAGAGAAAATCCCAAAAGAAAGTCATTTCATAGATAAAGTGGGCA
This sequence comes from Arvicola amphibius, assembly GCF_903992535.2. Classification (NCBI taxonomy): domain Eukaryota; kingdom Metazoa; phylum Chordata; class Mammalia; order Rodentia; family Cricetidae; genus Arvicola; species Arvicola amphibius. Next base: position 59,091,956 of record NC_052053.1, read on the forward strand.
TCTTCCCACCGGCTTCTTTACCCCTCCATGCCCGGAGGCTCTTTGTTTTACTCCTCCGGAGAACGAGTGGGACAGGCTGAAGGTGGGAGTTAGGTCTTACCGTTATCAACAGCACTTGCTCTCCTTGCTATGCTTCTGGCTGCCCTGTAACTACCTTTTCTTCTGATGAACAATGTAGTTTCCATTTCTGCTTACAGATCCACTTCTATTTCCAATGGCCCAAGGTGTTGCTGTCACTCTCCTAGGCTACAAAGTCTAGAAACTGCTGCTCTGCACCCAATAATCTCCACATCTTTCTCCGGAGAGCCCAGCTTTGTCCATTCTTCTATGCCCAGATAAAGGTCCACTACTTCACTCATTACCCTCTAGAAATTCATTACACTGTCATTGCCACTCCTGCCAGCATCCTGGGTACTCATCTTTTTGTTTTGCTTTTTTTTTCATGGTTTATTTTTTTATATTTAAAATTTCCATCTCCTTCCCTCCTCCTCCCCCTTTCCTCCCCTCCCCTCCACCGATACCCCCCTCCCTCCCTCTCCAGGCCAAGGAGCCATCAGGGTTCCCTACTCTATGTTAAGACCAAGGTCCTCCCAACTCCCCCCAGGACCAGGAAGGTGATCGACCAAGCTGAGAAGGCTCCCACAGAGCCCGTCCATGCAGAAGAATCAAAGCCCAGCACCATTGTCCTTGGCTTCTCAGTCAGCCCCCACTGTCGGCCACATTCAGAGAGTCCGGTTTGGTCTCATGTTCCATTGATTGACTCCTACACATTCACTTTTCTAACTCCCAGTGCCTTCAATTCAAAATAAAGATTTAGAGAAGCTGCTTCTTAATCCCATCACTGCCATTCTGACCATCACACTTTCTAAACTGTGAGATTAGCAGTAGTGACTCCCTGAGCTGCCCCTCGGTGACCAATTAGTGAGCCCTTCCTCCTGGTAACTATTTTGAATATTTATCTTCTGGGATAGAAAACATTTGCTTGAAAAGAGCAAGATTGAGCCAGAGACCTGAGCTGGAGCGGGCCTGGGACACTGAACTCCACGGGAGCAGGAGCAGATCCAGACCAGGGTCATTGGCTGAAGCAGGATTGGCCAGCAACAAGCTCCATGGGAGCAGGACTAAGACAGTCCTAGACCAGAGCAGGCCTGAGCTCCACCAGAGCTGATCCAGACCAGGGACATTTGTGGAGGCAGGACTGAGTGAGCAAAATAGGCCAGAACAGACGTGAGACAGCAAATTCCACAGGAGCAGGTAGAGTGGAGTGGGCCAGAGCCAGAGAAGACTGCAGGTCCGAGTGTGAATCTGGGACCTTCGAGCGAGTAGGCCTAAACCAGAACCTCTGTGGATCTGGGAGTGAGTCTAGTACTTCCGAGGAACTAGGCCTGAGTCTGGAACTTCTGAGGAAGTAGGCCCGAGCCTGGACCTTTGTGGGTCTGAGCATTGGTCTAGGACCTCAAAAGGAATAGGCAGAGAACTGGAGAGGTGGCTCAGTGGTTAAGGTACTGATTGTTCTTTCAGGGGTTCTGAGTTCGAGTGCCAGCAAGGACATAGTAACTCACAGCTACATAACATGAGATCTGGTGCCCTCATCTGGGCTACCAGCATACCTGCAGACATAGCACTGTATACGTAAAAAAATAAATAAAAGATAAAACTTTAAAATCAACAACAACAACAACAAAAAGCCAGGCGGTGGTGGCACATGCCTTAAATCCCAGCACACAGAGGCAGGCAGATCTCTGAGAGTTCCAGGCCAACCTGGTCTACAAAAGCTAGCTCTAGGACAGGCTCCAAAGCTACAGAGAAACTCTGTCTAGAAAAACCAAAGGAATTGGCAGAAACCAAAAACATCTACAGTTCCAGGCAAGAGTCTAGGACCTCTGAGGGAGTAAGCCTGAGCCAGGTTCTCTGCAGGTTTGAGTGCACCCAAGTCTGGGAATTCTGAGGGAGTAGATCAAAGCCATAGACCTTTGCAGGACCAACCACAAGCCAGGGATCTCTGCAGGAACGGATCAAGACCAAGGATGTTTACAGAAACAGGTCTGAGCTGACCACCTAGGCCAGAGCAGGCCTGAGACAGCAAACTCCATGGGAACAGAGCAAAGCCTGGAAGTACTGAGTGACCTCCAGGAACACAGAGTAACCAACGGGGTAATAAGAACCGTGGCACTGACTGTACCACGCGGATCAACCATCTGAGCCTTGGATTCACTGGCACCTAGAAGATTAATCACCAGAATCACAGACAGCCCCAACCACACCTATTAGAGGAAAAGATGAGTAGACAAGGTAAGAACACATGCAACACCACAAAGAGCAAAACGACACCAGTAAAATCTAGAAACCCTACAACAACAACACTGAACAACCAATTTAGATGAAGCAGAAGAAAATGACCTAAAAAATAATAATTTCAGGAGAATGTTTGGAACTCTTAAAGAGGAAATAAGAAATTCCCTCAAAGAAATGGAGGTAAAAACAAACAAAAAAATTGGGGTACATCAGCAAATCCCTTAAAGAAAACCAAGAAAAAGCAATCAAATGAAGAAAAAAAACTGTTCAAGACTTAAAACATGAGAGACAATAAATAAAACGCAAGATGAGGGAATTATAGAAACAGGAATCATGAGAAAACAATTAGGAACCATAAACGCAAGCATGAACAGCAGAGTACGAGAGATGGAAGAAAGAATCTCAAGTGCTGAAGATACAATAGAAGAAATAGACCCATCAGTCCAAAAAATCATTAAACCTAACAATAGCTTAATACAATATATCCAGGAAATATGGGACACAATCAAAAGACAAAACCTAAGAATAATAGGTACAGAACAAGGAGAAGAAGTTCAACTCAAAAGCACAAAAATATATTTAACAAAATCATAAAAGATATTTTTTTCAACCAAAGAAAGGTATGCCTATAAAGATACAAAAAGCATAGAAAAAAACAGACTGTATAAAAACATGTCCCCTCACCACATAATAATCAAAACACTAAACATACAGAATAAAGAAAGAATATTAAGAGCTGCAAAGAAAAAAGACGAAGTAACATATAAAGGTAGACCTATCAGAATTACACCTGACTTTTCATTGGAGACAATGAAAGCCAGAAGGTCGTAGTCAAGCATTATGCAGACATTAAGAGACCACAGATACCAGCCCAGACTACTATACTCAGCAAAACTTTCAATCACCATAGAAGGACAAAGCAAGATATTCAATGACAAAACAAGATTTAACCAACACCTAGCCACAAACCCATATCTATACAAAATACTAAAAAGAAAACTCCAACCCAAAGAAGTAGCTACATTAACAAAAAAAATAGACAATTGATGATCTCACAGCAGCAAATCCCAAAGAAGGGGAAAATGCACAAATTAACATCACCAACAATAAAATCTAAATTAACAGTAGATAGCAATCATTGGTCATTAGTATTCTTAATATAAATGTACTCAGCTCACCTATAAAAAGGCACAGGCTAACATATTGGCTATGAAAACAGAATCCATCCTTCTTTTTCAGACAAGAAACATACACTTCAACCTCAAAGACAGACATCTCAGAGTAAAGGGTTAGGAAGAAATATTCTAATCAAATGAACCTAAGAAACAAACAGGTGTAGCTATCCTAATATCCAACAAAACAGACTTCAAACTAAAATCAATCAAAAGAGACGAAGAATGACATTTCATATTAGTCACAGGAAAATTCCATAAAAAGGAAATATCTATACTAAACATCTATGCCCCAAATACAAAGGTAAGCCCACATGTAAAAGAAACACTTCTAAAGCTTAAATCATACATCAGATCTCATGCACTAATAGTGAGAGATTTCAAAACTCCACTATCACCATTGTAAAAGTCAGTCAGACAAAAAAGGAACAGAGACATAAGGGAACTAACAGATGTTATCACTCAAATGGATTTAACAGACATCTGTAGACTATTTCAACCAAGCAAAAAAGAATATACCTTCTTCTCAGCACCATCTCAAAAACTGATCACATACTCAGTTAACAAAACAAATCTCAACAAATACAAAAAAAATTGGAATAAGCACATGTGTCTTATCAGATCACCATGGCTTAAAACTAGAATTCAACAACAATTCCAGAAAGCCCACAAACATATGGAAATTAAACAATGCTCACCTGAATCATCAATCTGTCAAGGAAGAAATAAAGGGAGAAATGAAAGCCTTCCTAAAATTCAATGAAATGACCACACAACATACCCAAATTTATGGGAAACATTGAAAGCATTGTTAACAGGAAAGTTCATAGCACCAAATGCCTACATAAAGAAGCTGGAAAAATTCCACACTAGTGAATTAACAGAACATTTGAAAACATTAGAACAAAAAGAAGCAAACTTACCCAAGAGAACTAGAAGGCAGGAAATAATAAAATTGATAGCTGAAATCAACAAAATAGAAAAAAAGAAAATAATACAAAGAATCAATGAGATAAGGAGTTGGTTCTTTGAGAAAATCAACAAAATAGACAAACCTTTATCCTAACTAACCAAAAGGCAGAATATCCTTATTAAAAAATCAGAAATGAAAAGGGGGACATAACAATAGACATGGAGGTAATACAAAGAATCATCAGGTCATATTTCAAAAACCTGTACTCCTCAAAACTGGAAAACATTAAAGGAAATAGACAACTTTCTGGATAAACATCACTTACCAAAATTAAATCAAGTCCAGATAAGCAAATTAAACAACATATACTTGCTAGAGAAATAGAAACAGTCATCAAAAGTCTTTTAACCAAAAAAAAGCCCAGGATCAGATGGTTTCAGCTCAGAATTCTACAAGACTTTCAAAGGAGAGCTAATATGAATACTCCTCAAATTATTCCACATAATAGAAACAGAAGGAACGAACATTGCCAAACTCTTTTTATGAGGCTACAATTACCCTGTTACCTATTAGGAATTTTCATGACACAAGCTTTGTGACAATGCAAAAATCCCAATCAAACCAAAGCAAAATTAAAAAATATCCAGGTTAAATGGGATTCCTGTACTCTCAGGTGGCCCGGCCAATGAGACCATGGGGTGAGGAAAACCATGACTGGACTTTCTTGGGGAAAAGTTAAAATAGACTGGGGGAGTGGTCAAGATTTTGTTGGGCTGTCTTGACCCCCTTCTAGGGAGGGGTCAAGGTTTGGCAGGCACAGAGACAGGGTCTCCAAATATGGAGGCCAGAGACCATGACTTATAATACCTAAACCACAAAAAGATATTACTAAGAGAGAATTACAGACCAATCTCCCTCATGAACATTGATGCAAAAATACTAAATAAAATACTGGCAAATCAAATCCAAGAACACATCAGAACCATCATCTACTATGATCAAGTCAGCTTCATGTCAGAGATGCAGGGATGGTTCAACATATGAAAATCTGTCAAAGTAATCAACCATATACTGAAAAATAATAACCACATGATCATCTCAATAGATGCTGAAAATGCTTTTGACAAAATACAACATCCAATCATGATAAAAGTCTTAGTGAGAACAGGTATACTAGGAACATACCTAAACATAATAAAGGCAATATACAGCAAGCCAAGAGCCAACATCAAACTAAGTGGAGAGAAACTCCCACAATCACACTGAAATCAGGAACAAGACAAGGTTGTTCACTCTCTCCATATCTATTGAATATAGTTCTTCAGGTCCTAGCTAGAGCAATAAAACAACAAAAGTAGATCAAGAGGATACAAATCGGGAAAGCAGAAGTCAAACTCTCACTATTTGTGATGATATGATAGTTTACATAAACGACTCCACAAATTCTACCAAGGAACTTCTACAACTCATAAACATTTTCAGCACTGTAGCAGCATACAAGATTAACTCAAAAAATCAGTAGCCCTCCTGTACACAGATGAAAAAATGACTGGGAAAGAAATCAGAGAAACATCGCCCTTCACAATAGCCACAAATAGCATAAGATACCTTGGAGTAACTCTAACCAAACAAGTGGAAGACTTGTATGATAAGAACTTTAAATCTTTGAAGAAAGAAGTTGCAGAAGTCACCAGAAAGTGGAAAGATATCCTATGCTCTTGGGTAAGTAGAATTAACATAGTAAACATGGCAATCTTGGTAAGATTTGCTTTTGATAAAAGCAATCTACAGATTCAATGCAATGCCCATCAAAATCCCAGTAAAATTCTTCATAGACTTCGAAAAGAATGATACTCAACTTCACATGGAAAAGCAAAAAACCCAGGATAGCCAAAACAACACTGTACAATAAAAGGACTTCAGGTGGCATCACAATCCCTAACTTCAAACTCTACTACAGAGCTACAGTACTGAAAACAGCCTGGTATTGGCCTAAGAACAGAGCAATGGAACTGAATAAAAGACCCGGATATTAATCCACACACCATCAAACACATGATTTTTGACAAAGAAGCAAAAAATATCAAATGGAAAAAAATAGTATATTTAAAAATGGTACTGGTATAACTGGATATCAACATGTAGAAGAATGAAAATAGACCCATATCTATCACCATGCACAAAACTTGAGTCAAAATGGATCAAAGACCCCAACATAAAGCCAGCCACACTGAAACTCATAGAAGAGAGAGTGGGAAGTACACTTGAACGCATTGGCACAGAAGACTACTTCCTAAATATGATCCCAGTAGCACAGGTACTGGGAGAAAGAATTAATAAATGGGACCTCCCAAAACTGAGAACCTTCTGAAAAGTAAAGGGCATATCAGCAAGACAAAATGACAACCTACAGAATGGGAAAAGATCTTCACTAGCTCCCCATCAGACAGAGGTCTGATCCCCCAAATATGCAAAGAACTCAAAAAATTGATCATCAGAAGAGCAAATAATCCAATAAAAAATGGAGTATAGACCTAAACAGAGAACTCTCAACAGAGGAATCTAAAATGGCTGAAAGACATTTAAAGAAATGACATCCTTAGTCATCAGAGAAATGCAAATCAAAACAACTCTGAGATTCCATCTTACACCTGTAAGAATGGCCAAGATAAAAAACACTGATGACAACTTATGCTGGAGAGGTTGTGGGGTAAAGGGAACACTTCTACATTTCTGGTGGGAATGTAAATGGGTACAGCCCCTTTGGATGTCAGTGTGGCGATTTCTCATAAATTAGGAAACAACCTAGCTCAAGAACTACTTTTTGGTATTTATTTGTGTATTAACCACTTTTGGGTATATATCCAAAGGATGTTCAATCATGCCACAAGGATATGTGATCAACTATGTTCATAGTAGCATTGTTTGTCATAGCCGGAACCTGGAAACAACCTACATATCCCTCGAGTGAAGAATGGATAAAGAAAGTATGGTACATTTACACAATGCAGTACTACACAGCAGAAAAAAATAACAACATCTTGAACTTTGCAGGCAAATGAATGAATCTAGAATATATCATTTTAATTTTCATAACCCAGATCCAGAAAGACAATTATCACATGTACTCACTCATAAGTGTTTTTTTAAACATAAAGCAAAGAAAAACAGCCCACAAATCATAATCCTAGAGTACCTAGACAGCATTGAGAATCCTAAGAGAGACATACATACATTTAATCTACATGAAAAGTAGAAAAAGAGATGATCTCCTGAGTAAATTGGGAGCATGGGGATCTGGGAGAGTGTGGAAGGTGAGGGAAGAGGTAGGGAGGGGAGCAGAAGAAAACGCAGAGCTCATGAAAATTTTTTTAAAAAAGACTGACCTTATTATAGCAACCAATTATGCTCCTATGCAATTCCTTTTATCACGTCTTTTTAGTTCCAAATTATTTATTTCATTTCATTTTATAAAGTTGATAAATTGTTTTATATGCCATGCATTTTTTTTCTATTAAAAAAGGAATTTCAATCTAGTCTCTTGTGGCCAGTCATGTGAGGAGTCAAGGAAGTAATGTCATATGTTACATGGCCTAAAAACTTTTGTCTGTGGCTAGGTTTTTTTCAAATAAGGAAATTGTGGTGTGACAGACAATCCATATAGACTCTCAAGTACAGGCAAACTTCTCTAACTCTATTTTACCCCACCCATCACCACCTCTAGCTTTGTGCTTTTCATAACCTTACCTCCAATGTAATTTTGCTGAGAGTCTGGCAACGGGAACTCCTCTGAGATATATTTCTATTCTAATGTAATATATTTTTTAAAATTACTGTGCTTACTCTTGATAGAAATAACTTTGTGTCTGAATCACAATTCTGCCATGCTAAGACTGTCCAAAGGCAGGTAATACTTTAGATACCCAAAGTCTTTGCTCCTAACATTTCTCCTGTGTAAAAATCAAAATATTTTCTGATAGCACAAGTGGGAAGCCTGTGAAACACCCATCCCCAACCCAAGAGTGCTATGTGGAGAATTTCCCAATTCTAGTATAAATAATCCAGTGTGGCAGCTAGAATAATGTCTCCCAGGAAGTCCTGGTCCTAAACCTGATATATAAATGTGTTCCTGACACTGGAAAAGGGACTTTGTGGGTATGACTAAGGGTCTGTGCTTTGAGATCAGGGTAATAGGATTAGTCAGATTGTCTAAATGCAATCATAGACCGTTTAAAGCCAGGCAGCTTTCCCTCTGTGGTCACAAAGACTTTATGACAGAAGACACTCAGAGAAATTTCTAAAAGGCTCCCATCTGATTTTTCTGGCTTTGAAAACAAAATAGGTCCTTGAGTGGACTGTGAATACATGAGTGGCCTCTAGAAGAGGAGAGAAAAAGAGGGACTCTCCCTTGCAGTATCTGTAAATCAATGTGATCCTACAGAAATCTTGGCTTTGAATCAATGAGATTTGTACTATTTTCTTGAATTTCAGAAATTATTTTTTAAAAAAATCACATATAGTGGTGTAGGAGACACATGCATACAGAGGTCAGAGAACAACTTGCAAGATGTACTTCTTTCTTACCATGTGGTCCTCTTGATTGAACTCAGGTCCACTGGCGTGGTGACAGTTGACTTTACCAGTTGAGCCATCGTACCGACCGAGAAGTTAAAGTTTTTAGTTTAAGCCATTAATTTTGAAGTATTTTTATATTGTAATTGTTGACAAGGAATATGCTATGGATGAGTATGTGATCACTAAGAGGAGGGACCCTGCCAAGTTAGGCATTCTGCATGGGCATCCTTATAGAGCATTGGATGGGAGATTTATGGCATCCATTGTCTTCTTTTCCCCACATCTCTGGGATTTAAAGATGTGTATCTGTAGAGTTCCACCTTATGCCCTCAAATGATATTGTAGAGTTCATTGTGGCATAATATTAATTAGGAACATGCAATATAAGTGATAGCATTCTCAGGGTGTGACGACTTATGAAAGATTTAAAAATCTGTAAGAAATAGATGTAGTATTTCCATTACTCTGGAAAACATCTGAAGTAGTCATCTTATAAAGACAAAAGGCTTATGGTTACTCATAACTGTGTAGATTTTAGTCCACTCTTGGTTGTCCTGTTACTTTTGTATCTACAGAGTGGCAACATATCATGACAGGGTACCCAGTATAGCATAATGCTCATCTTGTGAATCAGAAATCAAAAGGAAGAAGTGTTCCCTTAAAGGGAATATTTCAATGAGCTTAGAACCTCCCACTAGACTCTTTTAAACATTCTACCATGTTCCAATACCACCACACTGGAAAATGAGCCTTTGAGGGACAGTTACACTCCGAACAATTGCATATAGTACCTAAGCTATATACACATAGATAGTAGTGTTGCCCGAGCATCTTTTCCTATCTTCCAGACTGTGTGAGTTTTATAGAGTACAATTCTAAGATGACATTCTCTCTCTCTCTCTCTCTCTCTCTCTCTCTCTCTCTCTCTCTCTCTCTCTCTCTCTCTCTCTCTCTGTTTATGGAATGTACAAATTTGTTTCTTCTTAGAACTGACTAATAAAAACATGCTTTGGAAATTCTACAAAAATCATAAACTCCAAGTTGATGTGAAAACACATGAAGGACTCTCTCCAAATGGCAGTTTGTCTGAGAGTGGAAATTATTTGAATAAAATAGAGAAGAATCACCACATAAATTTTTATATTAAACATATGAGACAAGCAATCTATAGGCCTTCTAGTGAAAACTGCACAGAGCACTGTGCGCTGGAGATTAGCAGCCAAAGAACAGCCTAGAAAGATCCTTTGGTGCAGTCAGTAGTTGACCCCTTTACTTGAAGAAAATCCTGGAAGCAAATGAAAGGTTGTAGTGTGACTAACAAAACCCAGAGATGGAAATTGGGGTTCAACCCGAAAACCATAAAAGCCAAGCCACTGGAGTAATTTTACCTTTACCAAGGCTGGGTGACCTAGCCAGCAAATTAAAGCCTCTCTCACCTTCCATTTTATATTCTCTCTATTGCTGGTATTAAAGTCATATGACTCCCTAGTACTGAGATTAAAGGTGTAAGCCACCACCACCTAGATCTCTTTCTGCATTGATCTTGTGTAGCCCAGGGTGGCCTTGAACTCACAGAGATCCATCTAACTCTGTCTCCCAAATCCTAGGATTAAAGGTATGTGTCACTGTTGCCTGACCTCTAGTGGCTTTAGCTTTGCCTCTGGTCTTTGAGCAAAATCTATTTATCAAAAAACAAATAATAGACCACTACAAAAGGCAACAGTAATGACTTCTAATCTGTTACTTGCTGGGGATCAGTTTATGGATGATTCATCTCATGACTGAGTCTGGACCCAAAAAGATAAAATGAAGAAAAATGTGAAATTGTGAGACCTTGACTCACTTCCTTATTCTAGAAGAATAAGGCCAATTAGGCCTAAACTAACCCTAGTGCTAACATTTTACAATAATTGAGCTATTCTTACAATTAACTAGTAGTTAGCCCTATTAGAAACTGTTTTTGGGAAATGTCTAGTGTGATCATGGCTCAAGGACACATTGGCGCAGAAATGGAAGATATGGCAAACCAGAGACTGGGAGTCCAACCATACTGAAACAGAACAAAGAAAAACTCCAAGGGGAATTTTTTATAAGCTTTCAAATTTGCCTTCCTCTTTCTAAAATAACCTATTAGGAAAAAATTATCATATGGGGGAAAATACTGTTTCCTTCTACTCTGGTGCAGCTGCAGCACATAGTGACACTGAATATGTCATTAAGGGACACTTTATTGGACAAAAGCTTGATCATTAAGTAGTAGTAAGTAACATCCTTGACATATTCAAACTCCTCTTTAAATATCTTTGATTTTCCTCAGGGGTGTAGGGAATCACTACACCACTTTCTAGACATACAGAGAAAGAGAGTTCAAATTCTAAGTGATTTTCATCATGAACTGGGCAAAAACATTACCTCTGTATTAATAAGTAATTTGATATGGTCTAAGAGTTTTGAGAATTTTTAAGTTAAAAGAATCTTTAAGTAAGACTTCTTCCTTTACTTCTATGTTCACTTTAAGTCAACAAATGTGGACTATAACCAAGCATTTTGGAACTCTAAGAGTTTAGCTATTTAATAATAAGTCATATCTAGCTAGTCTTTGATTTAGTAGTGTCTAAACATGGTGGAACATGCAGAGCAGAGGTGATGCCTATGACAATATGGTAAAAGATGTGATCAATGTTCATATCAAAATTTCTAATTTCAACCAAGTAAGAGTAAATAATTAAAGCTGATCTAAATTAAAAGCTAAAATATAAAACTCTGGTCCCAGGTTGCTTAAAGGACTGGGCAATCATGCACATGGCTTAAGAAGCCATAGAAGTACCCAAACAATGTGCCTTAATAGGTTTATTATTTTTGTTAAACCTTAAAAGCCACAATTTTCATGACTCCCCAACACCATGAATCCCAGCTTTGCCCTCTATTGTGGCCACAATCACATCCAGAGCAGGGTGCTGTTTGCACAGCTGCCTCTGTTTACCGAGAGTGGATTGGCTTCTGTGCCTCCTTCTTTGTATTGTCCATTTTATCCCAGATAGATGTAACTGATTCACTATATTAAGAGCTTTGTCTCTCTTATACGACCGGACAAGATAGCAAGTCACCAGAAAGTTACTGTCAGTACTGAAGTGTAGAGATGAAGGAAAGGAGTAGAATTTAAACTTTAATGGAGTGCACCAGTATCTTTGGCTTAATATTCTTTTGAGGGACTGTTGTTTTATTCTTAGTCTTTGTGTAGTTCACCCAATGAATATCTTTGTGTGGGGGGAATCAACATTATGGTGAGGAAAAGAGGTCTGAGGTTTATGTGGTGGATATATATTGTACCTGGTCTCTTTTGTGAAGAACTAGGAGCCTTCTCAGCTTGGTTGATCACCTTCCTGGACCTGGGGGGAGTTGGGAGGACCTTGGTCTTAACATAGAGTAGGGAATCCCGATGGCTCCTTGGCCTGAAGAGGGAGGGGGGGGGGTATGGGTGGAGGGGAGGGGAGGGAATGGGGAGGAACAGGGGAGGAGATGGAAATTTTTAAAGATAAAAAAATAAACCAAAAAAAGGGGAAAAAAAGAATCAACCCTTAAAAAAAAAAAGACAAGGTCTCCTCAGAAAATTGAGAGTAAGGGTCCTTGGCAGAGGGTTGAATGGGAGGGGAAAGGCAGGGAGAGGAGCAGAGAAAAATGTAGACCTCAATAAAATTCAATAAAATAAAAAAAACATATTCAAACAGAAAAAAAAGTGTTTTTCAGTTCTAAACAGAATGATGCCCTTTGGTGAGTGATTCTTACCATTTACTTTGGGTGATGAAGGAACAGCATTGTCTGTTTGTCCTCCCCTTTACCTCTTGCAGGACCACAAGGCCTCTTGGTACATCATGTCCTACACTGAAGAATGTGAGTATCTTTAGTTCTTAATTGGTCCTTCCAAATACTCCTGCACAGGATGGGGACACCCTGTGTAGCTAATCACAGAAGCTCTGCACCTGGCACACCCTACTGTACTGTGCATCCTGGTGTGTTTCCAAGAAACCCCCTTAAAGTTCTTCCAACCTCTGATTTTCTCCTTTTATCCACAGGGATGAAAGGGGCTGGCTTCCCTTATTCTCAGGAACAAGCCTATGTCTACACCAGGAATGAACATTTGTCAATATTCTAAACTTCTTACAAGGACAGGAAATTTCATGGTTGAACATGGTCATGATTTTAGTTGAAAAATGAAAGAAGTTTAGAGAAACATGCATCAACTCACTCACAAATCCATGTCAGTACAAAGAGTCACCTTTAGCACAATTAATAAATTTGTTGTTCAACATGAAGACCAGAAAAGCAAAACAGTCAACCATTGATTCTTACCTCTAATCAGTCTGAAATGACAGTCCTGCCTCCAGGAATCTCAGAATGAGACTGCCTGAGAGTTGTCTCCTTCTGTTTTATATTCCTCTCTAGGGCTGGGATTAAAGGCATGTACCATTACTGCCTAGTTTCTATGGGAAACTAGTGTGGCTACTGGGATTAAAGATGTGTGTCACCACTGCCTGGTCTAGAAGGCTGACCAGGGTGGCTGTTTTACTCTCTGATCTTCAGCAAGCTTTATTTATTAAAATACAAATGAAATATCACTACAGTTAAGAAGAGAACATGGAAGGGGTAAAAGGTAAAATGAGATTTCCTTACTCCCTGTGTATAGGATGGATGGTGGTCTTAATTTAGGTAGCTGTAATTAGTGCCTCAAAAGCAGACCATGAGGCCAACAATTGTACAATGCTATTAGAAACATGGAGTGAATGCTGTCATTACAGCACTATAGCCAACACTCACTCTTATCAGATCGTCTTTGTGTCTGATGACCCACAGAAATGTCACTAAGTGAGTCAGCAGCAGGATCTGACTCACTTCCTCTACGACTGTTGACAGCTAGAAGATGGCTGAGCAAATGAAGAGTCAGAGACCGAGTGCAGAGCTAGCAAGTTCTGAGAGTTTTTTTTTCCTGGGTGGGGGAGATCAGTGAGTAAGGACTGTTTTAAAGAACCTATAGTGTTTTAGGTTCAGACTCAGGAGATTAGGTTATAGGGGAGGAGAGCCAGAAATGCTGGAGCAAGGATGAAAGATCATAGATGGAGGCAGGAGCAGCCATAGGGTAGAAGACATGTCTTTAGAATTTAGAAAGTCAAGTACATTGCAGGAATGGAGCAGGAGAAACAGTGGTGATTCACAAAAGCTCAAACACTCTCAGGGGAAGCATTACTTTTTAAATTCTGTGACTTTTTGCAAACAAGTGTTGTGGAGGCTAGCATAATTATGCAATTCTATTGCCCCAGTAGCCAAGAAACTAAGGTAGAACCAGGATGACATAGTGAGACTCTTATGTTAAAAGTCAAGAGCTAGAGGCTGGGGACGTGATTTTCTTGAAAAAAAAAAAAGTGCTTGCTACACAAATTTGGGAATCTGATTTCAATCTCCAGCACCCATGTGAAGAGACAGTTGCTGTAGTGTGCATATATAACCCTGACACTGGAGGACAACACAAAAGGATCCTGGAGTGGCTGGCCAGCTTCAGGTTCACCCATATGAAGAGACAGTGGCAGTAGTGTGCATCTATAACCCTAACACTGGAGGAAAAGACAAAAGGATTCCGGGAGTGGCTGGCCAGCTTCAGGTTCCTGTGCCAGGTACTGTCTCAAAAGAGAAGGTGGAGAACAAGACAAGAAGACACCAACTTTGACTTCTGGTCTCTGTATGTATACCAGTAAGTGTGCATATATATGTGTACACACACACACACACACACACACACACACACACACACTCAGGGCTGGCAATGTAGCTCATTGGTAGAGTGTTTGCCTCCCATGTGAAAAATTCTGAATTTGAACTCTGATAATATGAGAAAAAAAGGAAAGAGAAAATTTATAAAGTTGTGGGAGCCAAAGTACACACCAGTCAGCAGAGGATTCTGATAGCAGTATTCCTTGTAGAAACTCACTGGGTGGAACAGAAATTGTAGTGAGCATTAAAATCCAAAGGTTAATATTGCTATTATTTCCTGCATTGAGTACTTGCTTAACAAAAATATCTCTCTGTGTGTTACTAAGTCAATGAAGTAGGAATGAAATAAAGTCCAGCCTTCAAATAAAGATAAGGGTGCTTTGTATATACATACCTCCATAGAATAAAAAAAAAACCACGATATAAGAGTATATTAGGGAATTTACTAAGTGGGAAGGGCTAAATCAGGGGAAGGCAGATGAGAGGTAGAATATTTTTCTCATCATCCAGTGAAAGGAATCATCTTTTCTACTTGAGGAAAAGTCAGTGATGTGGCAATGGAAATTCTCAAGCCACTCCCTGGGAGGCAATACTGATGAAATGGAGGAAAGTTAGCTTCTAATCAGGAGTCAGGATTAGCAGATGACTTAAGGAGGAAATTTACCTGGATTGCGGTTGGACAAGGTGACTTCAACAGCTAGTTACAGAGGCAGGGGTTTGAAGAACTCTGGGACAGAGAAAGGAGAACAGGAAATAGAAGATTCTCTTCTTGGTCTTCCCTCTGCTGCCTGCTTGCTTTGATGAATCCTCATGTTATGTTTTTAAACCCAGACCAAGGGTCATGTCTTCCTCATTTTCTGTGGTGTGTCTCACTGTGAGGAAGAGGCTTAGACAGGCTGTAGGAAGAAAATGAGTAAAATACATTTCTTTTTATATTCTTAAATACTGTCCTGTTACTAATACTGCATATGTTTTATTAACCTACACTTTTCCCTGTTCATTTTCTTTCTCCTGAATTCTGAACAACTGGGAATAATGCTGGAATTTGCAGAAGGATAAATGATTCCCAGAAGGGAAACGGAGGTTCATTTTACTTACAGTTTTAAAAGCACTTTGTAAGTGAAGTGTTTAAAGAAAGGAAAGTAAGAAAGTTTTGGAAAATAAGGGGTGAAAACATTTCCACACACCTGCAGCATGTGCGGGCAACAGGGAGGGTGCTGATGTGGAGCGCTGGGGCTGGCTGGCTTCTCTGCTTTTCGGTTCACCGGCTTCCCTAGGCACAGAGGTGCCCACACTTCTGAATCACCGAAAGAGAACCCAACCAGGCGGGTTCCACAGCTGCAAGAACATTTGTTTGCACAAAGAATTTTCATTTCCTGCCAATACTGAAGGAGTCTTTGAACTTTTTGGCACACATCAAACCTCTTTAATTTCCTTTTATGGAGAGACAGCCATAGGTCCAGTTTGTTTTTAGATGTACCCTCTTCTATCCGTCCCAAACCCTACCCAACCCTCATCAAACCCCTCATTGCTTTTCCAGCTTCCATTTTCTTAGAGTGAAACTCTAGCCCGCTCCCTGAGTGGACAGTTTTGGGTGATGAGCATGAATTGTGGGTATTGTAGTCATTTTGCCTTCCAGGGTTTCTGGTTGGGCAGCATCGGTCACATTGGTAGGGATTTGAGTCCCAGGCAGCTGTGTCAGGATAAGAGCAGGTGATCCCTGAGACAGGCATGTACTTGGGATGAAGACACTTGGACTCGTTTCTGCAGATGTAAGTCTAACTTTTTATACATATTCTGCTTACTGCTGTTATGTGCTAACACGCTGGGAAGTTCATACGTTTCAGGAGCACTACTAGTGCACTGATTCTTCTTTTCTAATCCCTACTTGACAAAACAGGGAGGAAACTTAATCGACAAACTTGTGGGACAGAGTCAGAGCAACGTTTTGAGATACGGTTTTAGGTAGTTTGTTTTAAAAAGAATGAACATGTACAACATGCAAATCAAATTGTAAAAAAAAAGGAAGAACTCACTTTAACTTGGCTGGGGGAATAGGTGGTTTTAAAAAGATGTGAAAATACTATTTCAGAAGGCCTCGGTTGTGTTGAAAAGATTGAACTTTGACATTGATGAAGCTGGATTGACCCAATGTAACAGGGTGTTTCCACTTGTGAAGCCCCGGGTCCTTTATTTATAAAAGGGACTTAGTCTACCACACAAAATCAGACTGTACTTAGCACGTGCTGGGCAGGACCTGACAGAGGGACTTACCCTCATCTACATTGTCAATTAAGCTTCAGAAACTGATCAAAGAGACAAGTATATACACTTACATGAGGTGACTAAATCAGTCTGTTTTCACAGAAACAGAAAGTAGAATGGTGGTTGCCAGGGTCTGGGAGAAAGAGGAAGTAGGGGTTGTTTTATGGGTACAGAGTTTTTGTTTTGAACAACGGAACCATTCTGGAGATGGTTTCTACAACTGTGTAAATTTACTCAGTGCTATTGGACTTTATAAATAGTTAGGATTGTGTCGTTATGATTTTCCACAATATAATGACCAAAAAGAATGTAGCAAAAAACCATGATGCCTTCCATTTATTAAGGTATCAGTGATTCCTTAAAGCACATCTAAATCTGTATTCATTGTGCCCAATTTCAGCTTAATATTGAGTTGCCCATGCCAGGGTCTTATGTCTACATCGTAATAGTTAGGAGTGGATGTTGATGTACATTAAGCATGTTTTTAAAGTTGTCTGGATCTTAGTGGTGATCCTTCCATGCCTACCTTTATATAACTATATGATTGACTCATAATGATGAGTTTTTCAGGATTTCCTAGGTACAGAGTCTACAAATTGTGAAGGTAGTTTTATTAATTGCGACAATGGACTTGGAAGCTTTAATTATAATTCATTTAGAACACTTAAATGTATTATTTATTATATTTTCTCACCTTCCCTGTAGCTAATTTGAAGTAGAATATTTTTAACTGCCTATGTCTTAGAAATAATTAGGACTATTAAGCCAGAGATAGCTAAAAGTTATCTCATGTTTTTATGTGCTATCTAACTTGAAAGACAAAATATAGTTTGAAATTATATTGAACTTGAACATGTGATATTTTAATTTTCAGTAAATTTTTTCTCAAAAAACCCAGGTATGTCCTGCTATATGAACAGCATTCCCTATAGTATTTGGTGACCACTGAAGATAAGCCAGCATTTTGTATGAGATGTGCCATCCACATATGAACTTTTTAGAAACTATGACAGCACAGAATAAAAATATAACTGGTAGGATGTTACAGAAGTACGGAATATATGGTGCTTAGTCCCTAATAGCTGAAATTGACCTATAGTCTGGCTTCTGAAAAAAAGTGTTGTTTATTTGTTTAATAAAGGTTTTGAGCCTTTATTAAAATCACTATTCAGTGCCTTCAGTAGGGCTATAAGAATGCCTCAAGCAAACCTTTTCTTTTTAATTTAATTGATTTTTATTGAGCTCTACATTTCTCTCTGTTCCCCTCCCTGCCTCTCCCTCTCCTTCAACCTTCTCCCAAGGTCCACATGCTCCTAACATACTCAGGAGACCTTGTCTTTTTCTACTTCCCATGTAGATTAGATCCACGTATGTCTCTCTTAGGTTCCTCATTTGTTGTCTAAGTTCTCTGGGGTTGTGATTTGTGTGCTGGTTTTCTTTGATTTAGGTTTAAAAAAAACACTTATGAGTGAGTACATGTGATAATTGTCTTTCTGGATATGGGTTATGAAAATTAAAATGATATATTCTAGATTCATCCATTTGCCTGCAAAGTTCAAGATGTTGTTATTTTTTTCTGCTGTGTAGTACTGCATTGTGTAAATGTACCATACTTTCTTTATCCATTCTTCACTCGAGGGATATGTAGGTTGTTTCCAGGTTCCGGCTATGACAAACAATGCTACTATGAACATAGTTGATCACATATCCTTGTGGCATGATTGAACATCCTTTGGATATATACCCAAAAGTGGTTAATACACAAATAAATACCAAAAAGTAGTTCTTGAGCTAGGTTGTTTCCTAATTTATGAGAAATCGCCACACTGACATCCAAAGGGGCTGTACCCATTTACATTCCCACCAGAAATGTAGAAGTGTTCCCTTTACCCCACAACCTCTCCAGCATAAGTTGTCATCAGTGTTTTTTATCTTGGCCATTCTTACAGGTGTAAGATGGAATCTCAGAGTTGTTTTGATTTGCATTTCTCTGATGACTAAGGATGTCATTTCTTTAAATGTCTTTCAGCCATTTTAGATTCCTCTGTTGAGAGTTCTCTGTTTAGGTCTATACTCCATTTTTTATTGGATTATTTGCTCTTCTGATGATCAATTTTTTGAGTTCTTTGCATATTTGGGGGATCAGACCTCTGTCTGATGGGGAGCTAGTGAAGATCTTTTCCCATTCTGTAGGTTGTCATTTTGTCTTGCTGATATGCCCTTTACTTTTCAGAAGGTTCTCAGTTTTGGGAGGTCCCATTTATTAATTCTTTCTCCCAGTACCTGTGCTACTGGGATCATATTTAGGAAGTAGTCTTCTGTGCCAATGCGTTCAAGTGTACTTCCCACTCTCTCTTCTATGAGTTTCAGTGTGGCTGGCTTTATGTTGGGGTCTTTGATCCATTTTGACTCAAGTTTTGTGCATGGTGATAGATATGGGTCTATTTTCATTCTTCTACATGTTGATATCCAGTTATACCAGTACCATTTTTAAATATACTATTTTTTTCCATTTGATATTTTTTGCTTCTTTGTCAAAAATCATGTGTTTGATGGTGTGTGGATTAATATCCGGGTCTTTTATTCAGTTCCATTGCTCTGTTCTTAGGCCAATACCAGGCTGTTTTCAGTACTGTAGCTCTGTAGTAGAGTTTGAAGTTAGGGATTGTGATGCCACCTGAAGTCCTTTTATTGTACAGTGTTGTTTTGGCTATCCTGGGTTTTTTGCTTTTCCATGTGAAGTTGAGTATCATTCTTTTCGAAGTCTATGAAGAATTTTACTGGGATTTTGATGGGCATTGCATTGAATCTGTAGATTGCTTTTATCAAAAGCAAATCTTACCAAGATTGCCATGTTTACTATGTTAATTCTACTTACCCAAGAGCATAGGATATCTTTCCACTTTCTGGTGACTTCTGCAACTTCTTTCTTCAAAGATTTAAAGTTCTTATCATACAAGTCTTCCACTTGTTTGGTTAGAGTTACTCCAAGGTATCTTATGCTATTTGTGGCTATTGTGAAGGGCGATGTTTCTCTGATTTCTTTCCCAGTCATTTTTTCATCTGTGTACAGGAGGGCTACTGATTTTTTGAGTTAATCTTGTATGCTGCTACAGTGCTGAAAATGTTTATGAGTTGTAGAAGTTCCTTGGTAGAATTTGTGGAGTCGTTTATGTAAACTATCATATCATCACAAATAGTGAGAGTTTGACTTCTGCTTTCCCGATTTGTATCCTCTTGATCTACTTTTGTTGTTTTATTGCTCTAGCTAGGACCTGAAGAACTATATTCAATAGATATGGAGAGAGTGAACAACCTTGTCTTGTTCCTGATTTCAGTGTGATTGTGGGAGTTTCTCTCCACTTAGTTTGATGTTGGCTCTTGGCTTGCTGTATATTGCCTTTATTATGTTTAGGTATGTTCCTAGTATACCTGTTCTCACTAAGACTTTTATCATGATTGGATGTTGTATTTTGTCAAAAGCATTTTCAGCATCTATTGAGATGATCATGTGGTTATTATTTTTCAGTATATGGTTGATTACTTTGACAGATTTTCATATGTTGAACCATCCCTGCATCTCTGACATGAAGCTGACTTGATCATAGTAGATGATGGTTCTGATGTGTTCTTGGATTTGATTTGCCAGTATTTTATTTAGTATTTTTGCATCAATGTTCATGAGGGAGATTGTTGGTGGAAGTAGAGTTGCTTGTTTGTCTCAGGCACCCGGCTAGTTGACACCTGAAATAACCACAAAGAAACCGTATTAATTAAAACACTGCTTGGCCATTAGCTCTAACTTCTTATGGCTAATTCTTACATATTAGTTTAAACCATCTCCATTAATCTGTGTATTGCCATGTGGCTGTGGCTTACTGGAGATTTTAACTGGCATCCATCTCAGGCAGAGGATTCATGGCTTCTCTCACTCTGACCTTCTTCCCAGCATTCAGTTGTCTTTCTCCTCCTACCTTAGTTCTGCCCTATCAGGCCCAATGCAGTTTCTTTATTCATTAACCAATGAAAGCAACACATGAACAGAAGAATCTTCTGTGAGATTTGACTGTAATTTTCTTTTTTAGTAATATCTTTATGTGATTTGGATATCAGGTAATTGTAGCCTCACAAAAAGATTTTAGCAGTGTTTCTTCTGTTTCTATTGTTGAATAATTTGAGGAGTATTGGTATTAGCTCTTCTCTGAAAATCATGTAGAATTATGAGATGAAACCATCTGGTTTTATCCTTTTTTGGCTTGAAGACTTTTGATTACTGTTTCTATTTCTTCAGCAATTATAGGTCTGTTTAATTTGCCTATCTGAACTTGATTTAATTTTGGTAAGTAATGTTTATCCAGAAACTTGTCGATTTTCTTCAAGTTTTCCAATTTTAAGGAGTACAGCTTTTTGAAATATGACCTGATGATTCTCTGTATTTACTCTGTGTCTGTTGTTATGCCCCCTTTTCATTTCTGATTTTATTAATTTCTATATTTTCTCTCTGCCTTTGGGTTAGTTTGGATAAAGGTCTGTCTATTTTGTTATTTTCTCAAAGGATCAACTCTTTGTCTCATTGATTCTTTGTATTGTTTTCTTTCTTTCTATTGTGAAATTTTTCCAGCTTCTTTATGTAAGCATTTAGTGCTGTGAACTTTTCTTTTTTTTCCTCATTTTTTTATTCAAGATTTCCATCTCCTCCCCCTTCCCTCCCCTCCCTTCCACCCATACCCCCACTCCACCCCTCTCCAAAGACAAAGAGCCATCAGGGTTCCCTTCACTATGTTAAGTCCAAGGTCCTCCCAGCTCCCCCTAAGTCCAGGAAGGTGAGCAACCAAACTGACAAGGCTCACAGTGAGCCCGTTCATGCTGTAGAGTTCATGTTCATTGCCATTGTCCTTGGTTTCTCAGTCCTCCTCCACCATCAGCCACATTCAGAGAGTCCGGTTTGGTCCCCTGTTCCATTAGTCCCATTCCGACTGGACTTGGTGGTCTCCCGTTAGATCTGATCCACCGTCTCAATGGGTAAAAGCACTCCTTGAGGTCCTGGCTTCCTTGCTCATGATCTCCCTCCTTTTGCTCCTCATCAGGACCTTGAGATCTCAGTCTGGTGCTCCTATGTGGGGCTCTGTCATTTTCTCCACCCAATGCCAGGTGAAGGTTCTATGGTGATATGCAAGATATTCATGAGTATGACAATAGGATCTGGACATTTCTGGCACCCTCTCCTCAGCTGCCCTAGGAACTAGCTGGGGTCGTCTTCCTGGACACCTGGGAACCCCTCTAGAGTCAAGTCTCTGCCAACCCTAGAATGGCTCCCTTAACTAAGATATATAATTCCTTATTCCCATATCAACCCTTCCTATACCCCAACCATCCTATTCCCCCAAGCTCTTCCCATCCTCCACTTCACCCTTTTCTCTCCCCATTCCCCCATCCCCCCATCCCACCCCACCCCCATGATCCCATTTTTTGTCCGGCAATCTTGTCTACTTCCAATAACCAGAAGGATAACTATATGATTTTCTTTGGGTTCACTTTCTTATATAGCTTCTCTAGGATTTTTTACGAATTACAGGCTCGATGTCCTTTATTTATGGCTAGAAACCAATTATGAGTGAGTACATCCCATGTTCCTCTTTTTGTGCCTGGGTTACCTCGCTCAGGATGGTGTTTTCTATTTCCATCCATTTGCATGCAAAATTCAAGATGTCATTGTTTTTTACAGTCGAGTAGTACCCTAATATGTATATATTCCACACTTTCTTCATCCATTCTTCCACTGAAGGGCATCTAGGTTGTTTCCAGGTTCTGGCTATTACAAATAATGCTGCTATAAACATAGTTGAACAAATGCTTTTGTAATATGATTGGGCATCTCTTGGGTAAATTCCCAATAGTGGGATTGCTGGGTCCTGGGGTAGGTTGATCCCAAATTTCCTGAGAAACCTCCACACTGCTTTCCAAAGCGGTTGCACAAGTTTGCATTCCCACCAGCAATGGATGAGTGTACCCCTTACTCCACATCCTCTCCAGCAAAGGCTATCAATGGTGTTTTTGATTTTAGCCATTCTGACAGGTGTAAAATGGTATCTCAGCGTTGTTTTGATTTGCATTTCCCTGATTGCTAAGGAGGTTGAGCATGACCTTAAGTGTCTTTTGGCCATTCGGACTTCTTCTGTTGAGAATTCTCTGTTCAGTTCAGTGCCCCATTTTTTAATTGGGTTCATTAGCATTTTAAAGTCTAGTCTCTTGAGTTCCTTACATATTTTGGAGATCAGGCCTTTGTCTGTTGCGGGGTTGGTGAAGATCTTTTCTCAGTCAGTAGGCTGCCTTTTTGTCTTAATGACAGTGTCCTTTGCTTTACAGAAGCTGCTCAGCTTCAGGAGGTCCCATTTATTCAATGTTGCCCTTAATGTCTGTGCTGCTGGGGCTATATGTAGGAAGCGGTCTCCTGTGCCCAAATGTTTTAGAGTACTTCCCACTTTCTCCTCTAACAGGTTCACTGTGTTCAGACTGATATTGAGGTCTTTAATCCATTTGGACTTGAGTTTTGTGCATGGTGATAGACACGGATCTACTTTCATTCTTCTACAGGTTGAAATCCAGTTATGCCAGCACCATTTGTTGAAGATGCTTTCTTTCTTCCATTGTGTGCTTTTAGCTCCTTTATCAAAAATCAGGTGTTCATAGATTTGTGGGTTAAGATCTGGTTCTTCTATTCGATTCCATTGGTCGACTTCTCAATTTTTATGCCAATACCAAGCTGTTTTCAATATTGTAGCTCTGTAATAGAGTTTGAAGTCAGGGATGCTAATGCCTCCAGAAGTTCCTTTATTGTATAAGATTGTTTTGGCTATCCTGGGTTTCTTGTTCTTCCATATAAAGGTGATTATTGTCCTCTCAAGATCTGTGAAGAATTTTGATGGGATCTTTAAGGGGATTGCATTAAATCTATAGATTGCCTTTGGTAGTATTGCCATTTTTACTATGTTGATCCTCCCAATCCAAGAGCAAGGGAGATCCTTCCATTTTCTGGTGTCCTCTTCAATTTCTTCCTTCAAAGACTTAAAGTTCTTGTCAAATAAATCCTTCACTTCCTTGGTTAGAGTTACCCCAAGATATTTTATGCTATTTGTGGCTATCGTGAATGGTGACGCTTCTCTGATTTCTTTCTCTACTTCCTTATCCTTTGTATATAGGAGGGCGACTGATTTTTTGGAGTTGATCTTGTATCCTGCCACGCTACTAAAGGAGTTTATCAGCTGTAGGAGTTCTTTAGTGGAGTTTTTCGGGTCGCTTATGTACACTATCATATCATCAGCAAATAATGAAAGTTTAACTTCTTCCTTTCCAATTCGAATCCCCTTGATCCCCTTGTTTTGTCTTATTGCTATTGCTAAAACTTCAAGTACTATATTGAAGAGATGAGGAGAGAGTGGACAGCCTTGTCGCATTCCTGGATTTAGTGGGATGGCCTTGAGTTTCTCTCCATTTAATTTGATGTTAGCTGTCGGCTTGCTGTAAATAGCCTTTATTATATTTAGGAATGACCCCTGTATCTCTAATCTCTCCAAGACCTTTATCATAAAGGGGTGCTGAATTTTGTCAAGTGCTTTTTCTGTATCTAATGAGATGATCATATGGTTTTTATCCTTCAGTTTTTTTATATTATGGATTACATTGATAGATTTTCGTATGTTGAACCAGCCCTGCATCTCTGGGATGAAGCCTACTTGATCATAGTGGATAATTTTTCTAATGTGTTCTTGGATTCTGTTTGCCAGTATTTTATTGAGAAATTTTGCATCGATGTTCATAAGTGAGATTGGCCTGTAATTCTCTTTTTTGGTTGAGTCTTTGTGTGGTTTAGGTATCAGGGTAATTGTAGCTTCATAAAAGGAATTTGGCAATGACTGTTCTGTTTCTATATTATGAAATACCTTAAGGAGTATAGGTATTAGTTCTTCTTGGAAGTTCTGGTAGAATTCTGCATTGAACCCATCAGGTCCTGGGCTCTTTTTGGTAGGGAGGTTTCTGATAACAGTTTCTAATTCTTCGCGACTAACAGGACTATTTAGAGCGTTTACCTGGTCCTGGTTTAACTTTGGTATATGGTACTTATCTAAAAAAGTGTCCATTTCTTTTACATTTTCCAATTTTGTGGCATACAGGCTTTTGTAATAAGATCTAATGATTCTCTGAATTTCCACTGTGTCTGTGGTTATGTCCCCTTTTTCATTTCTGATCTTATTAATTTGTGTGTTCTCCCTCTGCCGTTTGATTAGTTTGGCTAGGGGTTTGTCAATCTTGTTGATTTTCTCCAAGAACCAGCTTTTTGTTTCATTGATTCTTTGGATTGTTTTCTGTGTTTCTATTTTGTTGATTTCTGCATTCAGTTTGATAATTTCCAGTCTTCTACTCCTCCTAGGTGAGTCTGCTTCTTTCTTTTCTAAAGCTTTCAGGTGTGCTGTTAAGTCTCCAATGTGTGCTTTCTCCGTTTTATTTAAGTGGGCCCTTAGTGCTATGAATTTTCCTCTTAGCACTGCTTTCATAGTGTCCCATAAGTTTGAGTATGTTGTGTCTTTATTTTCATTAAATTCAAGAAAGACTTTAATTTCTTTCTTTATTTCTTCCTTGATCCAGGTGTGGTTCAGTAGTTGACTGTTCAGTTTCCATGAGTTTGTAGGCTTTCTGGGGGTAGCATTGTTGTTGAATTCTAATTTTAATCCATGGTGATCAGATAAGATGCAGGTGGTTACTAATATGTTTTTGTAACTGTGGAAGTTTGCTTTGTTACCGAGTATGTGGCCAATTTTCGAAAAGGTTCCATGAGCCACAGAGAAGAAGGTATATTCTTTCCTGTTTGGGTGGAATGTTCTATAGATGTCTGTTAAGTCCTTTTCGTTCATTACCTCTATTAAGTCTCTTAATTCTCTGTTAGGTTTCTGTCGAATTGACCTGTCCATTGGTGAAAGAGGAGTGTTGAAGTCTCCCACTATCAGTGTGTTTGGTTTGATGGCTGCCTTGAGTTCTAGTAATGTTTCTTTTATATAAGTGGGTGCTTTTGTATTAGCGGCATAGCTATTCAGGATTGAGACTTCATCCTGATAGATTTTTCCTGTAATGAGTATAAAGTGTCCCTTTCCATCTCTTCTGATTGATTTTAGTTTGAAGTCAACTTTGTTAGAAATTAGTATGGCCACACCGGCTTGTTTCTTAGGTCCATTTGCTTGATAGACCTTTTCCCAACCCTTTACTCTGAGTAGATGTCTGTCTTTGTGGTTGAGGTGTGTTTCTTGTAAACAGCAGAATGTTGGATCCTGTTTTTGTATCCAATCTCTTAGCCTGTGCCTTTTTATAGGTGAATTGAGTCCATTGATATTAAGTGATATTAATGACCAGTGGATGTTAACTCCGGTTGTCATTTTTTATTTGGTAGTAGAGATTGTGTGTTTCCTTTCTTTGAGATGTGCTGGTGAAGGGTCACTAGATGTCTGAGTTATTTTGGGCAATGCTGGGCTCCTTTGTTTGTGAATTTCCTTCTATTACTTTCTGTAAGGCTGGATTTGTGGCTATGTATTGTTTAAATTTGTTTTTATCCTGGAATATTTTGTTTTCTCCATTTATAGTGAATGAAAGCTTGGCTGGGTATAGTAATCTGGGCTTGCATCCATGGTCTCTTAGTTTCTGCAAAACATCTATCCAGGACCTTCTGGCTTTCATGGTTTCCATAGAGAAGTCAGGTGTTAGTCTGATAGGTTTTCCTTTATATGTTATTTGACCTTTTTCCTTTGCAGCTCTTAATATTCTTTCTTTATTCTGTATGTTTTGTGTTTTGATTATAATATGGCGGGGGGATTTTTTTTTTGATCCAGTCTAATTGGTGTTCTGTAAGCTTCTTGAACCTTAATAGGAATATCTTTCTTTAGGTTTGGGAAGTTTTCTTCTATAATTTTATTAAATATATTTTCTGGGCCATTGAGCTGTAATTCTTCTCCTTCTTCTATTCCTATTATTCTTAGGTTTGGTCTTTTTATTGTGTCCCAGATTTCCTGAATGTTTTGTGATGATAATTTGTTGGATTTGCTGTTTTCTTTGATCAGTGCGTTTATTTTCTCTATGGTATCTTCGGAATCTGAGATTCTTTCTTCTATCTCTTGTATTCTGTTGGTTATGCTTGTTTCTGTAGTCTCTGTTCGTTTACATAGATTTTCCATATCCGGCTGGCCCTCGGGTTGTGTTTTCTTCCTTGCCTCCATTTCAGTTTTCAAGTCTTGCACTGTTTCCATTATCTGTTTGTTTTTTCATGGTTTCCTAGGATATCATTTACGGATTTACTCAACTCTTCAAACTTTTTGTTATTCTTCTCGTCCATTTCCTTAAGGAAGTTTTTCACCTCCTGTTTAAGGGACTCTATTACTTTCATAAAGTCAGTTTTTTCTACTTCTTCTTGATTAGTGTGTTCAAGTCCTCCTGTTATAACTTCGTTGGGTTCTGGTGCTTTCATGTTGTTTTTCAAATTGTTGGAGGAATTCTTGCATTGGCGCCTGCCCATTTCTTCCTCTGAATAATCCCCTTTGGGTCTTCTTTTAGAAGTTCAATTCCCCCCAATGAATTCAATTCACTCACCCCAATGAATGATGGATCCTCTGGCAGACTGTCAGGTCTCCTTGCAGGCCAGGCAGCTCACTGACAAAGGGCCTGCCTTACTCCAGGCGGGCTAATGAAGGAGGGGACCTCCCACTGGCCTGGGTACACTCAATTCCAGGTCCCTGGCACCCAAACAGGCTGAGCTGTGGGATTTTGTGGCCCCAAAGACGGGAGGATGAGGCGGGGTAGGGGGTTCTGGGTGCAAGCTGGGAAGGGACAAGAAGAGAGGAGCAGTATCCGGAGAGAATAACCCCTGCAGGAAGAGCAGGGAGTGTGCGGGTGGGGGGGGAGAATTGGTGATTGTCGGTGGTCCCTCTCTGGGCAGCTGCCCGGTTCAGTCACTCACTCCTCACTCACCCCAATGAATGATGGATCCTCTGGCAGACTGTCAGGTCTCCTTGCAGGCCAAGCAGCTAGCTAACAAAGGGCCTGCCTTGCTGGAGGCAGGCTAATGAAGGAGGGGACCTCCCACCAGCCTGGGTGCACTGATTCCAGGACCCCAGAGCCCAAACAGGCTGAGCTGTGGGATTTTGTGGCCCCAAAGACGGGAGGATGAAGCGGGGTAGGGGGTTCTGGGTGCAAGCTGGGAAGGGACCGTGAACTTTTCTTTTAACATTGCTCTTATTGGGTTCCATAAATTTGGGTATGTTGTGTTGTCATTTTCATTGAATTTTAGGAAGTCTTTCATTTCTCCATTTATTTCTTCCTTGACGCATTGATGATTCAGGTGAGCATTGTTTAATTTCTATATGTTTGTGGGCTTTCTGGAATTAGTATTACTGTTGAATTATAGTTTTAACCCATGGTGATCTGATAAGATACATGGACTTATTCCAATGTTTTATATTTGTTGAGATTTGTTTTGTTACTGAGTATGTGGTCAATTTTTGATATGGTTTCATCTCAAAAATGTGCTGAAAAGTAGGTATATTCTTTTATGTTTAGATGGAATATTCTATAGATATTTGTTAAGTCCATTTGAGTGATAACATCTGTTAGTTCCCTTATTTCTGTGTTTCTTTTTTGTTTGATTGGCCTGTCCAGTGGTGATAGTGGAGTATTGAACTCTCCCACTATTATTGTGTGGGGTTTAATGTATGATTTAAGCTTTAGAAGTGTTTCTTTTATATATGGATTTACCCTTATATTTGGGGCATAGATGTTCAGTATTGAGATTTCCACTTGATGGATTTTTCCTGTGACTAATATGAAATGTCCTTTTTTGTTTCTTTTGATTGATTTTAGTTTGAAGTCTGTTTTGTTGGATATTAGGATAGCTACACCTGTTTGTTTCTTAGGTTCATTTGATTAGAATATTTTTTCCTAACCCTTTACTCTGAGACAATGTCTGTCTTTAAGGTTGAAATGTATGTTTCTTGTCTGCAGAAGAATGATGGTTTCTGTTTTTGTTTCCAATCTGTTAGCCTGTACCTTTTTATAGGTGAGTTGAGTCTATTTATATTAACGGATATTAATGACCAATGATTGCTATCTCCTGTTAATTTAGTTTTTATTGTTCGTGATGTTAATTTGTGCATTTTGCCCTTCTTTGGGATTTGCTGCTATGAGATCATCAATTTGTGTTTTTGTTGATGTAGCCAACTTCCTTGGGTTGGAGTTTTCTTTTTAGTATTTTGTATAGATATGGGTTTGTAGCTAGGTGTTGGTTAAATCTTGTTTTGTCATGGAATATTTTGCTTTGTCCTTCTATGGTGATTGAAAGTTTTGCTGGGTATAATAGTCTGGGCTGGCATCCATGGTCTCTTAATGTCTGCATAATGCTTGACCATAACCTTCTGGCATTCATTGTCTCAAATGAAAAGTCAGGTATAATTCTGATAGGTCTGCCTCTATATGTTACTTTGTCTTTTTCCTTTGTAGCTCTTAATATTCTTTCTTTACTTTGTATGTTTAGTGTTTTGATTATGTAGTGAGGAAACTTTTTTTTTTATCCAGGATGTTTGATGTTCTGTAAGCTTCTTATATCTTCATAGGCTTATATTTCTTTAAGTTGGAAAACTTTTTTTATGATTTTGTTAAACATATTATCTGTGATTTTAAGTTGAACTTGTTCTATACCTATTATTTTTAGGTTTGGTCGTTTCATTGTGTCCCATATTTCCTGGATATTTTGGGTTAAGCTTTTATTATATTTAATGTTTCCTATGACTGATGAGTCTATTTCCTCTATTGTATCTTCAGAGCTTGAGACTATCTCTTCCACTCCTGTATTCTGCTTTTTATGCTTGTGTTTGTGGTTCCTGGTCATTTTCTCATGATAGCTGTTTCTAATATTCCCTAGGCTTGTGTTTTCTTTATTATCTCTATTTCAGTTTTCAAGTCTTGAAAAGTTTCTTTCATATATTTGCTTGCTTTTTCTTGGTTGTCTTTAAGTTATTTGCTGATGTCCCCTAATTTTTTGTCTTTTCCTTCATTTCTTTGAGGGAATTTCTCATTTCCTCTTTAAGAGTTTCAAACATTATTCTGGAGTTATTTTTAGGTCATTTTCTTCTGTTTCATCTATATTTGGTTGTTTAACTCTTACTGTTGTAGGGTCTTTAGGTTTTACTGGTGTCGTGTTGCTCTTTGTGGTATTGCATGTGTTCTTACCTTTTCTATTCATCTTTTCTTCTAATAGGTGTGGTTTGGTCTATCTGTGATTCTGTTGATTAATCTTCTAGGTGCCAGTGGATCCAAGACTCAGATATGTGTCCTCATGGTACAGTCAGTGCCATGGTCCTTCTTACCCATTTTGTCACTCTGTGTTCCTGGAGGTTACTCTGAGCTCCTGGGCTTTGCTCGACTTTCTTGGAATTTGCTGTCTCAGGCCTGCTTTATCCTAAGTTGTTGGCTCAGACCTGTTTCTGAAAATGCCCCTGGTCTGGTTCTGTTCCTGCGGAAATCCCTGGCTTGGTGCTGGTCTTACAAAGTACTCTGGCTCTGATCTACTCCCTTGGAGTTCCCAGGCTTGGGTATACCCAGACCTGCAGTGAACCTGGCTCAGGCTTATTCCCTCAGAAGTCCCAGACTCATGCTCAGAAATGCAGAGGTTTCTGGTTCCTGCCTATTCCCTGTGATATCCTATACCAATTCCTGAACCTGCAGAGATCTCTAGTTCATGCCTACTCCTTCGGAGGTGCCAAATTCATGCCCTGATCCACAGAGGTCCTGACTCAGGCCTAGTTTCTAGGAGGTCCTTTACTCACACCCAGACCCACAAGGGTCCTGGCTTAGGTCTACTCCCTTGAAGGTCCCAAATTTATTTTTGTACCTGCAGCGGTCGCTGTCTCTGACTTACTCAGTGGTTGCTCCTCTGTACCTCTTCCTATGGAGTTCGTTGTCTCAGGCTGTTCTGGCCCAGGTCACTGGCTCAGTACTGCATTCTCAAATGTCCCTGAACTGGATCCACTCCCATTCCCATGGAGCTCACTTTCCTAGGCCCACTTCGGCCTAGGTAGATTGTTCAGTCTAGCTCCCATGGAGCTTACTGACTCAGGCCTGCTCTGTCCTAGATAAAGTCAGTCTTGGTCTATGGACTCTTTATCTCAGAATACATGCAGAAGTGTTAGCACATGTGTGTTATTCTCTGAGTATGCTTTGTTTGTGAAAGAATCTTAGATCAATTATATAATTATTGCCTTTCCATGGAGAAATTGGAAAACTACACAGTTAGATAGTACCATCATGAAATAATCTAACATGTGATCTATAGCCTGTTAGGATGTTTTTCTCCTAAGTGATAACCCACTAATTAAACAATAAAATCTTCTCTCTGGTGCATAAATGAATTTTTCTAATAGAGGTATACGCCAGGGAATACTGAAAAACCCTGATTAAATCTTGACAAGATGAAAGAAGCCAGAAACTCATCAAAAGCTTCAGTAATACCCAGAAACTGAGTAGAAAGCAATAGAGCAGGGATAAGTGGTTGGCAGCAACACGGAAAAGCCATGAAGAGAATGGGAGATAGTCTGGTCACAGGAATGACAAAACTGAACAATCATTTATAAGGAGAAGAATATATTGAACCTGAACTGTCACTTTTGTGTTCAACAAAATCTTCTTGGCTATTGATAGTGTACAAGGGACAGTTCAAAGAGCAGAGCTTGCTGCAGCAGAGAAGAGATACAAACACATGACTTTAGGGGACTTTCTTTTGACAAAAGGTGGTATTTCCTTAGTCACAGGGAAGTTCTTCTGGAGTGATTACACAGCGTGGTGGGTAACACTCTGTGCTTCCATGTTTTATCTTTTCCATACATCTTCAACATTGTGATTCTTGTAGCAAGTAAGACTTAACTGGTGATGTCAAAGCTAAAAGGGTGGTCACACAGAGTATTGACTAGCACTGGTTCTCAGTGGAGAGAAGTCTCATTCTGATGGAGAGGAAGTGAGTTTGCCTTTGCTTTCAAGTACTGTTGGGGACAGCCAAGGAAGTTCATCCTGTACCTAAATACAATAAAATCTTTGTGACTGTTTCCTCATTGTTTAGATAAGGTTATTTATATCACTTATTTTCCAAATAGATTATCTTTAGAAAGAGCCAAGAGTCACACATAAGGCAAAATTGCCCAGAAAATTTGTTAGCACTTCTCGGGTGTTTCCTTTCCAACTTGTTAGAAATGCTCAGTGTTCATTGTACATCTTCTTTTCACCTGAGTCCTTCCCTGCCACATGTCTTCTGCCTCCTCCATTATACATATGTCAATTTTTAAATTCCTCTCAAGTAAACTTCATCGTCTATGTGCCTCATTCTTAACATCTTTTGGAAAATTGGTTATTGTCTTCTTTTGTTTAAATCAGTCAAGATTTTCTAAAGGAACAAAATAGATAGGGTTAACATACGTCTAATTAGTGGGGATTTATTAGAGTGGTTGACAGCATACAGTCTGTGGTCTGGCTATTTCCAACAATGGCTGTCTCCTAACAGAAAGGCCAAGAACTGATAGTTTTTCAGTGAACATGTCACAACTGGCCTTCAGTCTATGTTGGGATCCTAAAGAAGTCAATTCTAATACCAGTGAAGGAATGTTTCAGCAGAAGGATAGATGAAATTGCCAGCAAGAGTGAGAGCAAGAAGGCAACGCATACCTTTTCTGAGTCTTTTCATATGGGCTGATACCAGAAGATATGGCCTAGATTGAGGATAGGTCTTCCCACCCCAAAGAAGCCAACCAAGAACAATTTGTCACAGATGTACCCAATTGCTTGAGTTTTCATTAATTCCAGATATAATCAAGTTGACAATCAGATTAGCCATCACAATTTTCTTAGAGTGGTTTTATAAAATAAGGAATTTTATTACGACTTTTAAAACATGCATATAAAATATACTTTGATAATATAAACCAATTATATTACCTTAGAAAGAAAATCATCACATATTTTTCTCTCATATATGGGATCTATCTGTCTGTGTCTGTGTGAGTGAATGGCACTTATACTTGGGTACATGATGACACCAGAAAAACGTATCAATTTCTTAGTCCTGGACTTACACATGGTTGTAAGTCACTGGAAATGGGTGCTAGCAACCAACTTCTGATCCTCTCGAAGAGCAGCATGTGCTCTTACCCACTAAGCCATTTTACCAGTCCCAATTTAAAATTTTAAAGATTAAAATCAATGCTTTAAGCACATATTGATTAGTTGGGGCTTTTTACAAGGAATGTGACTAAAAGTTTCATTGTATTAAAGATCCAATTTCAACATCTAAGTCTAAAATTAAAAATAATACTATTCACGTTAATTTTTCTAAATAGTCAAATTATTTTCAATATGCCATATCTTTTTAAGGTGTTAACTTCTTGAAGATACTTAGTGAATTAATTTTGTTGTTACTACATGTAAATCATTTGTTTCCATTATTATCTGTATTATAAAATAGACACCATATGAATCTAGAAAACAGAATTGCTCTTATCATATCTTTTTTTACAAAACCATATAATTATACAACACTGATTTCTTGAGAATTGTTCTGATCACAGAGTGATTCTTAGATATCCGTAAAGATCATGAAGATATTTAGAAACACTGGCATAAAGACTTCAAGGGAAGACTTTTTAAATTCATTTCCTTTAATTACTAATTTTAAGCTAATTATTTGGTGCCAATCAACTTTATAAGATGTCTAATTCATTTTTTTTCTTTTTGAGATTATAATTTAATCATTACATTTCTCCTTTCTAAAGAGAAGATTATTATTAAATAGTTACCTAGAACTTTTTTTCACTGAAGAGTATCTTTAAAATCCAAACAGCATAATTTATAGCTGATACAAAATCCTTCCAAACTCTAGCCCAAACTCATAGAACATTTCTTGAATTCCATGAAGAATATCCAGTCATGCAGAAATGCGAGTAAACACAACTGAAGTATGACCTCATGGTAATGATCAAGGGGAATTCTGCAGTACCTACTGCTCAGATTCTTTCTGACTAGTCTGTGTAACATTCGCTCCCTAATATAAAACTCTTCAGGAATGAAGCTAATCTTTCAGGCAGGGAAGGTTAGTGGATCCTCTTATAACCACAGATAACATTTAAAGGCAGAGAAAGTCAGAACATGAACTTTCTGGGCTTTTATAGATTGAACTTTGGAAAAGAATTTCAGTTTTTGTGATCCATTTAAGAAGAGTGAACTTTTAGTTTCTATACTCTGCTTGAGAGAAAACTGAAAGAAAGCAGGAGTGAGAGAAGGCCAATGAGAGCTGCCTTTTAAGACTCTCCTATCTCCTGCCAATCAGCATTCTCAGTACAACAAGGGCCCGAGGTGTAGTATTCTGAGATCTGAAACAGACAATATGCAACATTGTTCTGGAACCACTCAAAGGACCCAATATATCTTTTCAGCAGATGATGAACTAGACACATGTTTTCATAGCCCTAATTTTGTCTACTTTACCATAGTAATATTTGATATCACCTTCTTTTGGAATCCCCAACATTCCAACATCCCAGAAGTTATTCTGTATATTTTAAACTAAATAATTTCTACAAATAGATTAAATACACCACTTAGTGTGGGGAGTGTAACTATAAAAAATACTTAAAATATTTTAGAAAAATGTTTTAGGATTTAAAAAAAGAAATTCAACAGAGAAAGTCCTTTTTATTTTTACTACTGAGCTGATAAAAATAAGAATTCTGAAATGTAAAAGAGCCACAGGACTTGTTTGGATATGCTTGTTTCACTAAAAGGCAAGCCACACAATATAAAAGATTTCTCCACAAATTTAAGATTCTTACAAAGGCAGTTTGTGGTATTACCACACAATTTCCTTTCATATTGATGCTGTTGATATTGATTTGTCCTGTGATTTTTTTGGCAGATTTTTCCAACATCATTCTATGTGTCAGTGATGCAATGAAATATTAGGTGTTAAAATATCCAAATAATCACTCTCTGTAGTGTTCAGGATTTAGATTCAGACTGGTACCTGGGTAATCTAGTAGGGTATACAACCAGTGTTTCCCACAAAGTTCAGGAACCTGAGTCCTCATGTTGCTGTGGAGTTATTAAAGGAGGATTAAAAAAATCACACCTTTCTGGACTAATGTATAACCCACTGAGCAGCAGCATGATCCGCTCTGTATTTACCTGAATTCTTCTTCCTCCAGATAAACATCACTTCTACTGCTTTGGTTGAGAATGCTCCAAAAAGAAAATTCCTTACATAAATCCATAAAACCAAGGTCATTAGAATCTAAATCTGGTAGTTTGTGTGAGCACTGTATCTCTATGCCCTGAGAATTAAGGAAATTTTGTTAGCTATTCTTGAAGCCAATCTCTATTTCAGCTGTTTCTTTGGGAAGCAACATTTAGTTTCCAAAAGAACTGACCAACACACAGAGGTGACAGAGATAATTAAAAATATATATAAGCTGAGTCATATAACCAGATGAATAATAAAGTTTAGTTTAAGGGTTTAGTCAATATTTTTAACAATTCTTCAAGTGCTTTTGAATATTTTCAATATTGCATTGTCAGAAAATCAAATGACAAAAGAATTCAAATACCCAGATTCCTACTCTAGTTTTTCCAGATATTAAGCTACATAACGTTTATGTATTTAATCTGAGTTAATCATCCCATGATTGGCAGTGTGTATAATATCTGCTTTGTCACACCTAATGGCTATGAGGCTTACAGAGCAAGCAGTTAAAGGACTTGAACTTCAAAGTGAAGCAAGTATAGCCTTAGATAACAGCATATTATTGAATTTCTGTGTTTGTTTCTGACCTTTTACAATTTGAAGGAACATTTGAAGTAATACATACTTAGTATTGCTTGTCTTATAAAAAGTTCCAGTTATAAAAAAAATGTTAAAATGACTCCTAATTATATTCTACTATACTCATAGATTGGTGCTTTGTCCAGCCATTGCCAGAGAAGCTGCTGCCTGCAACGCATGGGAACAAATACACGTCAGATTTACACAAAGAATGAGAGATCATGGAACATTCAGCTCTAAATTAGATGTCAGAAGGGTTGAATGATGCTAAGAAAACAAGGTCCTCAAGTCAACATCATCAAGGTTCATGGACTCATAGAGTCAGAAGCAGCATTCACAGGGCCTGTGAGGATCAGCACCAGGTCCTTTGTACATTTATTACAGCTTCCAGTTTAGTGTTTTTATGGGATTTGTGAGTATGTAAATGAGTGGGTCTCTGTGTCTTATGCCACCTCTTGGGCTCTTTTCCCTCTTTTTTTGTCTTCTCCAACTTCTATGTGATAGTTTTCATTTTATCACATGCTTACTTTGTTATATTTTATCATTATCTCTCAGAATCCTGTTCTTTTTTAATAAGAGAGGAGTACAGAGATGGAAGGGGAGTAGAGAAAAATAAAATTATAACCAGGCTATATTATGTGAGAAAATAATATAATTTCAATAAAAGGAAAAATAAATATGGATGGTATAGCCAGTGATATGGCTTAACAGGTAATAGCTTCTTCTACCAAGTCTGATGACCTAAGTTAGATCATTTGACCTTCATGATGGAAAAAAAGGTCTGACTCCCACAAGTTGTCTTCTGACTTCCTCATGTGGTTACACATATGCATAAATCTAAAATCTAAAGTAAGAAAGAAACATAGAAGGTAGATGGGCATAGTTCATACATATCTATAATCTAGAATAGTGAGTTCCACACCAGCCAGAGCTACATAGTAAAACCCTGTCTACAAGAATGAAATTAAAAAAATGTTGAACATCATTTAAAATTATGTATTATATTATTGAACACATAAATACATACAGGCACCACACAATTTATATCATAATGCAAAACCACAGTGTATGCAATGTCATGATGACTTGTTACTTTTCTTCCAGACGAGAATGATTGAGTGCAGGCCCTATGAGATTATAATCTTTTTCTGCTTTGTCTGTTGCTCTGTTTTTCATCCTTCAGACACAGCCTGGCACACAGTAGGCAATCAATAATATATTAACATTAACACCTATGTGCCAGGCATCTATATTCAACATGGTCCTGTGTGGGAGCCCACAGAAGTGGATCTGTTTCACCTTGACTAGAGTTCAGAGAGTTCAGGCCTAATCTTGCTCCTTCAAGGTTATTGACAGGAGATTTGACTTAAGGTGTGGCTACTAACAGGATGTCTTGACCTAGGGTGTGGTTACTTGCAGATTTGAGAATTGAGATGATAATCACTTTGTTTATTCCTTGTATCATGATTTAAAAAGTATTTTTCTTCCCCTCTTGTGGATTAGAATATTTAAAGATCATAAGAAATATACAAGGGCACATTTAGTAGTCATTGGATTGCCCTCCCAGTACTATGTCTCTGTGTTTCTTTTGTAACTCTATTTATTGGGCCTAACATTTCTATTCCACACACCATTACCCTGGAATATACAAATTTCTCAAGGCTGGACCATAACAGATGTCACCCCAACATGTGGCTACAACAACCCTATGATTTAGATACTATTTGTTACTAGCCACAAGCTACAGATATAGAAACTAGGACTTAATCCACCTCACAACAAAATAAGATAATAGGCAAAATTTGAAACTTGTCTAAGTTCCATAACCCATTCTATTAAATACAACCATTTACTGGTGATAAATTTTTTAATAAATGAATGAATCTTCGTCTTTCACAGTCATTTAATGTCATTAAGGACATGATCTTAATTAACTTTATTTTATGGAAAAGATGGCTATTTCCTTTTGTCTCTTTAACAAATAACCAAGATTATCTTCTTTGAATAATAGCAGAAAATTTTTTGAACTTTCTGTGAAACAGATTATATAGGGCAATGGGTTGTAAAGGATTTTGTCTATTAAGTCTTAACAGACATCAGATGAATTGATATAAAGACTTTCTTGTGAAGCTCAATCTCCACCACCACTATACCTCCCAGTAAGTTCATTATCCTAGTATGCCAGGGAGGACATTTAATGGAAAATTTTAGCCCTAGCAGCACTTCAATCAGTTATCATACAGATCCTAAGGAAACTCCCAACACAGAAGGCAGTTCTTGGATTATATTCTTGCTTTACTGTTTTGAGGATTTGCTTGAGTTTAAGCTGTTAACTTTGCTTTTGAGAAGTAAGAGATCTCTTTCTACCCTCTCCCTCTGAAAGTCAGCTGATGTATGAGAGTTATGTAGTGTCTATGCAGCATCTACTGTTAATCACAAATGCCCTTCAGCTATGACCTTACCTCACTAAGGAAAGATAGAAATCTGGTTTTAAAAAATGTTAGAATTTTTATGGCAGCCTTATGACTACAGAAAAAGAATAAGTTAGAAAGATGATGCAGATCAAAATTATATAATGAGGACATATGAACGAGGTTCAGGTTACTTTCTCTTTGTACTCTACTCCATTGTAAGGTTAATATTTAATAAAGGCTTACTCTACATTGATTATAATAGTCAATATATTCACCATTATCAAATGTGACTCATGGAAAAGCCCTAAATACCTCATATTTTATAGGCAGTGCAACCTCAGAGGTACAACTTGTACTCAATACTACCGAATTCCACTCAAACAATGGAGAGATTCCTTTATCCACTTGATATGAATATTTTTATTTAATCCTCATCATAGCCTACAAAATAGTACTTCTCACCCCTCCACTACGTGTGAACAAAATAAGTTGTCCAAGGTACATCTAGCCAAGGAGTCAAGATTCTACTCCTAGTATCTTAATTTCCAGTTATGTATAACTCTTTGGAAGAAGAAAGCCAGATCTAAAGTTGGCAATGAGCATAGCTTGCATTTGGTAAAGCACAATCAATCTAACAACTTCCTCTACAGTGCATATGTCAACAAAGACCTGCACAGGCACCCTCAAATCTGTTATTGTGCAAAACACCCTGACATTTCCAGTCATAACTCACTAAAGAATTTAATTACATTTTTCTTTCACAAATTAAAAGGAAACAAGTGATCAAACTATCTTATCTAGTCAGAGATCAAAACCTTTGGAATGCCTATGGAATGACTTACCATTGAAGTCACAGTTGGCTTTGCCTTTTTCAGAGGTGTGTGCCTTATTCTCAGGTCATAGGTTTCTCTTCTGTAAGAATTACCATGATGATGTAATCTCTGACTCTCCTATTCTCAAGGCTGTTGTGAAACCCAATATAGACCAATATAGGTCACATAAAATTTTATCTGTGCCACTCGCTGAGTTGTCTTCTTGCTCTTTATACTTATAAAATGCTTTAGTGTACCCCCTCAAAAATAAAAGTATTATTGCTAATTTTTGAGGAAAGTTTTCTCATGAGCAGTTTATTAAAGAGGCAATGCAAGATCCTAGAGGCCCTAGTTACTGAATACACATAGGAAGGTAAGGCTTTTTTCAGTTCCCACTTTATTTGAAGAAAATTAGATGAAAAAATTGGGGGAAGTATAGTTTTTAATAAATGTTTATTAATAAAGCCAAACATGATGAATGTATCTTTCTGGTTTAGTCATGTTGAAGGAGATGGGTGCATGATAGAACTCTGGGTCTGGTTCTAGCTAATACAAAATTTTCCTCTCTCTCTCTCTCTCTCTCTCTCTCTCTCTCTCTCTCTCTCTCTCTCTCTCTCTCTCTCTCTCTCTCTCCCTCTCTCTCCCCAGGCTTCACAAGACTCTTCAGCAAAGTGGAAACAACAAATCTCAAATCTAACTGCCTTGAAAGACTCTTGTTAAGATTGAATGACTAGGTCCGGTGGTGGTGGGGCATGCCTTTAATCCCTGCACTCGGGAGGCAGAGGCAGGCAGATTTCTGTGAGTTCAAGGCCAGCCTGGTCTACAAGAGCTAGTTATAGCACAGGCTCCAAAGCTACAAAGAAACCCTGTCTCAGAAAAAAAAAAAAAAAAAAAAAAAAAAAAAGATGGAATGATTAGTGTTAGTGAAATGTTTAGCAGGTCTGACTCACCACTGTTAGAAAATTTCCCTATAATTAAATACCAGGATTTACATGAAAATGTAAAATATACACAGACTTTGATCCTCTTTACTTCCTCTCTCATTGTTGTGTAAGATTCTCAGAAAGCCAACAGACAAGGAAACCAAAACAACTAACTAAACATCTGTGAACCCATTCAAGAAAAGCACTAATTTATTTGTAAAGGCAAATATTCTTAAAATTATTAATGAATAAATGGCCAACTTCTAGAAGTTCAAGTGATCTTTGAAATAGGAAGATAAAAATCTTATGTTATAGCAAATACAAAAAAGTAGATGAGAAAAAGAAAGGGAAAACAGTTCATTCAGAGAACTAAGAGTTTTAGAAAACAAAAAGAACAAAATGTCAGGAAGAAGATTAAAAGGAAAGAACTTTTCAAAAAGCCTTTCCTTCATGTATTTATTAAATATTTATCAGTAGAGAGATAGTCTTTCTTGCCCATGTATTCCATGGATTCAACTAGGCAAAGATAGCATACACTTTATTTCATTTTAACTGGGCATGTGAAGATTTTTTTTATTTTTTACCATCATCCCCTAAATAATATAACTACTATCACTAACTTTCTTCAAGGTATTATAAATACCTTTGAGATGATTTAAAGTATGCAGCAGCATAGCTCCAGGTTGTCTACAAATATTTTGGAATGTTATATGAGAGATGAGCACCACATTCAGACTTTGGTATCTATAGAGATCACAGAATCATTCCTCTGTAGGTTCCATGGGGTTGATGAGTGGATAATGTGGATGGAGCTATGGACAAATAAAGGGATAAACAAAATACTGGCTGGGCGGTTGTGGTGCATGTCTTTAATTCCAGCACTCAGAAGGCAAAGGCAGATGGATCTCTGTGAGTTTGAGACTAGCCTGATCTAGTAGAGTTAGTTCCAGGACAGTTCCCAAAGCTATAGAGAAACCCTGTCTCGAAAAAACACAAGAAAATAAATAAATAAAAATACCATAATGGTTAGATATTGACATT
Organism: Arvicola amphibius; assembly: GCF_903992535.2. Classification (NCBI taxonomy): domain Eukaryota; kingdom Metazoa; phylum Chordata; class Mammalia; order Rodentia; family Cricetidae; genus Arvicola; species Arvicola amphibius. The sequence continues at coordinate 59,133,015 of NC_052053.1, forward strand.
TGTGGAAAGGAATGGAAGCACAAAGAAGGAAACAACTCAATGTGTGGGTGTAGGACATAGCTAACAGGCAATTTTTAACTGACTTATTATTATTTAAGATGAATAATAATAATAATGGGTGGAGGCTGATACTCTTTCATCCCAGTTATATCCTGATAATGACGGGGTCTTACATAGTCTACAGGTCTGAGCTTAGTGCACACAATCATTAAAAGCTTCCCCTGTTCACTACAGACGCCTGAAAGTGCACATCCTACACTGTTCCCATGACCAAGGAGGTTCTTCAACAATGAGAAGCACAATGACCAGAGGAAACGACTGAGCAGCAGGTCACTTCTGCCTGGGTCTAAAGGTGGAAATGAGTGCAAGAGGAACTCCAGAACCCAACAACCTGTCATTTTGAAACCCTCACAAACAAAAGTAAGCATCTTCTTCCCTGAAATCCCAGACCAATCTGGTTGTTTTTCATTCTGTAGTAGTAGTCACAAGCTCATCTCTTTGTGGAAAGTTGTCACTATGGCCAGAAGTAATGTGATGGACTATTTGGTTTCTCCTAGTCATGAGTTCTTGCCCAGAAAAGTGTTAACACCCTGGACAGAAAAAGGAAAAGAGGTAGGCTGTTGAATAAGGTAGAAAGGAAAGAATGCTGAGAGTCAATGGCCCCTACATGTACACTCTAGATGGAAATGAAACTAGAATTCTGGGTATATTTCAGGGTGGAATAAAATTAATTGGAATATACTAATCATATGAAAGTCTCTCCTTAGAAAATAAGGAAAACACAGAACCAAAGGTGATTTGTGCTTCTGGTAAAATAATAATAATAATCATAATCATCATCATCATCATCATCATAATAATAATGATAGATAAATAAGTCTTTTTTAAAAAAGAAGAAAAAGAAAGAAAAAAAACAAAAAACTCACATATTCACATATTCTGATTAACCTAGAGGTTGGGGTTATAGAGTTGAGGTGCAGACGAACAAATCCCGGATGACACTCCACTTAACTTCTGGGAACTAGCACAGCTGTTCAAGGTAGCCGCAGAGAGTGATGGAGAATGCTCTTTGAAGACCGAGAATGATATTCTGACCTAGAATCCTTTTGGTGTAATCATGATTCAGGGATATTAAGCTTCTGGCATCCTCTCCTTCTCCCCTACTGGAGTGTTCATGTACAACAGCTATGCTCATGCTCAGAATAAGGGACACAAAACGTGGCTAAATAGCTAAAGAATGTTCTGCCATTGCCATCTTAATGAGAACATGATCTGGAAGTGGGGGGAGGTCTTGGCAAAGATGCTAGACTCATCTCTGATCACCTCACTGCCAACCACAGAATTTCAGTCACATAGAATTGGTTCCCTCACAACTTAACTTTTAAGCAGTCCTGGAAATAATTACACCGAATGAATCAGAGATCAGAAAACCATACAAATTTGCCAAGTAAGAACGTGTCAGCACCCTAGACTGACAGCAGTTTTTAAAAAGTACCTTGTCAAAATGAGGAAGTAAATTTTCATTAGTGAAAAGTATATTTCTGCATTTTTTGACCTGACACAAAATCATATAATTTTTTGTTGATGGTGACCTCAGCAGTGAATTTTATAAAGCAATAAATGTCATTCCAAATATCTTCAATAAAGTCTTTTAATTGAATTCAGAGCAAATCAGATAAATCTGTGCCCAGTGTATTAATTTACTGTTGAAAACCATCCTCTTTTCAGTTGTATTTCATGGCCTAAGATGTTTATCTTGTTACACTATTCTATGGAAAGTCATTAATTCCCTAGAACTAAAATTCATTCTTTGAAATTTTAAAAAGCTTCTCAGTTTCTGTAGATTCCCCGTCCATCTCTTACAGCTCTTCAGTTGCCTTACTGTTCACTTCACTGTATCATAACAAAAAAAGAAAGAGAAAGAGAAAGCATAGAAAAAGCTTCAAGACTCTGATTAATTCTTGACTGTACAAATAATATCTTTAAAGTAAATATCACATAATAAATTGTTTTTTTCCTTCCATTCCCTTATTATCAGGTCAGATTTTCATCTTTTTTCCACTTTTTTCCACAATGTCTGTATCTCATCTCATCTTTCAACTCAACATATATATTATGTACTTGCACTCACCAAAGATTCCCCTTCTCCTCTCTCCTCTCTCTGTCTCTCTATCTGTCTCTCTGTCTCTGTCTTTCTGTCTGTCTCTGTCTCTCTCTCTCTCTCTCTCTCTCTCTCTCTCTCTCTCTCTCTCTCTCTCTCTCTCTCTCTCTCTCTCTTTCTTTCTCTCTCTGCCTTAGGATGGCTGTATATGCTCCTGTGGGTATTCACCCTTGTTTTGGTTTATAAACCAACAATATACAATGATACATAGAGTTTTCCATCATAATACATACTTACTGAGGCAAGAAAACAGTTCAGTGGTAAGGCATTTGCCTGGCACGTGTAAGGCCTTAGGTTCCATTCTTAGTACCACAAACTAACAATATGCATTAACTATAGAAAAGAAAAAGGAATATCTGAAAGCACTTTTAAAGCACAAATTAACTCCCTAATTTTTATTCATACCAATTTAAATGTGTCTCCAAATGAACATTGACGTTTCACCCCTATTATGAGGAATTAAGAAGGTATGGTATTCAGAACTGGGGCCCTTGGGAGTGCTCATAACTGAATAAGGCCATCAGGCTATGGCCTCCACCATTGAAAAGATTCATAAAAAGGAGAAGAGAGATTGACTGCAGGACACATGTGCATATACACACGTGTGCACATACAGGCTCCCATCCCTTGTCATGCTGTATCCCATTTCACTTCAGAGCTCGGTTTTCAAGGTCAATGCCAGATGCAGTACCTCATCTTTAAACCTGTAGAACTAAACAAATTTCTTTACGAATTTACTCAGCCATTGATTATATTAACTGTAGTAAAGCATACAGTAATAGAGTGCACAAGGTAACTAGACTAATATACCAACCCGCTAACCAGTACTTGTCATAAATGGCATTCTCAATCAATACTGGTTGAATGAATAAAGAGATGATCAGAAAGGTAACAGCAAACATTAATAATTTTACTTTTAACATACACAGGAGACAGAAAGTCATAAGATGGGTAAGCATTGAGGACTAGAAATCCTGAATGAGTAAGGCCCAAGTATCTACCAACTACAAATACTTTTTTGAGTCCATTATATTTGAAAGGACTTTTCTCTGGTCTTTCCAGGAACATCCGGCAGATATTCTACATCTTTCTCACAGATGCTGTTTTTAGCAACATACACTGTTTTGCTTCTCTGTTGTGGTCTTTCATAACAGCCCAAAGAAAAGCAGAAAGACACAGGAAGTCTGGTTTTGAGAAATTGGACTTCTCTCTAACTAATTAAGACCACTGACTATACTCGGACAATCCATGACTTGTATTCTGAAATTTAATGCTTCCACAGTGACCACACATGGACAGTTCATGATTTGTACCTGAAATTCACTGATTTCCACTTAAAATCTGATGAAAATGTTATTTACTTTACGTAGATGGATATACTTAAATGATGAGACCTGAGCCCATTCTTGACTTCCTTGATACATTTATAAACATGAGTAACACATCTAACAGCTTTTGGGCTTCTGTCCATAATACAAACTTTATAATGTTTAGTTCATGGCATTTGTATGATGGGGAACCTCTGTCATCCAGTAACCTTTAAGAAAGTGGACCAGGTTAGGGAGTGACCTTTAGGTTACCCAGAGAAAATCGCCAGCCTGCCCAGCTCTCTTTCTCTTGTTCCCATGTTAAACACCTTGAGGTCGAACTTTTTGTTCCTGTTCTGTGAGTTTTCCCCTTACAACAAAGAATAATAACAACTGAAATCTTTTGGTGTTATCTGGGGATTATTCAACTTGCGTCCTCACCCCCTCTTACATGTTCAGCTACATTTGTATTTTTATTAACTAAAATTCAATGAAATAAAATTTAATATTTTTATGCAAAGTACTTAGCCAGGTGCCTGGAATATAATAAACCCTTCCTATTTTTGATTATATCTATTATTATCAAATTCTTTTTTCAGCGATAGGTGAAACCCGGAATTATTTTAAAGAAGCTTGTGGTATAGGTAGAGGGATGTTGACATTGTGTCTTGAAGTCATTCAGGAGATCTAAGTAGCACGATTACTGGTTAAGTAAAAATACAAATTATATATTCTACAATTCATGTCTGCAATACAACATTGTGAGATAATAATGTGATTTCTATAGTGAGGCAAACTAACATATTTATTATTGCACCACAAGAACCACTAAAATCTTCCCATGAAACAAAACCCATGAGACATCCAAATTTCATCAAGTCAGCATGTGTCATTACAACCCTGGGGCTGTCCATCCTACAGACATACTGTTTAGCTTCCTCTCAGCAGCAGCTCCCATCAATCTCTTCTCTGCCTGACTCACCAACTCAAGGCAAGCATTGTTTTATTCTCTGTTTCTTAATTTGTATTATTTTTAAAGATAAATTTATGAATAATAAGGAAAATGATAGTGTATAAATACAGACATATACACACACAGTTACAACAGAATGTTATTCATTCTTTTTTAAAAAAAAATACAAGCTTTTGCAATTTTCCAAAACATGTATGTGCCTGGAAAACATTACAAGTGAAATGAGCCAGATGCAGACATCATTACTCTTTCCAGAGACAACAAAAGATGGCAATATCAATACTCTTCCTAATAGCTCAGTATAATCTTCATGTGAAAATGTAATATAGATATTATATATAGTTACAATCCAAAATATTTTATTTCATTACATTGCTTTGAATATATACAACCATATTATAGATCTGTCAGCTTAATTGTTGCCTGGCTCGCCTAGTAGAATTTAAGTCCTGTGAAAGCATAGAAATTGATTGTTTCATTTACAACCATATATTTAGGACATAGTAACTTCTTAATATTTATGGAATGAAACAATATTTGACAGCTGTAGAAATCCTTAGGTAGAATACAAATATATGCACAGCACAGACTCTAGTAAAAGCACTGGTGGAATCCAGTATAACGAAGTTATGTGGTATAAATTAGCCTGGAGATGTAGGTTCTGCAAAGAACTGTGAAAATTTAGGGGGAAGCAGAATTATTCTCACATAATCAAACAACACTCATCAGACTTGGATTGTTTTGTGGGTAGGGTTCTGGGGGAAAAGGAATGAGATAAGTAATGGCACTTTTCAGGGCAGGGACACAATAATTAAGTGAAACAGTTTACGAAGCGGAAAGGTTTCTGGCTTATGGTTTCCAAGGTCTCAGTCCTTGGTTTGTTTGATTTGTTGCTAAGAACTTGTGAGTCAAAGCTACATGGAGTGGAAGCATCATGTGGTGGAAGAGGCTGTTTAATTCATGGCAGCCAGGAAGCAGGGAGTTCAGAAGCAGGACTGGGTATGTCTTTCTAGGGCATGTCTCCAGGGCTCCCCATCCTCCATTTAGTCCACACCACCGACACTTCTGCAAATTGCAGTGGTGATCCACAAAGAGATCGATCCATTGATAAAATCAGAGGCCTCCAGATCCAGTCCCTTCTCAAAAGCCCTTTAGCTAGAGTGACATGCTGTATTCAGGAGACCCAGCAATACTGCTAGTTATGAAAAGCATAATGAAGATATTTTTCTCTTTTGATTCTCCGTTCTGCAAAATAAAACAGGTAATGCATCAGGGAATCATATAAAGGAAATTGTAGGAAATAATGAAGTTGTTCAAAATACAAGTCTTCCAAAACTTGGTTGTCAGTTTCTAATTTGAACTTCTGTAAGTTTAGGCTTCTTAGTACACCTTTCTGAAACAAAATTAGCAATACATGAAGATAGACTCAGTTCCTGCCATTCTCTATTATTTGGATTATAATTGGTATCCTTTACTCAAAGGAACAAGCTGCAGATATATACATACATACATATGTATATGTTGCTTGCCTAAGTAATGATTATAGTCATTTCTCTCCCACAATAGATGTGCCATTAATGTCACTTTCTGATTAAGTGCTAATGAAACATACTTACTTGTTGCTTAAGCATTTAGAAATCAAACATGAATTAATATGATCCAGAAAGAAATAGTAGAAATCAGATGTCAGTTGTATCTTTTCAACTTTTTTACACAGAATCTTGATGCTGAAATATCAGGTGTTATACATTTTAATACTTTAAAATAAAGTTATAATATCATATTCTAGTTTTAATAAGAAAGGACCTAGCTTTATCTTGGTTGCTGGTGTGAATGTTTTCCTTGCTAGAATCATAACTTCTCATAATTAGACCAAAACTGGGCCACAGTATACTTGACCAGCAGAAAAGAAAGTGAATTTTTTTTTTTGTTTTTTTTTTTGTTTTTTTTTTTTTTTGTTTGTTTTTCGAGACAGGGTTTCTCTGCAGCTTTTTTTAGAGCCTGTCCTGGAACTAGCTCTTGTAGACCAGGCTGGCCTCGAACTCACAGAGATCCGCCTGCCTCTGCCTCCCGAGTGCTGGGATTAAAGGCGTGCGCCACCACCGCCCGGCAAGAAAGTGAAATTTCTAAAAGGCTTAGTAACCAAAAACACACAATAATTAAGAAGAAAATTAAAAGTTAATTTTGCATTTGGAGAAATTAGAAGTGGGGATTGTTTAATAAACATTTCTTGCTTCATTATATACAATAAGCATTACAAGGAGAGTGGGGCCCTTTGTTCTGTCCAGTGGCCTGGTTAGCTTACACCCAAAATAACCACACAGAAACTGTATTCATTAAAACACTGCTTAGCCCCTTAGCTCTACTTTCTTATTGGCTAGTTCTTACATCTTAATTTAACCCATTTCTATTAATCTGTGTACTGACATATGATTGTGGCTTACCAGCAAGATTCGAACCAGCGTTCATTGGAAGATCCATACAGATGGCAGAAGATCCATGACTTCTCTCACTCTGCTTTCTTCCTCTCAAAATTCAGTTCCTACCTAAGTTCTGCCCCTATCATGCCAAGGCAGTTTCTTTATTCATTAACAAATGAAAGCAACATATAGGCAGAAGGGTTTTTGTCTTTGCAAGAAACCACTAAACTTCAAAGAATTCAAAGGACCCTGGATGTTTGACTACGGACAATTGGAATGATAACTACTCAATAAGGATCATCAAGAAAACTAAATATATTCCATAAGCATAAATGTTGAGAATATATGTTTGTGTGTCTGTGTGTGTATTTATATTTATAAATATATAGAGCTGGTTTTGGAGCTGGACACTGGCTCGGTCCCTCTCTATTTCCAAGCCTGTTGTTAAGAGAAAAGCCTGAGTTTCTGTCTCATGTCAGGCATCATGATATGGGGCAGAAAGAAAAAAAGAATTTAGAAAGAAATCTTTATTTTTCCTCATATCTATTTTGTCTTTATCATACCCTTCATTGAATATATAATGCCTGTATATAAATTATATAAATAAAACTTAAGTTTTCAACAATGAACAGTAAATATTCCTGCAGTAATCTTTGACATTTCCAGGAAGAAGATGGGGCCCCAAAACAACGCCACCTGGTTGATATGATGTCATGATGCTGTTAGTGCTACTACAAGACCTGTTTTGGGTACCAGCTGTTCAAAATGGTTCCAACTTGGTTAGCTGAAATGGTGCACATCTTTTACAATGTTCTGGTAAGACCTCCACAAAATACTCAGAGACTATTTGCAATCTTCCCAGACATTAATATTGAAACTTAACCATCATCTTACTTTCACAGGATCCCATCGAATGAATGATGCTGGAAGTAATTCTAGAAGATGGCATCCCCTCTCTCAGCAAAGTTTGTCCTCAGGGTTAAGGAAATCATTTAGGAGTTGATTATAATTGGCATATGGTTGAGGGTTGGGGGAAATTTTATAAGCTCAGGGATCTTTTATTTAAAAAAAAGGAAAATATGATGGAATAATAGATTGGTTTGTGAGTTATTATTTATAGACAAATACATTGGTATAGCTTCTTGTACATTGATACAAAGTTAAATAATATTGAATATTGTATGCATGCATGCTTCTACCTCTGTTTAAAACATTTTTGTATATTGATATATACTTACCATATTGCAGTGTACATTTCTACCTCTGATCAAGATACTTATACATTGTTTACATTTAGAGGTCATTTCTTCAGTTATTGCACAGCTGTTTATTGTCTTAGCCTTTAAGCTATATAGGTATTAAGAATTATAGCTCAATACTAACCTATGTTTGTCATACTTATAGTTAGACTAATCAGGTTCTTTAGGTACATAGAGATTATATTCTGTATAGATAGATAATCTTCAACCACTTCAAAGAGCTGTAGAAAATAGCATTTAAATAACTTAGAGTTCTATTGAAGTGAGACACAATTGCTCCTGGCAACACCAATCTATTCCTGAGAGAACGTTGAGCACCAAAGACACTCCACTTAGAGCTTTTCTTCTTGGCAAAGCCTTTGGGCAAAGAAATGCCCATGCCTCAACCACTGACAAAATACATAGTATCCGGAAATGGATAAGCGGGACTGTCAATTCTTGCCAAGACAGGTAAGGCAGTTTTAAAAAATTTCTTGCTTTGAAAATAGTTTGTCAGTTATTCTATGCCTTAGCCAAAGTTGTTTGCCTGAACATTGCAAATGAGACTTTGGGTGATTGTCCAGGTAGCCAGTTGTCTCTGTCATTTGTTGCACATTTTGGAAGTTGCTTGATTGTACTTCCTACTCATTCAAGTAACATTATTTCCCTTCTTGGATCTTCAATGGGGTTGAAGACTAGAGAAGTGTAGTTACTTTCCTCTCATGACTAGGCCAAGTTATTTATTATACAAGACCAAGCTAGTTAGAATAGGATATTTGTTCTTATCGTATATAATTTTATGTTAAGTTTAGAACTCTCTTATTTAAACAAAAGGGGGAGGTGCTGCAGGAAGATTTACAGCTAGTAATTACCTGCCTACTGGGGTGTGGCCTCTTACACTATATACTTGGACGCCGCTGCAGAATCCGCCCCTTCTCTCCCTCTCCCTGGTTTCCGTTTGCTCATTTGGCTTGTTTAGATCCCATCTCCATCCACCATTCAAGCAGAGAATCCTGATTTGTAAGTTTTCCCCATAAATAAATAACTATCTATCTCTCAGTTCTGAGCTAGTGTGGGATTTTCTTTTAAGTGTCCAATCAAATAAGGAAAACACTTGTTTGCTACAAGAGTGGTCAAAATAAATTTAATTCTGACTTACCACACTAGTTTTATCTGTGCTATAAATCACATCACAAAAATTCATATGTGACAAGTTCCCAACCATAGGAAAGAACTAGAAATGATGATTCCATAGAGAATTATAGTTAGCAATAGATGGTAAGCGCCCCTTGGGCAAATAAGAGGGGCACTTAAACTAGTGTCATTGAAAATATAAGAAATCCAGATTCTCTCCTTAGATGACATTGTTTCTTTCTGGCTTTGATCACTTGTATGAGAAACACTGTCACTGTTAGAAAGATTCTAGACAAATATGGTAGCCTTGAATTGTAAGTCAGACTGCCAATTTCTTCTCAGGAATTTAAGGCAAACTTCTTCACTTCCCCTGAAATTCATTTGCTCTATGTACAAAACCAGTCCCCTTTTTGCCAAGGTTCATTGTGGAGAGTAAGAAAACACACCTGGCATGATCCTGGCACACAACTGACATTCAGTAAATACTGGATTTTCTTTTTCTTGACTAAAATTATAAAACAGTACAAGAAAAGACAAGTTTTTATGCTTATTGCATAAAATTTTGAACAGTTGAAAAAAAACAAACTTTTGTTTGGCAGTACAAACAATCTTTTATAAGGGATATTTTTCTTCAGAAATGATAATTTGAATACTTTTATGGGAACTGATATTCCTAGTCCTAGTTTAATGACTTGCAGTTGTATAAAGGATCCCATTAAGACAGAAAAAGTAATTCACTCAGCCACCTCTGTGATCTAAACAAAAAAAATCCTTAACATAACTTTAATTAAAGAAAGAAACCTTTGGACAGGAAATTGACTGTAGCTATAATTTTGCTTTTTGAATGTATCTTATCTGAAATGTTACTGACTTTAACATGATAGACACAATCAAGAGTAAGGGCAGAGTGGCTAAGTCTTCTTCTTTGAATTTTACCAAGACCCTAAAGACTAATGCTTTATAAGACAAATTTTTTTTTCTTGAAGGACCCACATTGTATTAACAATGAAGTCTATCACTGCAAACCTAGTACAGGGACATGAAGATTCCTATTTCATGTTACTTCTCTGTGCCTGTGAATAATACAGGCTCTCAACAAATGCATTAATAAATGAATGACTTGTTGTGGGATTCCCCTCTGATACTATGAATACCATTTGTTAATAAAGAAATTGTTAGGGACCTATGATAGGGTAGAGCAGAACTAGGTTGGCAAAACTAAACTGAATGCTGGGAGGAAGAAGGCAGAGTCAAGAGAAGCCATGTAGCTCCACTGGAGACAGATGCTGGGCACAAGTTTACCTGATGTGGGAGAGTCTTCTGTTTGTGTTCATTTCATTCATTAATAAAGAAACTGCCTTGGCCCATTTAATAGCCCAGCCCTTAGGTGGGTGGAGTAGACAGAACAGGAAGAAGGAAGTGAGGGAGATGGCTAAGGCAGTCACCATGTTTATCTCTCGGAGATGGATGCAGGTTAAGATCTCTCCTGGTAAATGACCGCCTCGTGGTGCTACACAGATTACTAAATATGGGTTAAAGCAAGATTTGAGAATTATATAATAAGAGGCTGAAACAAATGGGCCAGGCAGTGTTTAAATGAATACAGTTTCTGTGTAATTATTTTGGGTGTAAAGCTAGCTGGGTGGTGGGACACAGCCCTGCCGCTCCATCTACAATTTACCTGTTAAGCCACAGCCACGTGGCAATACACAGATTAACATAGATGGGTTAAATTACTATGTAAGAGCTAGCCAATAAGAAGCTAAAGCTAATAGGACAGGCAGTGATTTAATTAAAACAGATTTTGTGTAATTATTTTGGGTCTGAGCTGCCAAGCGGCCAGAGTGATCAAGGGGCCATCTTAGAACATGACTGGCATAAAGAAATGTAAGGCTTACAATAAAAATCATTGGAAACTTTCATTGAAACATAGCAACAAAAAAAACTGAAGTAAAACTGCAGACCTGTGCAGCAAGATGGACACATTTGTCCTTTGACAAAAGGTTTGGATGTTGTTCATTATCAATTTAAAAAAAAAATGTAAATTCACAAAATCATGGAAAAGTCACTAGTAAATTTAATCTAAGCATTTTGCTTAGTAATGAGAATTTACAGAAAGACTGTCTGTACTTGTCTATTAGATGAGACCAGCCTAACTAACTAACATATATACATACATATATATGTATATATAATACATATAGAGTTAGAAGCATACACAAAACATGCAAAAGTATGTGAAAAGAAAGGAGGACAATGAAGGAACTAGTAGGGAAAAGACAGAACACAGTGAAAGGATACATGAGTTGTGAAAAGAGACATAAAGTTCTTTTGAATTTTAAGTGAATTGTGGATTTTTCATTTTCATGTGTATGAGTAAATACAAAAAAGCTATAATTGATAATGAAATTTTTAAATTCAAAATATTCATTAATATGTGGCCAGGCAGTGGTGGCATATACCTTTAATCCCAGCACTCAGGAGGCAGAGGCAGGCAGATCTCTGTGAGTTTGAAGCCAGCCTGGTCTATAACAGCCAGTTCCAGAACAGGCTCCAAAGCTATAGAGAAACCCTGTCTCGAAAACAAACAAACAAACAAAAAACAAAACAAAAACAAAGATGTGTAAACTTTTAGTCTGGACAAGTGCTTGAGTGGCTATGCTAATCTAGCAGTGTGACTTATTTTAAATTTGCAGTTCTTTATAATATAATGATTTTTATTAACATAAATAAATAAAGACTATGGTGTTCAAAATTAGAAGCAACCACTGTTGTCATGGGAATAGGGTTTGGACATAGAGAACCTTGAGCAATGGCTCTGATGGGTGAGTTAAATCACATCTTAAAGGTAGCTTACAAGGGACAAATCACTCGAAGCAGTGACAGCAACAGTAGGATGGTCTGCAAGGCTAACAGTGAAAGGGACAAGGTTGTAAAAAGACAGGAATATCAATGTGGTGGGGAGCATAGTATAATGGGAGGGGTTTATTAAGATAGGCAGGGACTTGCTGGGTGACTGGAAGAATTAGATTTCATAACACAGTATTTTTCAAATTAAAAGGAGTAGTAATGTTTTAGAGAATGTTGAGAAATAAAAACTTCTTAGCCTTTATCTGTATAGAATTTTACATATATTTTCCAGATTTTAATTTATTTCTTAGATATTATAATTACACCATTTCCCCTTTCTGTTTTCACTCCAAAACCTCACATATGTCTGCTCTAGCTCTCTTTCAAGCTAATGGCCTCTTTTGTTATTAACTGTATATGAGTGCACATATACATACACACAAACACACACACACACACACACACACACACGCACACACACACACACACAGAGCCATCTCAGTTTGTGTAAGGTTATTTTTTTTTATTTTCAGGGCTGGCCATTTGATAGTAGATAATCCAGTCCCCATGGATTGATGCATTTATTTAATTATTCTTTATCAATAAAAATCAGAAATCAAAATAAGAACCTGAAATATCAGAGAAGCAGAGGAGCAGCTGCCAGTGATCTACTACCTCTTCCAAAAGGACTGAGATCCTCCCTAAGCCCTGCCTTACCACTTCCTCAGTCCTCCAAAAACTCTAAAGTTAATTTTGGTCACCTAGTGGCTAGCTCTGCCCTCTGTTTCAAAATAAACTTTATTGTCAGAATGCAATCAAAATACCACACTAGAGCAGATATATCTACAAAACCACTATTACACTCAAGGCTCCAAAACATTGCAGAAAGAGAGAAGAAAGATCACAGGAACCAAAGAATAAGGGAGATTGTTGTGAGATGGGTCTCCTAGTAATGTCAGAAGCAACATCCATAAAATCTCACCATTAGCTGAACAAGGACAATAACAATAAACATGCCAAAGCAGACCGGGAAAGCCCAAGAGGCCTCAACCCTATATAAGATATATTTCCATATGAAGGTAATTTTTCTAACCTCTTATATAGATACAGAGCCCTAACTAGAGCTAACAAGAACAGAGTGATGTTTGAGGAAGTGAACGCCTAGCTTTCCAGAATGGAGCAACCTAAGATCATGCCCTAACATTATCTTGCCTAAGTAAAAGATCCCAGGGTTACACAGTATGGAGATAAATAATGTGCTACTGAAAGGTGGGGGGTCATTAAAACTCATCCTCATTTTTCAGGAATATATCATTAGACTCATGATTAAGAATGACAGAATTACTTACAGGCTTTGGTTTGAATATCTGCTCTTATCCCGGTTTTCTTTACTAATGTAAACAGTAGGTGTAGTGATGAGACGAGCAGGCCTGCTTTTCATCCTGCCCAGTTCCCAGCCGCCTGGCTAGCTTATGCCCTGAAATAACAACACACAAACTGTATTCATTTAAACACTGCCTGGCACATTAGTTTCAGCCTCTTATTAGCTAATTCTCACATCTTGCTTTAACCCATATTTATTAATGTGTGTAGCACCACAATGTGATGGCTTATGGGGAAAGATTCAGCATGTATGACCTGGTGGCTGGCTCCATGGCATCTGTCCCAGAAAGGAGAGTCATGGTGACTGCCCGAGGCATCTGCCTCACTCCCAGCATCCTGTTCTGTCTACTCCACCCACCTATGTTCTGACCTATCAGGCCAAGCAGTTTATTAATTAACCAATGAAATCATCAGATAGATAGACGACACACCTACATCAAGTAGGGGAGACAGATGCTCAGAATTGTTGACTAGACAAAATCTAGAATCTAGATGGGCCTTTGAACATGGCTGTGAGGGACTGCCTCAATAACCTGAACGGATATGGAAACTGATATGAAATTTAATGTGGATTAAATGTGGATAAGACTGTTCTAAGAAAATTATTTTAAGGTGTGTTATTTGTGTTTATGTTGCATTTGTTTAGCTCTGTGAAGCTGTGATTCTTTTCCTGTCTAAAACACCTAATGGTCTAATAAAAAGCTGAATGGCCAATAGGGAGGCAAGAGAAAGGATAGGTGGGACTGGCAACAAAGAGTATGAATAGGAAGAGAAATCTGGGGAAAGGAGAAGGAACAAGAGAACAAGAAGAGAAGGATGCTAGGGGCCAGCCATCCGGCCACCCAGCCAGACATGGAGCATGAATGAATTAAGATATACAGAAGTAATAAAAGGGAAAAGTCTAGAGGCAAAAGGATAGTAAGAAAAACTGGCTAGAAATGAACCAAACTAAAGCTGGGCATTTATAAAAAATAAAAAGCCTCCATGTTATTTATTTGGGAGCTGGGTGGTAGGCCCCCAAAAGAGCAAAGAGTGAAAAACAGACAACATTCTGATGTTCCAACATGTAAAAGAAAATCCAACAACATAGGTCCATTCCCTGAACAAGTGATTCTTGGCAGCATAAGATGGAAAAAGCAAGCTGAACAGTAGCATGCTTTAATTTTCTTCCCTTGGTCTCTTCCTACTGTAGACTCATGTAGCCAGCTGCTATCAGCTCCAGCCACCTTGATTCATCCTCCAGGATGGACTTTATTTGAAATTGTAAACTAAAATATACCCATTTTCCTGCTATTTGCTTCTTTTTCCAAATCTTATCAGAGCATAGGAAAAAGAGACTAGGACAAGAGAAAAACCTAGCTTGGGTATTGTAGCGAGGCAGTCGGGCGGCAATGGGAAATAATCAAAAACTAGCCTTATCCGAAATAATCAGCTTTAATAAAAGAAGGAAGTAGGGTAAACTTACAGAGTCAAGGTTCCAGCAAAGAGCAGCAAACCAAGAGGGAGAAAAAGCAGGGGCTCCTATCCCAAACCCGGTTCTTTTTAAAGGGACCTTTTGCCCCTGGAGTGGGCATGCCCCTCAGCGCAGAGATTGGTCAGCCGCCCCAACATCTCCCCCTTTTGTCTAAATAAGGCAGATTCAGAAACCAAATACAACTATATACAATGGAAACAGATCATATAAAATTACAAGAAGCAAACAATATTAGGCGAGGAACATATAACAGAAATTTTACTAAACATTCTACTTCAGGAAGTCTAAATAATGTAGAAGGTAGCTACAATTATCTAATCTTCAACCCCATCAAAGTTCTGAGAAGGGAAGTAATATTACTAAAGCAACCAGGAAGTACAAATAAGAAACTTCCAAAATGTGCAACAGATGACAGAGACAACTATCTGGGTAACCACACAAAGTTTTGTTAGCAATGTTGAGGCAACCAACTTTGGCTAAGGCCTAACACAACCTGGCATACCATTTTTCAGTGGCAAGGAACCTTTACTAGAACTATCATATCCTGTCTTAGCAAGATAAGACAATTCTGTTTTATCCGCTTATGGATATTTTGTATCTTTGTCAGTAGTCCAGTTATGGGCTTTTCTTTGCCCAAAGGCCAGTTCTGCCAAAAAGAAGACAAACTCCCATTGGAGTGCCTTTGGTGCTCAACATTCTCTCGGGAGTAGAGCATTGTTGCCAGGAGTGATTGTGTCTCATAAGTACAAAACTCTAGGTTAAATTAAAGGCCATGTTCTACAGCTCTTTGAAGAGGTCAAAGATTATACTATCTATACTAAATATAGTCTCTATGTATCTAAAAAACCTGATTATCCTAAATATAAATATGACAAACATATAATTCTCAACACCTATCTAATTTTATGACTAATAGACAACTGCGCAATAAATGAAGACAATGATTTCCAAATATAAACAGGGTCATTACATAATTAATATCTGAGGTAGAAATGTACATTTCAATATGGTAAACAATGTCATTACATAAATAATATCAGAGGTAGAAATGTACATTGCAATATGGTATATATCTCAATATAACAATTGTTTCGAACAGAGGTAGGATCATACTCTCATACAATGTTCAATATATTAATATACAAGAATCAGCACCAATGCTGTTTTCAAAAAAACAATAACTCACAAATATCAATCATTCCTTCAGACCAGTTAATCCGTCCTTTTTTTACATAAATATAAATATATATGTGTATATATACATATACATATATATGTATATATATATATGTATATATATATATATATATATATATATATATATATATATATATACCCCTGAGTCCATATAATACCTCCCTCATCCCCTCAACCCTATACCGACCACCAATTAGTTTCTTTAAACCTAAGGGAAAACTCTGTTGGGAGGGGGAGGCGTCATCATCTAAGATTGCTTCCAGCTGACATAGGGGCTACTTTCTTTTCAGGGGGCCCTGTGAAAGCAAATGATGGTAAAATACCAAGGGTAACATTTGATCTAGGAAGAATGTATCTAGCCTCTGAATGTTTTGAGGAGATCCGGCCAGAATGTTGTCAAAAATGCGCACTATTCAAAAGTGTTCTGTGCAATTGGTACCAAAAAACAGGCCTAATTTTAGCACTAAAAAAAACATGATGTCATAATAATCAGTTGGAGTTGATGTTGTGGGGCCCCATCTTCATCCTGGAAATTTCAAAGATTACTGAAGAAAAAATTTGTTGTTTGTTACTGAAAAGGTAAGCATTATCTACAGAGACATATACAGACATATATGTGTATATATTCAATGAAAGGTGCATTAAAGACAGACACAGATATGAGGGAAGGCAAAGAAGGCAAATATATTAGTATCATTATTAACATAATTATTATTATTATTCTGTCCCCTAACATGACCCCTGACCTGAGATAGAAAGTCTGAGAAATCTTTTGTAAACAGGCTTGGAATTGGAGAGGGACTGGGCCAGAGTCCAACTCCAAAAACCAGCTCTAAATATTTATAAAGAAATACATATTGACACACATTCAAAAAATTGTTTTTCATACTCACGGAGCTTAACCAATGTTATTGCTGATCCTTGGTGGGTTGTAACTGGTTTCCATCCATCAATATTTAAGATATCCAGGGTCCCTCAGATTCTGTGAAGGTAGTGTTTTCCTGTGGAGATAAGAAAAGAACCCTGCCCCCAAACTATAGTTCTCTTACCATCAGTATGATCACCATCTTTGTGTATGAATTGTTATTTTTCTTTTCCAAAGGGCTTATCCTCTTCGAACCGAACCTTTATTAACTGTGATGGTATCCACAATTTTTCTTCTCCTGTGGAGACAAGAGCAAAACCCCTTCCCCAACGCACCACATCCCCTGGCTTCCACTGTGAGGTCAGCACATCCTTGAAATAAACTTGTTGATTTAATTTAGCAGACTTTTCCATTATCCAATGTCTTTCTGTGGCCGTTGTCCCTTTCTCATTAGTGTTGAGAAAATTCAAGGTTAATAAAGCATTATGTAATCTATTTCTGGGGGGTATTTTCCACCCCCTTTTGTTTGTTTAACATATCCTTTATAGTTCTATTTGATCTTTCAATGACTGCTTGACCTGTAGGATTGTAAGGTATACCTGTAACATGCTTAATATTGTAATAAGCAAAAAACCGTTTCATTTTTCTAGAGACATAAGCTGGACCATTATCCATCTTTATTTGTGCAGGTATACCCATGATGGCCATAACTTCTAACAGAAGAGTGATTACTGAGTCGGCCTTTACTGAGCTTAAAGCAGTTGCCCATTGGAAACCTGAATAAGTGTCAATAGTATGGTGTACATATTTTAATTTGCCAAATTCTGTGAAGTGGAACATATCCATCTGCCAGATTTCATTCCTTTTAGTGCCCTTTGGATTAGCCCCTGCAGGCAGTGGTGTTTGGTTATAGAAAGGGCACGTAGGGCATTTCTTTACAATCTCATTAGCTTGTTGCCATGTAATAGAAAACTCTTTCTTCAAGCCTTTGCTATTGACATGGTGCTTTTCGTGAAATTCAGAAGCCTGCAGTACACTAACAATCAATAATTGATCAATATCTGCATTACCTTGTGCTAAAGGACCTGGCAGACCCATATGGGATTGGATGTGTGTTATATACATAGGGCAAAGCCTGTTCCTGACCATGTCTTGAACCTGGATAAACAATGAGGTTAGTTCAGTATCATCAGGTATGAATTCAGCAGTTTCAATATGTAAGATAACTCTTTCTGTTGTGAGTCAGTAACAATATTAAGAGGTTCCTTAAAAATCCCTTAGCACCATAAGAATGGCATATAATTCTGCCCTTTGGACAGAATCATAAAGACTTTGTTCCACCTTACTCAAGTCTTCTGATTTGTAGCCTGCCTTCCCTGATTTACTAGCATTAGTATAAAATATATGGGCTCCAGTTATTGGAGCATCACGGATGATTCGAGGAAGTATCCAAGAAGTTCTCTTTATAAAGTTAAGCCTCCTGCTTTTTGGATAGTTGTTATTAATTTCTCCTAAAAAGTTAGCACAAGCTCTTTGCCATGGTTCATTATCTTCCCATAATTTTCTTATCTTATCAGCAGTGAAAGGCACTATGATTTCTGCTGGGTCCATGCCTGCTAGTTGACTATGTTTCAATTTGCCTTTTATAATTAATTCAGAGACCTTCTCCACATAAATTTTTATTTTCTTACTTGGTTTATGCGGTAGAAAGATCCACTCTAAGATAAGATCATCTCTTTGCATTAAAATTCCTGTAGGAGAAATTTTTGAAGGCAATATGAAGAGAATACAACTGAGTTCTGGATTCACCCTATACACATGTGCTTCCTGTAACTTTTCTTCGACCATTGTCAGTTCTTTTTTTGCTTCAGCTGTTACTTCTCTGGGACTGTTTAAGTCTCTTTCACCATCTAAGGTTTAATTTAAGTGAATTATCATATCAGGTGTTATCCCAACAGCTGGTTGAAGGCTGGAAATGTCTCCCAACAACCTTTGAAAGTCATTAAGAGTCCGTAGTTGATCTCTCCTAATTTGTGCCTTTTGTGTCTTGATTTTTTGCAAACCTATTTTATAACCTAGATAATCAACAGAATCTCCTCTCTGATTTTTTTCAGAAGCAATCTGAAATCCCCATTTAGTTAAAACTATTTTTACTTCTTCAAACAGTCTTTCTAAGGTATCCATGTTTGAATCAGATATTAAGAGGCCATCCATGTAATGGAAAATTATAGACTTCGGAAATTGCTTGCGTATTATTTGTAATGGTTGATTTACAAAGTATTGGCACAGGGTGGGAGAGTTCGACATGCCCAGTGGAAGGATGGTCCACTGGTATCTCCTGGTAGGTTTAGAGTTATTATAAGTAGGCACTGTGAAGGCAAACTTTTCTCTATCTGTTTCTTGTAGAGGTATGATGAAGAAACAGTCCTTCTAGTCAATAACTATGAGAGGCCATCCTTTTGGTAATAAAGAGGGCAGAGGAAGTCCAGATTGCAGAGAACCCATAGGCTGAATAACCTTGTTGATAGCTCTGAGATCTGTCACCATTCTCCATTTACCAGATTTTTTCTTAACCACAAATACAGGAGAATTCCAAGGGCTGGTAGATTTTTCAATATGATGAGCATCCCATTGCTCTTGTACCAGCTGTTCTAAAGCCCGCAACTTTTCCTCAGCTAAAGGCCATTGCTTTGTCCATATTGGTTTCTCAGTCAACTATATTAGAGGTAGGGCCATCGGTATTTCTGGAAGGGCATCCTTTGCTTTGTGTTCTTGTACAGCTTGAATGGCTGGTTTTCACCATCTGTAATATCTTTTAATGTTTTCCTCAGAAATATGTGCTCTAGAGGGAGCAAGAATGTTAATTTGGGTATTCCATTGCTGCAATAGGTCACAGCCCGATAAATTTACTGCAATATTAGCTACATATGGCCTTAATTTTCTATTTGTCCTTCTGTCCCTATGCATTCAACCCATCTCGTGCTTTGCATTACTCGAGATAGGGTTCCAGTTCCCAAGAACTGAACATTTACATCCTGCAGAGGCCAATACGGATGCCAAGATTCTGGAGTAATGATACTTACATCTGCTCCTGTGTCCAGCAGGCCAGTAATGAAAATGCCGTTTATACACACTCTTAACTTTGGTCTTTGATCAAAGAAGTTTGCCAAAATACACGTAACTCATCTTTCAGGCCGTTTTTGCTTTTAACAGCAGGCATGGGGCTTTCTAATTGTCCTGACAAGGCATGTTCTCTGTAGTAATGGGAAATGACTGGACCACATTCGCCATGAGGGCCTGTGAGAGGCCCCCCATTGCGTTTCCCACTTGCAGTGGATTTCCTTGTCTATCTCTTGACAATCTGCATTCTTTTGTCCAATGTCTACCTTTTCCACATCTCCTACATAGACCTGAAAGCTGAGGCCTCCTATTCCTATTATTCCTGGAAGATGAGTTATTATTATTATTATTTCTGGAAATCCTTTGCCTACAATTCCATTTCATATGTCCCATTCTGCCACAATTAAAACATTTGGTAGTTTGATGTCTTCTTTTACCATTGGCAATTGCTTCTTCCACCCATGCCTCAGTGCCATAGTCAAATGATTCAACATTCATTGTATGCAAGACACATTCATCCAAAGGTGCTGATCTGATTTTTAGAGGCATCAAAACCCTTTTGCACTCCACATTGGCATTCTCATAAGCCAAGGACTCAATTATTACATTCCTTGCTTCTGGGTCAGATATCCCTATTTGTACAGCTTTAGTTAGTCTATGTAAAAAGTCACCAAATGGTTCTCTCGGACCCTGTTTAACTCTGATATATGATTCCGTTCTCTGTCCTGGGTCTTGAACCCTGTCCCAAGCCTTTAAGGCTGCGGTAGTATATATGGATAAGGTGTGTTCATCATAATTAGCTTGTTCTAGAGGATCAGAATAATGTCCTTCACCCAGAATTTTATCTAGGGTAATGTAAACTCCCTTCAAACTTTCCTGCTGTTCTAAAACTCTAGCCTCTTGTCTGAACATACACTTCCAGTTTAATTGAGATCTGCTCTCTAGAACCGCCGATGTCAAATGAATCCAATCATTTGGGGTGGGTCTCGAACTGATGGACCACGATTTTAGCATCTCCTTAACAAAGGAGCTATGTGTCCCAAAATTCATAACAGCTTGTTGAATTTCTTTCAGAACATTCATACAGATGGGTTCCTATGTATATTCCTTGGTGAACTTAGGGTTTTTAGAACCAGTCAACTTCTCTGTTGTTATTACTGGAAAAACAGGCAAAGTCTTGTGGAAACTATCCTGGAGGGTTCTATTCACTGATGGGGTTAAGATTTTCTTTTGTACCATTTGCTCCTCTTCATCAGTGTCTATAATTTCCTCAATCTTTTCAAATCTCTTACCATTGCCTTCTGCAATGCCTGAATCTCTTGTCCAGTATTATGTTCCAAGACCTTCATAGAGGATTCTAAGATATGAAGGTTGTCCAACACCGATAATATCTCATCCTTGGACAGAATTTTCATGGCATGAATTGTGCCATCTTGTATTGAAATTCTGTCTAGTAATCTTTCATAGCCCTTTGATAAAGTCTTGTTAATACATTCACCAGTTCGAATCTTCTCAGATAATGTTTCAGTTCCTACAGACAGGGACTGCAATTTATGATTCAAATCAGCTGTTCCTGCTTCCATAGTAATGAAATTTTCCTGAGAGGCAGTACGAATCTCCTGCACATTTTTCTCAAATGATAAAGCCATCTCAGAGGAAGATCTATTATTCCTTTCCTCAAGAACTTCAAACTATTTACGAATCTCCTGCATATTTTTCTCAATTGATAAAGCCATCTCAGAGGAAGATCTATTATTTCTTTCCTCGAGAACTTCAAACTTTTCCTCAAGAATTTCAAACTGTTTATTAATGTGGTTATTGTTGATCAGAATTGTTTTTGAAATTGTCTCAACCATTTGGAAGTTGTTTCCCAAAACAGTCGTGCCCTTCTTTAATTTTTCAACTTCTGCCTGTAAGGACTCTATCATTTTTCTATTGTCCAACCACATTTTAATGAAAAAAATAAAAATAAGTAAGATACCAAGCCCTGTAAATATCCAACCAAAGGAAACCACATCTGCATCGCTCCAAAATTCAGTCATTGTGTAATTAAACAAGCTATAAAATCTGTCAATGGTGATATTATCAGATATTTTCAATCAGATTATTTATTTTCAATCGAAAGAAAAAATTACCTGTAATGACTGTTGTCCGCCAGTAGATGGCGTGGTTCCACGTGGCCGTGAAAATCAAAGATGGCGTCCGGGATCAAGGCAGCACAGGGAGCAAGCGGCTGAGCGCAGGGACAAAGGCAGTGGCAATGGTGGCATCTGCGGCAGCAGAGGGAGGGAAGAGCGGAAGGATGGACTGATGGCAGAGGGGAGGCTCGGCTGGCTCCTTTCTCACGGTTCCACAGTGGCAGCAGTGGAGGGATGCGGATTGGGGCCGATTGCGCTTGTACGGGCACAATCTACAATCGGCAATGGCCTGACCCGCAGGAGCGGAGGGCCAGCAGGGGGCGGCTCAGGAAGTGCAGGCTGCAGGAGCGTGGGGCTGGGGGACGTGAGGAAGCAGGGCGGTGGTCGGCGCAGTCGGGTGGCAATGGGAAATAATCAAAAACTAGCCTTATCCGAAATAATCAGCTTTAATAAAAGAAGGAAGTAGGGTAAACTTACAGAGTCAAGGTTCCAGCGAAGAGCAGTGAACCAAAAGGGAGAAAAGCAGGGGTGCCTATCCCAAACCCGGTTCTTTTTAAAGGGACCTTTTGCCCCTGGAGCGGCCACGCCCCTCAGCGCAGGGATTGGTCAGCCTCCCCAACAGGGTATAAAACTGTTGTTGAATTTGAAGTACCTGTACTCCATTTTTAATGAAAATATATTCAAGGGTTCCTTTTGAACAAGTATGGTAAGAACAAAGATCTAGAGTGAAGATCGAGTGCCTTGAGAGTTGGGGATGCAGGAATGTGTCTTCAGCTGTAAGTAAGAATCAGATCACTCAAGGAATGAGTGACCCCAATAATTATTTCATTTTTTTTAAAGAAAGTACAGGGGAAGAGAATGTTGTGCAAGAAATTGAGTAAGATAGGAAGGAGGAGAAACTATGCAAATCACACTGGATAACAGAACTTTCCACAAGAGGGTCATATAATACAGGAAGGTCAAGCAGGACAAAGACTGAGGAATACCTTTTTGGATTCAGCAATATGCTGTTTCTCCTTAGAAACATCAGCCATTGAGGATGCATCAGTGAAGTGATGGAGATAGACTGCCAAGTTAGTCTTAGGAAGATATTTCTTAAAGGATGAAGAAGCAGTTTTTGAAAAGAAAACTTCCCCAAAAAAGATGGGCGCCAAGTTAGATGTAACTGATTTATAATTTTGTCTATTCACTTGTCTGGATTTATTTCCTGTGTTGCTACCACTTAGCAACTAAGATTGGACAAATGAAAAATTCCAAAGTCCCAATGCCACATGTACATCTTAGCCAGGATGGGCCAGTCTCCTCACTGAAAGCAGAAGCCCTGTACCATTTCAAAGCAACAAAATGGGCAAAACAAGATGGAAAAAGTTATTTCCCAATGGAAATAGAATACCAAGGCCACTCCAGCATTCAAATGTGAATTAAGTTCAAGGGCCAACACATTTAGCTAATTTAATAAAGGAAAATAATGACCTACATTTTGCTGCTTTGCTCAGAGAGAGAATAAGTGAACTGTTCTTTTCTTTTTAATTTTAGATTTATTTATGTGTATAAGTGTTCTGTGGGCATGCATACATGTATACCTCTTGCATGCCTGGCACCCAACGAGTCAGGAGAGGGCATAGAATGCCCTGATACTGGAATTATAGATGGTTGCAAGCCACCATGCAGGTGCTTGGAATCAAACTGGAGTCCTTTGTGAGAGCAACAAACACTCGTAACTGCTAAGCCAACTCTTCAACATGTGAAAATTTAATTTTTCTTTTTCTTCTTTTTTTGTTTTTTTTGAGACAGGCTGGCCTTGAACTCACAGAGATCTGCCTGCCTCTGCCTCCTGAGTGCTGGGACTAAAGGCGTGCACCACCACCGCACAGCGAAAAGTTAATCTTTATAGAATTTTTTTCCTAGAAAGAAAACATTTACACACAAAATACATTTCTCAAAGACCATAACCAAAATTCTAAGCATCTTTAAATTATGGTGAAAAGTCTAAAATATTTACTTACAAACTAACAATTTTAATTAGGCATCTAATTTTCTTTTTTAAAGATTTATTTTTTTATGTCTATGTGTGAATACCCAAATGTATGTATATATATATATATATATATATATATATATATATATATATATATGTACCACATGCAAACCTAGTTTCCATGATCCCCGGAAGAAGGGCATCAGATCTCCCTAGAACTATTGTTATAGGCAATTGCAAGTTGTCATGTAGGTGCTGGGAATTGAACCCTGGTCCTTTTAAGAGAAGTGTATGCCATTAGCTGCAGAGCTATCTCTCCAACCACAAGCTTCAAAATTTCTTTTTCCCCAAATGCATTGTAATAAACCTAGCATCCCAAACCGCAGTCCTGTCTCTAGATTGTCAGAGTTGGTGACGAACAGCAAGAGAAAACTGCTAATTCTTTGAAAGCAGATGCTATGACCCAGGGCTTCCTAGGCATTCATAAAATTTTACTGCTCTGAGTCAATAGCATTGGCCACATGTTCACTTACTTTGATCTTGTACTACCCTACTTTGCAACAAAACATACCACTCTCTAATAGTTAAAAAGTTGTACTAAAAACCTCTATAGTTAACTGATTGTGAAAACTAGCTGCTGGGTGTAGTAAAACCTGCCTATGGCCAGCCTGAGATACATGAAACCCTGATTTCAACTCAAGTCAAATCAAAAAAAGAATGGACATTCTTTGGATTTTTCTAATATGTAGACAAATCCACCATTGTGTATACAAACTGGGATACTTTAATCCAGATGTCAAAAGCTCAGAGGCAAAGGAGCCACAAAGAGAACTTATTAGGAGGAATCTGTAGTATGTAGGTAATTCATCACGACTACCTGGTGTTTTTTTAGATCAAATATATGGATTTTTAGTCTAAAACTTTGACTTAAAAATGTTAACTCAATTACTTTGTAAATATAATTTCATTGACAGCCTAGAAATTCAGCAGAGTTTTCAGACTGGAGTGGGCAATTATAATGAATGGATTACGTGTGCGGCCCTTGCCATCTGAATTACAAACACACAGCTTCACATAGAAAATAAATTCTGTGCAGCTGTGGGAACCATCCACAAGCATGTCAAACCTTCTTCACAGCTGTGAGAGTTATTGTCACATTCTTTGTTTCTCCCTTCATCTGCACCTCTCTGCCAGGACTCTGATTGAACATTAAAATGATTAAGAAGTTAAAAAAAATCCTTAGACACTCTTGAATAATTCATCAGTGCAGCTGAGCCTGAAAGGCCTCTTGTCCTGGAGCATAAATACAATTCAGAGCATAGCCCAGAATGAAATTCAGTTAAAATATATTGAAGTGAAACCATCTAAGATGCTACTCTTTTCATTATCAGAAACAGCACATGGCAGTTCACTTTTGCTAACACAGCTGTACAGGCTGCCAAGTTTCAGAAAGCAGTTAATGGTGGATCCCATAATTATACTCAGGGAGGAGAAGGATGTGTACCTCACTGACGAATCTAATCATTGCACATGGATGGATCAGAGACATTACTGCATTTCCATTGAGTGAGAAATGCAACAAGGCCCATTCCTGGACTAAACCACAAAGCAGAAACACCAAATGTGGTTTTCTTCTGTCACCCTTTGATGAAAGGACTTCTGTCTCTTTCCTTTGGGTTATGACTCCTTTTCCAACAGAAATGTACAATGCAATACATTCAAGGAAAGATTTAAATAACCGTGTTTAGATATGTGTATGAGTTGTTTCTCAGCACAGTAGGATCAAATCTTTAACAGAGCACTTGGAGGTAGATTTGCCACTTATTAACTGTAATTCTGGGGGAAATGAAAAACAGTAAAATATTGTCTTCTACTAGGCACTGCAGTTAGTACTATGTAGAGGGCAGAAAAGTAGTGCCATTGTTCACAGGAGCTTAAGACATCTTCAGCATAGAATCTGAAGGGCTATAGCACATGTCACTTAAGCATGGGAAAGTGACACAGGTCCCAATTGTTAAGTGTCAGGAAAGGATTGCTTGAGGAAAAATGGCTAAGCTGATATGTGGAGGGGGAAATGGAAAACAGATAAAAGAAAAGGGAAACCAAGATAAGTTTAAAAGCAGAAATTAATATATACAAGCTCCAGAAAGTGAGAAAGTTCCTAAGTCTTCCAAGCATCAGTTAATGAAGCTGCTTTGGTGCTTGCAATATGGTATTTATTTGCTGGGGGATCCTCTGTATTCATTCCAGCCAACAAGCTGGAGGGAAAGCTAAGGCTAGACATATTGTCTTCATTTTGTTACCTATTATCTCAATAAACAATTATTTAAATCTACCATGCTTGAGAATCTGTGGTCACTTCTTTCATAAATATTTTACTCATTTCAAATTAAACATAGCAAGATACATGATACTATTTGCAATGGAAAATGCTGAATTATTTCATCAAATATAATTCTCATTCAACTAATGTCATAGTAACTGTCTACAAAATGTTGGTATTAAGAAATTCCATGCAGAGTCAAACAGTGATGAAATAACCTTGGCAAAACTATATACAGTTCCTATTGTATATTGAAAGTTTATATTCACATGATTAATGTGCTAAGAAATCTTAAAATAAGCAAATAAATCAGCAAACACTCCTTTACCCAGGATTAGATGAGAGGTAGTTGACATAGTTTTGACAAAACGGTAGAATTTCCATTTAATAGGTATGAAATCAATTCCAAAGAGGTTTTCGTTTCCACAGGAAACCCTTGAGAGCCTGCTTTACAAAAAATGTAATGCCTTATACCACCTTATAGGGATCACTTATCCCATTAAAGAAAATAATGAAAACTCTAATATAACAGCTATCCATTGTTCTTAAACAATATTTTAACTACTATGACTCATTCTAAAAGTAGTATATATTATTAATTAGAAGAAAATCCCAACACAACTACTGGTCTTATTTGTTTTGTTTGGTAGTTCATATCTCTGTTTACATCTTTGACTTGCCTAAAATAATCAGGGGAACCTGTTATTGATTCTTTTTTATTTTTTCTGTTCTTTGCTCTTTCTGGAGGTCTTCCACCCAGCTCCCAAATAAATACACATAAAAACTTATTATTACTTATAAATGTCCAGCCTTTGCTTGGCTTATTTCTTGACAGCTTTTCTTAACTTAAATTATCCCATTTGCCTTTAATCTCTGAGAGTTTTACCTTACTATATTTTTGTATATCTTTTGTTTCCTTCTTATTCTGTGTCTGTCTGGGTGACTGTGTGGCTGGGTGAATAGGTAAATAGGTCATTAGCCCCTTCCTTACTTGCTCCTTGATCTTTCTTTCTCGTCCTATTTATTCTCTCTACCTGACACCTCCACTTATCCTTTCTCCTGCTTTGCTATTGGCTATTCAGCTCTTTATTAGACCAATTAGGTGATCTAGAGAGGCAAAGTAACAGAGCTTCACAGAGTTAAATAAATGCAACATAAAAGAATGAAACACACTGTAGAAGGAGGGGCTGCTTGTTTCTCCCGGTCACCTGGCTAGTTTAGCCCCGAAATAATCCCACAGAAACTGTATTGTTAGCAACTTCCAAAACACTAGAACTGACAGAGACATCTCACTGCCTGGACAGTCACCCAAAGTTCTTCTGTACCATTGGGGCATCTCTATTCATGCAACAGGCCCATAGTATCCAGCAGACATTTCCATGAAGCAGAAAATTTCAAAGGCAGTTCAGTCACTTTCTTCTGTATCCTGCAGAATGTCTCACAGACTCTTCCATGAAGCAGGAATCCAGAAGGATCATCTCACCTTTAAGCAAGTTCAGCAGTCATTTCTATGCTGGTCCTGCATTTTCAGTGAAGCAATCCAGGCAAGAGCAGTTTCTTGCCCAAATGGCTAGCAAACTCCATCAGGAGCCGTTTCAATGCCCACATTCCTCTTGAAGTAACTGGTGCTGCCAGGAGCAGACATATCTCACTGTCATAAAAAGTCTTAAGTTTTTAAACATTTTAAATGCCATATTCTGAAGATCTCTGAAAGATTTGAAGAGTACCCATTTAACTGAAATGTATCTCTGTACATCTAGAAAATTTAACTAACCTGACTACAAACTTGACTATTATAGATGACTACCTAATAACCTATATTTCTTTCTTTCTTTCTTTTTGTTTTTTGAGACAAGGTTTCTCTCTAGCTTTGGTGCCTCTCCTGAAACTAGCTCTTGTAGACCAGTCTGGCCTCAAACTCACAGAGATCTGCCTGCCTCTGCCTCCTGAGTGCTGGTTTTAAAGGCACCACAACCCAGCTAACCTATATTTATTAATTTTACATTATATTTTTAAATGAGCTATACAATTACAATACCTTAATAAAGATCAGAAATACATATACATGTAACACTCTTGACCTTAAATTTTTATCAAAAAACCAAGATCTATATCAAAGCAAATTTTCATCTCTATAGCATATCCCCCTCTAAATGTAAACAAACAATTATAAACAATATTTGGGAATATGGCATAGTTCTGTCCATACTACTTCCTACTGTTTGGGTGTGCTGTTAATCAGGTATTTCATGGTATATCCTGTGTGCTACATTTATCTCAGTCAGCAGTTATGCAAAATAATTTTCTGAGGGTGTTCATGGCAACCTTTCAAGGGGTTGTGGTCTATCAAACCATATTTGCCTGAAAGTAATCCACAGTTTCTCATCTTCTGTGGAAACAAAAGAAAAACCACTTTTCCAAAGCATCATATCCTAAGACCCAAATTCTGAAGTCAAGATACCTTTATAATATACATGCTGTTTAGCTTAGCTGCCCATATGATAAAATGTCTCTCTATACTTAGCTCCTTCACAGTCAAAATATTCAAAGAAAACACAATAATATACATAATCCAGACTCTCTGTAAATTTTCCATTTTTATATGGCTTATTTTTCTTTACTCTTCTTAATCTATGAGTATCTGTACTCTGTTTCTTTAAAGACTTTTTCTAATGATTTACTTCTTTTCCAACTCTCTATACTGTTTTTCTTCTTTCTCCAAAGCCTACATATGTTTATTCAACAATGTGACCTATTTAGAGTTCTTTTATGTATGAATCTGTCCTACTGTGAATCTGTAATTGTTTACTGTTCAATAGTGCTTTTTAAAATGCTAAGCGCTTCTTAAAAACTTAAGCTGCTTTATTGCTAGGTCAAATATGGTAGTGCCTGTCCACCCCACCCAGTCCAGCAATGGTGGAGACTCTTGCACCTCTGAGCCAATTTTGCCTCTGAGCTATGCACACTACCCCAGTTCTAGGCACACAGAGAGTCCATATTGCCATCAAGTAGGCCACAGCACTCTGCTTGTAAACCCAACTCCAATGCTCTGTAACCGGACCTCCTGCTGCAAAGAGTCAGAGGTTGTGCTGGCAACCTGGCCCAGAAAGCCTGTATTACAAAACAGCATGGCTTCTTTTCTGCTGCTGCTGCTGCTGAGTCATGAAAATCTCTCCTAAAGGAGTTGCAGCACGCCACCAGCAAACAGCAAAAAGCTGTGTTAAACTCTGTATTTTTTTCTAGAATTCCATTTCAAGCTTTCTCAGGCTTTTCAGGGATTTTGCTAGCATATATTGGAGTGCCAATTGTAGAAGGAGGAGCCGCTTGATTGTCTTGGCTCCCTGGCTAGCTTAGCCCTGAAATAACCACACAGAAACTGAATTAATTAAATCACTGCTTGGCCCATTAGCTCTAACTTCTTATTGGATAACTCTTACATCTTAGTTTAACCCATTTCTATTAATATGTGTATCACCATGTGGCAGTGGCTGACTGGCTAAGTTTTGGCAGCATGTCTTACTCTGGCAGCAGATCCATGGCATCTCCCTGACTCTGCTTTCTTCCTCCCAGTATTCTCTTTAATTTTCCCAACCTACCTAAGTTCTACCCTATCAACAGGCCTAAAGCAATTTCTTTTTTAACCAATGAAAGCAACACAAAGACAGAAGGACCTCCTACACCAGCACACCTTTGCATCATTAAAAGTATGTACCACAACATAAACAAATGTAACAAATATTAAAATAATATTCTACAACATGGATCTTGTTTATCAGCATCTGATACTTATGTAAAGTAGGTGGTGAAATAAAGACAAAAATATCTACTGAAAGAAGAGTGGTGAGAGGGTCAGAATAGCCCTGCTTTTTGAAGAAGCTTGCACATGTGTTTTTTTAGTATCACTTGGGCAATGTTTTCAGGGCTAGTTTTGATTGTCACATGTGCCACACCATGACCTTTTAGGGTCCAGAACTGCTCAGGTTATTTGGTGTCAAAGAGGTAGAAGATAAAAGAAATTTTCATTTCTTTAAAAAAAAAAGACTCCCTAAAGATACACTTCTTAACTGAACACCAATATATATGGGATATTGCATTGTCTACTTTGTGGTTTAGAAAACAAATAATTACAAAATTGTCTTTTCTGAAGAAAGGAAGCTTTCATAATTATGAAAGAAACTGTTCATTGGTGACTTTTCTTTCACTGTGATAGAATACTCTGGCAAAACACAACTTAAGTAGGAAAGGGTTTTATTTCAGAAGGGTTGAATCTATCATGGGAGGGAAGGCATGGCATCAGGAAAAAGATGTTGGCCTATGATGTTTGCATCTACACACAAGAAGCAGAGAGAAAGAAAAAGAGTGGGTAGATTTATAAATCCTCAAAGTCATCCCCAGTGATACACTTTCTCAGCAATACTCTACCTCCTACAGGTTCCATAAATTTCCAAAACTGACCCAGCATCTGGGGATCATGTGTTAAAATCCATGAGCTTATAAAGACATTTCTCATCAACTACCATACCTGGAATACCTCTCTAGTTTTTTCAAAACTGCTTTCCAATAAATATTGGAATCTTCTTTTAAAGTCACATGACACTAGTCTAATTCCAATACTATTGCACTTGGGCTAGTATCTAGCACAGAATGGGCCATCAAGAATGTTCAGAATGGACAGGAAGAAAGAAAAATAGACTCAGATACTGGACATGAAGGTTCCCACTTTAAGAATACATCTCAAACTGACTTAAGATTGAGCTCATAAAACCTTATAAAAATCTGGACCTCTTCACATAAATATATTTCTCTTGTGGTTTATTCAAAGTAGGACCTTGAGCTTAGTGTTACAGAGACTGTAATCCTCTAAAGAGTACACAATGTACGTAGCCATGTATCTAGTTAAAAGGAGTTTAATTCAGAGTTACCATGGCACAGCGACAATTAAAAGCCTTTGTACA
The DNA here is from genome assembly GCF_903992535.2 of Arvicola amphibius. Taxonomy (NCBI): domain Eukaryota; kingdom Metazoa; phylum Chordata; class Mammalia; order Rodentia; family Cricetidae; genus Arvicola; species Arvicola amphibius. The sequence continues at coordinate 59,164,531 of NC_052053.1, forward strand.
TGCTTGAGGTTCAATATAACTTCAGGAGATTCCAAGGTTGCTGATTGTGTATACAGTGACCCTGAAACAGTGAAATTTCCATCATCCATCCACTTGTTCAGTTAAGTTTTCTATAGTGGCAAAAATCAGAAACTTAATTCAGAGAGACTAATGCAAAAAAAACCCTGCAATTTATTGGCTCACTTTACTAAAGTCCAAGGAAAATCTGGCTACAGCTGGTGTTGAGTAGTCCTACAAAGAACATATATCACTCTACCTTTGGCATTCCTTGTTCTGTGTTGAATTTATTACAAAGTATGTCTATTCCATAAGTACTAAGAAGGCCTCAGCACTTTCAAACTTGTTTCTTCTAACTTAGTCAACCCAGAATAAAAAGGTTCATTTTTCCTAACAGTTTCTTAACCATTTGTGGAGTAAACACCTTTAGAACCTATAAAAAGAATGTGGCTGCTCAAAGTCAAGTGAAGATGCAGTTTAAAAAAAAAAAAAAGAACAGGAACACTGTGATAGACAAAGCACAATGGGTCAGCTGTGTTCTTACTTTACATTCTGGTGAAATGTGTCAGAATCATTAGAATATATTCAGATGCTTCACAACAAACTCATTAATTTTGAGTTTAAAATACAAATAAAAGCCATTTTTAAAAATTAAAGGTTGGATTGGTTCATAAAATGGCTATTAAAACACAAGAACTTTAAATCTTTGAAGAAAGAAATTGAAGAAGACACCAAAAAAATGGAAAGATATCCCATGATATTGGGTAGGTAGAATTAACATAGTGAAAATGGTAATCTTACCAAAAGCAATCTACAAATTCAATGCAATACCCAACAAAATTCCAACAAAATTCTTCACAGACCTCAAAATGGCAATACTAAACTTCATAGAGAAAAGCAAAAACTCCAGGATAGCCAAAACAATTCTGTACAATAAAGGAACTTCTAGAGGCATCACAATCTCTGAGGAGTTACAGTATTGAAAACAGCCTGGTATTGGTATAAAAACAGGCAGGAAAACCAATGGAACCAAATCAAAGACCCAGATATCAATCCACACACCTATGAACACCTGATTTTTGACCAAAAAGAGCAAAAAATATAAAATGAAGAAAAAAAGCTTATTGAACAAATGGTGCTAGAATAACTAAATATCAAAATGTAAAGTAATGAAAATAGACCCATATCTATTGCCATGTACAAAACTTAAGTTCAAATGGATCAATGACTTCAACATGAAACCAACCACAAAGAACATCATAGAAGAGAGAGTGGGAAGTACACTTGAATGCATTGGCACCGGAGACTACTTCCTAAATATAACCTCAATAGCACACACACTGAGAGAAACAATAAATGGGACTGACTCAAACTGAGAAGCTTCTGTAAAGCAAATGAAATGGTCAACAAAAGAAAACCGCAGCCTACAGAATGGGAAAAGATCTTCACCAACCCCACATCAGACAGAGGGCTGATCTCCAACTTAAGAAATTGATCATCAAAAGAACAAATAATCCAATAAAAAAATGAGGTACAGACCTAAACAGAGAACTCTCAACAAACAACTCTCAAATGGCTGAAAGACACTTAAGGAAAAGCTCAACATCCTTAGTCATCAGAGAAATGAAAACCAAATGAACTCTGAGCTTCCATCTTACATTTGTAAGACTAACCAAGATGAAAAACACTATGACAACATATGCTGGAGAGGATTTGGGTTAAAGAGAACACTCCTCCATTGTTTGTGAAAGTGCAAACTGGTGCCGCCACTTTGGATATCAGTATGGCAATTTCTCAGAAAAGTAGAAAACACTCTACTTCGAGACCCAGAAATACCACTTTTGGGTATACCCAAAGGATGCTCAATCGTACCACAAGGAGATGTGCTCAACTATGTTCATAGCAGCATTATTTGTCATAGATAGAACCTGAAAACAACCTAATTAATAAGCCATGAAATGAATAACATTGTTTTTCTATTCAAGGGTTTAGAAGATGTGTGTCTATAAACATTGTTATAGGGAAAAGTGTACTTATCTGAAATACATGGATTTATTATTATACTTTTATTTTCTTAGAGTTTACTTCATAGCTTCCAAACAATATTTTTTATTTATTCTGAAGTTGTTTTATCTTTTCTTTATTTTATTTTGTTATTTTCTGTGACTATAAATACATCTATATTGTCTTTGATAATATATGTAAATTGGAAAATATTATTCCCAGTGGAGTAATTAATAGCATTGTTTCCATTATGTACAACACCATTTTAATTTGCACTTTGAATACTTTTATAGAGTTAGAGACACTCAAGCTTTGAGTTTATTTTAACATCTGCTTAATAACAAAGTTACAAAGAAACGTTGCTGTCAAAAGAAGTGATTAGTCTGTCAGAATTCTTCACCAAATTTCATTCTGTCTCCCACATTCTAGGATGACATACAAATCTAACAAGATAGAAACTTTTTGGTGTACAGAATCCTAAAGCAGTTCCTGGACTACCCACTGTCTAGTATCTAGATATCTTTGACGTGAAAGCAACTGGATCGTATAAGAACAGTTCAGGATATGATAATGGTGTCTCTTGTTTCTTAGGTCAACTTCAAATTTTAAAATGGATGGTAAATATATCACATATGTTAAAATTCTAATTATTGGAGTTGTTGTGTGTTATGAATGACCATCTGAATCAAGCAAACGTTGCATTGGGGGTTTTAGCTGTATTGACTTACAATAAGATTATTTCATCTGGGCTTATTGGCTGTTTTCATCCTCCCATCAAGGATAGTGAAGGTCACAGGACACTCATGAGAATATTCAGCAGCTTCCTACCACCTGTTGTATGCAGCTCTGCCTTAATTGTGTACCTGACCTCAGGAAGGTAATAGATATATAAGTCAGTGTAGACTTGGAGAAGTGGGTTCCATCTAGGTGGCTATGGGAAAGCCCTCATAAATGCTTTTTAGATGTGATCTATTGGAAAAGGAACATTCCTACTCCTGTAAATAACCCCTCAGCCATACTCTATAAGGAAGCGCAATAAACTCATTGGTTCCTTAGAGTGAACTTCAGAGGAATCATGCCTTAGTTTGTTACTGAAACCTGCAGAGAAGGGACAGATATTATGTCTTCCTCTGGGGAGCAATTTTAGCAACACCCTGTATCTTACATGGTAGTTCTAATAAAAATTGGATTTTAGTCCCACATTTATAGGGTTCTGCCTTGTGCCATCAATCGCTCCATATATTTTCCAGTTTATTCCTCAAAATAAGTAAATGTTATTACCATTTTAAATATAGTTAAAGGAAAATGAAAAAAAGTGTAGACACTTACAGTAGGCACCAATCCAGTGAGTATGGTGCAAACATGCAAACCCAAAAGTTGCTTGGCAGCTGGCTGACATCTCTTGCAACTCTTGATCCTGTCCTTCTTTTCCCCAGAGTCTTCTATATCTTGCTGTTTCACCCATATTTCTTGTCTGGCTACAAGCTTGTCAGCTTTTTATTAACCAATGAGAGCAATAGATATTCTCAGTGTACAGTGTACAGCACCCCTGACACCTGCCTGGAGCACCAGGACCCAGAGACTTCACAGCCCAGAGACCTAGGATAGAACAAACACAACTAGAAAGAAATTAAATGTCATTGTAATGATGACTAATAATATTCTGCTATACTCATAGATTGGTGCCTAGCCAAATAGTCATCAGAGAGGCTTCATTCCTGCAACTGATGAAAACAGATGCAGAGACCCACAGTCAAACAGTATACCTACTTCTAGTTATCCTGCTGAAGAGAGGGAGGAAGGATTGTAGGAGCCAGAGGGGTAAAGGGCATAACAAGAAAATCCACAGAATCAAATAACCTGAGCTCATAGGAGCTCACAGAGACTGAAATGACAACCAAGGAGTCTGCATAGGACTGAGGTAGGCCTTCTGCATATATGTTACAGCTGTGTAGCTTTATCTTCTTGTGGGACTCCTAAAAGTGGGAGCAGGGGCTGTCTCTGACTCTTTTGCAGGCTTTTGGGACCCTATTCCTCATACTTGGTTGTCTTGCCCAGCCTTAATAAAAGGGAGATGCTTAGTCTTACTAAAACCGGATATACCATGTTCTGTTGATATTCACTGGAGGCCCTTCCCTTTTGAAGGAGGAGTATAGGGGCAGGGAAGACAGAGGAGAGGGAAGATGAGGGAGGGACTGAGAGGAAAGGAGGAAGGGGAAACTGCAGTTGGATATAAAATAAATAACTTTTTTAAAATTACACATAAAAAAGCATAAAATAGCATGATAGGTCATAAGTATTGTTCTCGGCTCTCTTCCTTGGTTTGAATAAAGACTTGTATCCTAACCTGCCATCAAATACAGCAGTGTTCTGTTCTCTCTCTCTCTCTCTCTCTCTCTCTCTCTCTCTCTCTCTCTCTCTGTCTCTCTCCTTCTCTCTCTCTTTTTCTGTCCTTGTCCAATCAATTCCCCCTCTAGATGCTTCCACAACAAACTGAGGAATTCAGCATGACTGCCCATTAATATTTTTCCCTCTGAACTTGGTGACACCACAGTCATCTTCCCTTTCCCTCCTTGTCTTCCATTGTCTCTCTTCACAGCTAACTTTTACTCCTGTGTTGTCTGCGTGAACTGGTGAGAAAGCACCAGATCTAAAGACCCCCTGTTTTCTATGCTCCCACAATTAGAAATAAAACAAAACAAAATAAACCAAAAACAAACAAACAAACAAACAAAAACTTTAGAAGCAGCCAACTAGCACTTTTGTTTTCAAAAAAATGTCTTTCTGAAAAAAGTTTGAAGTAACTGTTATTTGGTCATTAACATATCTATTCCCACCACTTAAATGAAATTGTATATAAATTTACTGTCATAGTACTGAAAAATAAAATAATGTTATTTTTAATCTGTTAATATCAGATACCATTACAAATTTATGTATAAGTCTATTCCCACTATCCAAAAATACTCTTATAGAGTAGAATCAATTAAAGGCTGTGCCTTCCTAATACTTGATCATTTCATCTAGTCTTAGCATGGCTCTCTAGATGTCCCTCTGTCTGCCTAACAAACTGACCTTGTATTCCAGACCTTCTGAGCCTAACTAGATCATAGGACCTAGCTCTTTCTGTAAACCCAGATGTGGAGGCAGCTGCATATTATTCTAACAATTGCTCTTGATCTCTTCATCCTGTAACTTAGTAGGCCAGACAAGAAGACACACAAGGGGACTCCTTGCCACTGTCACAGGGACTGCTAAGTGATGAAGACCTTCATGATTAAGCAGCATGGAACTCTCTTCAAGATGGAGCAGAAAGGAGTTTGAGAGATTCTCTGGATGGAGAATCCCAAAGGTGCTTCCAGAGTGCTATTCTGTCAATAGCATTCTCATGGTGATTCCACTGTGGACTCTGTGAAAACCCAGAAGAAAATGGTTCATATTTTAAAACTCAGGATTATAGACCTTATTACATAAATCACATTTGAAAATTCAAAAACAAAGGAAATCAATCATAAAAGTTCTGAACATTAGTGTAGTTCAAATTCCATTTTTTAGGATTCATATAATGCAGGGAAGCATAATGACATTGAAACTTGACCCAGGATATGTGTCATTTCCTCCAAGAACAGATTTTTCATCTTTACCATTGGAAAGACCATCCTGTGTGCTTAATTAACATTCCTGATTTCTCTGGAGATCTGTGGGCAAAAGACCTTCATGCTGTGCTCTCAACATGTACTAAAATAAGTTTTGTTTTATGTTTTTAAAGAATTTTACCTTTAAAACAATATGATCAGACTTCATGGATCCCTTTCTCTGCATGACACATATGTATTCAGTGTGTCTTCATCTATTTGAGATATGCAACATTATTGTGTTTTCATAGTTAATGTCTGGTTCTATCTGCTCCATGATCCCTCCTTTCCACGAAAGATAGATATAAATTTTCAATCTTACTATTACATTTTTTTCATTATTTAATCTTCTTGTGCTCAGGCAGATATAGTATCTCTGTGCAGAATGAGCAAGTCCCCAGAAATGGTAACAAAACACATGTCTCTATGTGAGCTACCCCATCATGTTTACTGTCTGGGCAACAGTCTCTACCATTGTAGCTTCCATTGTGATGTGACTGCATGGACACAGAGTGCGCTTTTGAGTTGAGATTGTCTGGCCTGGTCCTCAGAGTTCATTTCCAGGACCTCAGAGTTCATCAATCCTTACCACTTGAAGGTGGACGGATTCTGTCCCTAGACTTCAGCATCCTTTATCATCTGGCATTTCAGAGGTGTGGAGACTCTAATTGAAACTTGACATTTTCTTTGTTTCTGCCCTGGGGGAACCAAGCAACAAGTTTGATGGTCTTGGACCTTCAAAATCTACCTTAATTTGTCTTTTTATTTTGGTAGATTTAATCACATGTAAATATTTTTCTCTTTCCAGGCTTTATTACTCTGTGACAGGCTGGGCTTTCCTCTTCCTGCATGAGGAAAACTTTCTTTCATTCTGTTTCCCAGTGGTTTCACTGCATGAATTTCCTGACCTTCAAGTTGGACGCTTGATTAGAAAGTTATGAGGAAGCAAAGGATCACTTTCTCAGTCAAATGAAACATTTTCTGTTTGTAATGGAATTTGCCTTTGGCTAGAGGGGAGAAAAATCTAATTTTAAATTCAAAGCCAATAAATCCTCTCTGCCTTTACTGTGGAGCAATGATTGCTACTGACCATGACAACAGTGGTTTGGAGAATTAGACACTGGGGGATTGAAATAAAATGGACTGATTCACTATCTCCAATTTTTTGCAGGTCTTCCTACCTCACATTTGCCACTTTGTACTTCATGCCTACTTCCAAATAAGTACATGCACTGAACAATCTCATCACTCAGGGAGAGGACAAAAGAAATCTAACTCTAGCCTCTTGAAGACTCTCCATACTACAAGTGAAAGGCAGGATACTAGAGGTCCAAGGTAAAGTCTTCATCCTATGTAAGGCATGTGGCTCTATAAATTATAAAAGTCACAGTTTAATTGAACAATACTCAATACTGCAATAAATACATTAATATAAAAAAAACACTGGAATAAAAGCTGTTCTACTAAACACAGTAGAAAAAAAAAAGAAAGGGTGAGTACAATATGTGTGTGAGATTAGTCAGCTCTGCAGAGAAGAAAATGCAGTAGGTGCCAAAGAATTGTGATAAATTACCAGGAAAACCCTGAAAGGACCAGGAGTCTATCTTTCTTTTGTTGAAGAGCCACGTAATTTCAGAGCTGGAACAAGTTGTAGCAGAAGTGTTTTTTATCTGGTAACCTCCATGGAATCTAAATGGAAAGACACTGTAAGACTTTATTTTAATCTTCTTTACCCCTTACAGTGCACACAGCTCTGTGAGGTGTGAATCAGTAACTCCATTTTTAAAAGTGAGGAAATAAAGACTTACAGTTATGAGGGCCTGAGTAAGCAAGCTCCACCAGAGCAGAAGCCAGGAGCAAATACAGTCCAGGGAGCCAACCCAGTCCCAGGACATGGGTGAATCAGGACTGAGCAGCAACCAGATCCAGACTCAGGGATCTCTACCGGCACAGGTACAGAAGAGTAACTGCTGAATGAATGAGCCAGAGCCAGAGACTGCTGAGGGTTTGGATGTGAATCTGGGACATTCAAGGGAATAGACCTAAGCCAGGACCCCAATGGGTCTGGACATGAGTCTAAGACCTCCCAGGAGCTAGGCCTGAGCCAGCACCTCTGCCAGTTTGGGCATGAGTGAACCCGGGACCTCCAAGGGAATAGGCAGGAACCAGTAATCTCTGTGGGGCCTGGCATGAGTCTGGGACCACAGAAAGAATAGGCCTGAGCTAGGACCTCTGTGAGTCTGGGAATTAGTCTGGGCCATCAAAGGGAATAGGCAGGAACCTGGAACCTCTGCAGCATGAGTTTGGGACCTCTGAGGAAGTAAGCCTGAGTCAGGTCCTCTACGATTCTGAGTGCACCAAAGCCTGGGAACTCCAAAGCAGTACACCTGAGCCAGAAACGTTTGCAGATCAAAATCCAAGCCAGGGACTTCTGCAGGGGGGGATCCAGACCAGAATTTGCAGAAACAGGCTAAAGTAGGCCTGAGACAGCAAACTCCAAAAGAGTTTAGCAAAGCCCAGGAGCACTGAGCTATCTCCAAAAACACCGAATAACCAATGGGATAACTAGAACTGTGACACTGACTGTACCACAAGTAACAACCATCTGAACCTTGGATTCACTGGCACCTAGAAGATTAATCAAAAGAATCGCAGATAGCCCCAATCACACCTATTGAAAGAAAAGATGAGTAGAAAAGGTAAGAACACACGCAACACCACAAAAAGCAACAGAACACCAGAAAAACCTAAAGACCTACAACAGCAAGATGTGAACAACCAAATATGGATGAAGCAATAGAAAATTACCTTAAAAATAACTTAAAAAGAATGTTTGAAATTCTTAAAGAAATGAGGAATTCCCTTAAAAATGGAGAAAAAGACAAACAAAAAATTGGAAGACATCAGCAAATCACTTAAAACCAAGAAAAAGAAATCAAACATATGAAAGGGAGAATTCAGGACTGGAAAAGTTAAATAGACACAATAATGTAAACACAAGCCAAGGGAATTATGAAAGCAGAAAAAAATGCGAAAAATATTTAGAACCACAATTGCAAGCATGAACAGCAGATTACAAGAGATGGAAGAGAGAATTTCAATACAATAGAGGAAATAGAATAATCAGTTAAAGAAAACATTAAATCTAACAAAAGCCAAAATATACAAGAAATATGGGACACCATGAAAAGACCAAATCTAAGAATAAATATGTATAGAAGGAGAAGTTCAATTCAAAAGCAGAAAAAAAACCATATTTAACAAAATCATAGAAGAAAACTTCCCAACCTAAAAAAGATATGCCTATGAAGATACAACAAGCTTACAGAACACCAAATAGACTAGATCCAAAAAAAGTCCACTCGCCGCAAATTAATCAAAACACTAAAAAACACTAAAAAAAAAGAGTAAAGAAAGAATATTAAGAGCTGCAAAGGAAAAAGGCCAAGTAACATATAAAGGTAGACCTATCAAAATTACACCTGACCTCTTATTGGAGAAAATGAAAGCCAGAAGAAGGTCATGGTCAAGTGTTATACAAACATCAAGAGACCATGGATGCCAGCCAAGACTACTATACCCAGTAAAATTTTCAGTTACTATAGAAGGGCAAAGCAAAATATTCCATGACAAAACTAGATTTCACCAATACCTAGCCACAAACCCAGCCTTATGCAAAATACAAGAAGGAAAACTCCAACCCAAGGAAGTTGGCTACACCAACAAAAACATGGACAATTGATGGTCTCATAGCAGCAAATCCCAAAGAAGGGGAAAATGCACAAATTAACATCACGAACAATAAAAACTAAATTAACAGGAGATAGCAATCACTGGATTCCTTAATGTAAAAGGAATCAAATCACCTATAAAAAGGCACAGGCTAACAGTTTAGATAGGAAAACAGAATCCACCCTTCTTCTGCCTACAAGAAACACATCTCAACCTCAAATATAGACATCATCTCAGAGTAAAGGGTTGGGAAAAAAATATACCAATTAAATGGACCTAAGAAACAAGTGGGTGTAGCTATCATAATATCTAACAAAATAGACTTCAAGCTAAAATCAGTCTAAAGAAACAAAGAAGGTCATTTCGTATTAGTCACAGGAAAAATCCATCAAGAGGAAATTTCAATACTGAACATCTATGCCCCAAATACAAGGGCACCCTCATATGTAAAAGAAACACTTCTAAAGCTTAAATCATACTTTAAACCCCACACACTAATAGTGGGAGACTTCAACACTCCACTCTCACCACTAGATAGATCAGTCAGACAAAAAAAAGGAACAGAGAAAAAAGAGAACTAACAGACGTTATAATTCAAATGGGCTTCACAGACATCTATAGAACATTCCATCCAAACAGAAAAGAATATACCTTCTTCTCAGCACCTCGTAAAACCTTCTCAAAAATTGATCACATACTCGTAACAAAACAAACCTCTATAAATACAAAAAGTTGGGATAACCCAATGTACCTTATCAGATCACCATGGTTTAAAACTAGAAGTCAACAACAATACTAATTCCAGAAAACCCACAAACATGGAAATTAAACAATTCTCACCTGAACCATCAATGGGTCAAGGAAGAAATAAAGGGAGAAATTAAAGACTTCCTAAAATTCAATGAAAATGAACACAAAACATACCCAAATTTATGGGACACAATGAAAGCAATGTAAAGAGAAAAGTTAATAGCACTAAATGCCTACATAAAGAAGCTGAAAAAATTCCACACTACTGAATTAATAGAACATTTGAAAACTTTAGACAAAAAAAGCAAACTCATCTAAGAGAACTAGACAGCAGGAAATAATCAAATTGAGAGATGAAATCAACAAAACAGAAACAAAGAAAACAGTACAAAGAATCAATGAGATGAAGAGTTGGTTCTTTGAGAAAATCAACAAAATAGACAAACTAACCAAAACACAGAGAGAGATTATCCAAATTAACAAAATCAGAAATGAAAAGGGGGACATAACAACAGACATGGAGGAAATACAGTGAATCATCAGGTCATATTTCAAAAACTTGTCCATCACAAATTTGGAAAACTTAAAGGAAATGGACAATTTTCTGGATAAATATCACTTACCAAAATTAAATCAAGACTAGATAAGCAAATTAAACAGACATATAACTGCTGAAGAAATAGAAACAGTCATCAAAACTCTCCCAACCAAAAAAAAGCCCAGGACCAGATGGTTTCAGCTCAGAATTCTACAAGACTTTTAAACAAGAACTAATACCAATATGCCTCAAATTATTCTACACAATAGAAACAAAAAGAACATTGCCAAACTCTTTTTATGAGGCTATGATTACCCTGATGCTCAAACCACACAAAGACATTTCTAAAAAAAGAATTATAGATTAATATCACATTGATGTAAAAATACTAAATACAATACTGGCAAATCGAATCTAAGAACACATCAGAACTATCATCCACCATGATAAAGTTGGCTTCATCCCAGAGATGCATACAAAAATCTGTCAACATAATCCACCATATAAGCAAGCTGAAAAATAAAAACCACATGATCATCTCATTAGATGCTGAGAAATCTTTTGACAACATCCCTTCATGATAAAGGTCTTGAAGAGAACAGGGATACAAGGAACATACATAAACATAATAAAGGCAATATACAGCAAGCCATCAGCCAACATAAAACTAAATAGAGAGAAACTCCCAGCAATTCTACTGAAATCAGGAACAAGATAAGGTTGTCCACTCTCTCCATATTTATTCATTATAGCTCTTGAGGTCCTAGCTAGAGCAATAAGACATAAAAAGGAGATCAAGGGGATACAAATTGGAAAAGGAGAAGTAAAACTTTCACTGTTTGCTGATGATAGGATAGTTTACATAAGTGATCCCAAAAATTCTACCAAGGAACTTCTACAACTCATAATCACTTTCAGTAATGTAGCAGGAGACAAGATTAACTTAAAAAATCATTAGCCCTTCTGTACACAGATGATAAAGGAGATGGGAAAGAAATCAAATAAACAACACCCTTCACAATAGCCACAAATAGCAAAAAAGTATCTTGCAGTAATTCTAACCAAACAAGTGGAAGACTTGTATCACAAGAACTTTAAATCTTTGAAGAAATTAAAGAAGACGCCAAAAGTGGAAAGATCTCTCATGCTCTTGGGCAGAATTAACATAGTAAAAATGACAATCTTACCAAAAGCAATCTACATGTTCAATGCAATGTCCATCAAAATCACAGCAAAATTCTTCATAGACCTCAAAAGAACAATACTCAACTTCATATAAAAAAAAAAACAAAAACCCAAGATAGCCAAAACAATTTTGTACAATAAAAAAAAAAAAAAACTGGAGGTATTGCAATCCCTGACTTCAAACTCTACTACAGAGCTACAGTCCTGAAAATACCCTACTATTGGCTTAAGAACAGACAGGAGGACCAATGGAACCAAATTGAAGACCTGGATATTAATCCACACTCCTTTGAACACCTGATTTTTGATAAGAAGCAAAAAATATTAAATGGAAAAAAGAAAGCATATTTAACAAATGGTGCTGGCATAACTGGATATCAACATGTAGAAGAATGAAAATAGATCCATATCTATCACAATGCACAAAGTTAAAGTCCAAATGGATAAAAGATCTCAACATAAAGCCAGCCACATTAAAGCTTATAGAAGAGAAAGTGGGAAATACACTTGAATGCATTGGCACAGGAGACCACTTTCTAAATATAACCCCAGCAGCAAAGGCACTGAGAGAAGTAATTAATAAATGGGACCTCCTGAAGCTGAAAAGCTTCTGTAAAGCAAAAGACATGGTCAACAAGACAAAATGACAGCCTACAGAATGAGAAAAGATTTTCACTAATCCCATATCAGACAGAGAGCTGATCTCCAAAATATACAAAGAACTCAAGAACTTGGTCAACAAAAGAACACATAATTCAATAAAAAAAAATGGCCTAAACAGAGAACTCTCAACAGAGGAATCTAAAATGGCTGAAAGACACTTAAGAAAATGTCCAACATTTTTAGGGATTGGAGAAATGAAAATCAAAACAACTCTGCAATTCCATCTTACACCTGTAAGAATAGCCAAGATCAAAAACACGGATGACAACTTATGCTAGAAAGGTTGTGGGGTAAAGAGAACACTTCTACATTGCTGGTGGGAATGCAAGCTGGTATAACCCCTTTGGATATCAGTGTGACAATTTCTCAGAAAATTGGGAAACAACCTCTTCAAGACCCAGTAATATTACTTTTGGGGTATATACCCAAAGAATGCTCAATCATGCCAAAAAACAATCTGGTCAACTATGTTCATAGCAGCATTGTTTGTCATAGCCAGAACCTGGAAACAACCTAAATGCCCCTCAACCAAAGAATGGATAAGACCATGTAGTACAGCTGGGCGGTGGTGGCGCACGCCTTTAATCCCAGCACTCGGGAGGCAGAGGCAGGCGGATCTCTGTGAGTTCTAGGCCAGCCTGGTCTACAAGAGCTAGGTCCAGGACAGGCTCTAAAAAAAGCTGCAGAGAAACCCTGTCTCAAAAAACCAAAAAAAAAAAAAAAGACAATGTAGTACATTTACACAATGGAGTACTACACAGAAGAAAAAAATAACATCTTGAATTTTGCAGGAAAACGGATGGAGCTAGAAAACATTATTTTGAGTGAAGTAACCCAGACACAGGAAGATAATTATCACATGTACTCACTCATAAGTGATTTTTAAACATAAAGCAAAGAAAACCAGTCTACAAGCCACAATCCCAGAGAACTTAGACAACAATAAGGACACCAAGAGAGACTTACATAGATCTAATCTGCATGGGAATTAGAAAAAGACAAGATCTCCTGAGTAAATTGGAGCATGGGGACCTTGTGGGAGAGTTGAAGAGGGGGAGAGGCAGGGACGAGAGCAGAGAAAAATCAAGAGTTTAATAAGAGAGAGAGACTTTTTGTTGCCAGGAGAGCTAAAATGAGCCTCATTACTAACATGAAAATTGCCCTAAATTGGATTGAAGCAAAGTTATGGCATTGCTTCAAAATCTTCATGTTGGAGATTGAGAAACTTGCCTCACCTCCCTGTACAATGCACATAAGTGCTGAACTTTCAGTTCTAACCTTATTCTTTACATTCTGTGCTTCCTTGTCATTATTGGTGATTTAGTAGCATTTGATCCTACTCATTTAGCTGGCACTTCAGTCCTGGACTGGTGACTAGACAAGCTCATTATAGAAAAGCTACGACTTCAAAGAAAGTGCCTCAGCAGATCCTGAGGGGCCCTCCCCTTTCTGGAGAATAGCTACTCAAGGAGACCCTTTGTTTCAGTCCTCAGACAATCTCTGAAAGAAACTGAAGTAGGAAGCAAAAGGAGGTGTAGGAAAAACTAGACTGGGGGCTCTGCTCCTAGCCTTACTCTTTCACTGGGACTTGTGCACCTCTCTCCTGTTTCTCAAAGTTCACTTAGGAACATGGTAGTGGTTAGAATAGACTCATGCTCTACATAATCTGTGTACTCTTTGGTGATTTGAAAGGTAACACCAGAAAATCTTCTGTGAGGCTTCTTCCCCTTGAATCCAATAGAAACTAAGATATCATTCTTTTTTATGTTTGTTCCTCATTTTATTAAACCTTACAATACCATTCAGAAGACAGCAGAGTTCAAGTTTAATTATTTTCACTTACAGGGTGAAAGTAGAGGTAAGACCAGGCAAGTGTTAAAGGTCACCCCAGACACAGCAGAGTATTTAGTATATGACATAGGTTTCCATCCAAGCGAAAATACACTAAACTGAATTTCTCAAAGAAAATGATTTTATTAGACAAATATGTGTGTAAATATCTATAATAAATGTGTTTCCTGAGATAAACTAATAAATATTTTATGAGGTCCTGTAATAAATGATACTACATTCCAGCCAGGGAAGCAGATCAATGTCTTGCTCAGCCATCATCAGAGAAGGTATCTCCTGCAAGAGATGGGAACAAATACAGAGACCCACAGTCAGACACTGTGCAGAAAGTGAGAGACCTTGATATAGTCAGCGTTAAAAGGGATGTCCTCATCAAATCCCTCTCTTCAGTTCTCAAAGCATTGTGCAGATGAGGCAGAAAGAGTGTAAGAGCCAGAGAGGATGGAGAACACCAAGAAAACAAGACCCTCCAAATCATAATGATCAATTTACACATTAGTTTACAATACTGATGCAGCATGTACAGGACCTGTACTAGTGTGCAGCAGTTAAGCCTGTAGCCCGCCCAGCAGCTCAGCTATTCAGGGTCTTGAAGAGGAGCTATCTGAAAGAGACATGGGCAGGAGAGAGAAAGGACACCAAGCAAGATTCTATTGTCAAGGTATCTGTTTATTAGGGTAATAGTTACAGCTTATATAGCCATTGAATAAGGAACTAGGTTTGGGATGGGAGGTAGGGGGTAGCAAACGTCACCAGCTAGCAAACCTGGTGTAAGCAGAAACTATCTTTTTGTGGCTCCATTGACAAAGAGCTCTCAAGATAGTTGGGATGTGGGGGCTCTCTGCAAACATTCTTAGGGCAATGGTCCCTGCTATTGAGATAGTTCAGATGTGGGGCAGGTTCTGTTAGCAAACAGCTCTCAAGGTAGTGGGGCTTTCTGCAAACATTCTTAGGACAATGGTTCCTGCTATCATCTTTTAGGACTATGGTCAACACCAAGAAAACAAGACCCTCCAAATCATCATGATCAATTTACACATTAGTTCACAATACTGACACAGCATGCACAGGACCTGTACCGGTGTGCAGCAGTTAAGCCCAAGAACTGAAAGGGCAAGTGGACACATGCTCTCATCCCTAATCCAGAAGTAGTCTCCATCTGGCAGCCACTTGCAAAGCCATGCTGGGATTAAAGGTGTCTATCACCATGCCCGGCTATAAGAGTAGACAGCATGCCCAACAGAAAAGGAACCTTGCCCCGCCTCATCCTCCCGTCTTTGGGGCCACAAAATCCCACAGCTCAGCTTGTTTGGGCGCTGGGGACCTGGAATTGAGTGCACCCAGGCCGGTGGGAGGTCCCCTGCTACATTAGCCTGCCCGCAGCAAGGTAGGCCTTTGTCAGAGAGCTGCTTGGCCTGCAAGGGGACCTGACAGTCTGCCAGAGGATCCATCATTCTTTGGGGTGAGTGAGGAGTGAGTGCCTGAACCACGACAGCTGCACGGAGAGGGACCACCGAAATTCCACAACTCCCCCCGCCACCCACATACTTCCTGCTCTTCCTGCAGGGGTTATTCTCCCCGGATACTGCCTCTCTCTTCCTGTCCCCTCCCAGCTTGCACCCAGAATCCCCCCCTCATCCTCCTGTCTTTGGGGCCACAAAATCCCTCAGCTCAGCCTGTTTGGGCGCTGGGGACCTGGAATTGAGTGCACCCAGGCCGGTGGGAGGTCCCCTCCTTCATTAGACTGCCTGCAGCAAGGTAGGCCCTTTGTCAGTGAGCTGTTTCGCCTGCAAGGAGACCTGACAGTCTGCCAGAGGATCCATCATTCATTGGGTTGAGTGAATTTAATTCATTGGGGTGAATTGAACTTCTAAAAGAAGACCCAAAGGGGATTATTCAGAGGAACAAATGGGCAGGCGCCAATGCAAGAATTCCTCCAACAATTTGAAAAACAACATGAAAGCACCAGAACCCAGCGAACTTATAACAGAAGGACTTGAACACACTAATCAAGAAGAAGTAGAAAAAAATGACTTTATGAAAGTAATAGAGTCCCTTAAACAGGAGGTGAAAAACTCCCTTAAGGAAGTGGACGAGAAGAATAACAAAAAGTTTGAAGAATTGAGTAAATCCGTAAACAATATCCTAGGAAACCAAGAAAAAACAATCAAACAGATAATGGAAACAGTGCAAGACGTGAAAACTGAAATGGAGGCAAGGAAGAAAACACAACCCGAGGGCCAGCTGGATATGGAAAATCTATGTAAACGAACAGAGACTACAGAAACAAGCATAACCAACAGAATACAAGAGATAGAAGAAAGAATCTCAGATTCTGAAGATACCATAGAGAAAATAAATGCACTGATCAAAGAAAACAGCACTCCAACAAATCCTCATCACAAAATATTCAGGAAATCTGGGACACAATAAAAAGACCAAACCTAAGAATAATAGGCATAGAAGAAGGAGAAGAAATACAGCTCAATGGTTCGGAAAATATATTTAATAAAATTATAGAAGAAAACTTCCCAAACCTAAAAAAAGATATTCCTATTAAGGTTCAAGAAGCTTACAGAACACCAAATAGACTGGGTCAAAAGAAAACATCCCCTCGCCATATTATAATCAAAACACAAAACATACAGAATAAAGAAAGAATATTAAGAGCTGCAAAGGAAAAAGGTCAAGTAACATATAAAGGTAAACCTATCAGACTAACACCTGACTTCTCTATGGAAACCATGAAAGCCAGAAGGTCCTGGATAGATGTTTTGCAGAAACTAAGAGACCATGGATGCAAGCCCAGATTACTATACTCAGCCAAGCTTTCATTCACTATAAATGGAGAAAACAAAATATTCCAGGATAAAAACAAATTTAAACAATACATAGCCACAAATCCAGCCTTACAGAAAGTAATAGAAGGAATTTCACAAACAAAGGAGCCCAGCATTGCCCAAAATAACTCAGACATCTAGTGACCCTTCACCAGCACATCGCAAAGAAAGGAAACACACAATCTCTACTACCAAATAAAAAATGACAACCGGAGTTAACATCCACTGGTTATTAATATCACTTAATATCAATGGACTCAATTCACCTATAAACAGGCACAGGCTAAGAGATTGGATACGAAAACAGGATCCAACATTCTGCTGTTTACAAGAAACACACCTCAACCACAAACACAGACATCTACTCAGAGTAAAGGATTGGGAAAAGGTTTATCAAGCAAATGGACCTAAGAAACAAGCCTGTGTGGCCATACTAATTTCTAAAAAAGTTTACTTCAAATTAAAATCAATCAGAAGAGATGGAAAGGGACACTTTATACTCATTCCAGGAAAAATCTATCAGAATGAAGTCTCAATCCTGAATATCTATGCCCCTAATACAAAAGCACCCACTTATATAAAAGAAACATTACTAGAACTCAAGACAGCCATCAAACCAAACACACTGATAGTGGGAGACTTCAACACTCCTCTTTCACCAATGGACAGGTCAATTCGACAGAAACCTAACAGAGAATTAAGAGACTTAATAGAGGTAATGAACCAAATGGACTTAACAGACATCTATAGAACATCCAACCCAAACAGGAAAGAATATACCTTCTTCTCTGCGGCTCATGGAACCTTTTCGAAAATTGACCACATACTCGGTAACAAAGCAAACTTCCACAGTTACAAAAACATATTAGTAACCACCTGCATCTTATCGGATCACCATGGATTAAAATTAGAATTCAACAACAATGCTACCCCCAGAAAGCCTACAAACTCATGGAAACTGAACAGTCAACTACTGAACCACAGCTGGGTCAAGGAAGAAATAAAGAAAGAAATTAAAGTCTTTCTTGAATTTAATGAAAATAAAGACACAACATACTCAAACTTATGGGATACTATGAAAGCAGTGCTAAAAGGAAAATTCATAGCACTAAGTGCCCACTTAAAATAAACGGAGAAAGCACACATTGGAGACTTAACAGCACATCTGAAAGCTTTAGAAAAGAAAGAAGCAGACTCACCTAGGAGGAGTATAAGCCTGGATATTATCAAACTGAGGGCAGAAATCAACAAAATAGAAACACAGAAAACAATCCAAAGAATCAATGAAACAAGAAGCTGGTTCTTGGAGAAAATCAACAAGATTGACAAACCCCTAGCCAAACTAATAAAACAGCAGAGAGAGAACACACAAATTAATAAGATCAGAAATGAAAAGGGGGACATAACCACAGACACAGAGGAAATTCAAAGAATCATCAGATCTTACTACAAAAGCCTGTATGCCACAAAATTGGAAAATGTAAAAGAAATGGACACTTTTTTAGATAAGTACCATGTACCAAAGTAAAACCAGGACCAGGTAAATGCTCTAAATAGTCCTGTTAGTCGCATAGAATTGGAAACTGTTATCAGAAACCTCCCTACCAAAAAGAGCCCAGGACCGGATGGGTTCAATGCAGAATTCTACCAGAACTTCCAAGAAGACCTAATACCTATACTCCTTAAGGTATTTCATAATATAGAAACAGAACAGTCATTGCCAAATTCCTTTTATGAAGCTACAATTACCCTGATACCTAAACCACACAAAGTCTTAACCAAGAAAGAGAATTACAGGCCAATCTCACTCATGAACATCAATGCAAAAATTCTCAATAAAATACTGGCAAACAGAATCCAAGAACACATTAGAAAAATTATCCACTCTGATCAAGTACGCTTCATCCCAGAGATGCAGGGCTGGTTCAACATATGAAAATCTATCAAGGTAATCCATCATATAAAAAACTGAAGGATAAAAACCATATGATCATCTCATTAGATGCAGAAAAAGCATTTGACAAAATTCAGCACCCCTTTATGATAAAGGTCTTGGAGAGATTAGGGATACAGGGTTCATTCCTAAATATAATAAAGGCTATTTACAGCAAGCCGACAGCTAACATCAAATTAAATGGAGAGAAACTCAAGGCCATCCCACTAAATCCAGGAATGCGACAAGGCTGTCCACTCTCTCCTTATCTCTTCAATATAGTACTTGAAGTTCTAGCAATAGCAACAAGACAAAACAAGGGGATCAAGGGGATTCGAATTGGAAAGGAAGAAGTTAAACTTTCATTATTTGCAGATGATATGATAGTGTACATAAGCGACACGAAAAACTCCACCAAAGAACTCCTACAGCTGATAAACTCCTTTAGTATCATTGCAGGTTACAAGATCAACTCCAAAAAATCAGTCGCCCTCCTATATACAAAGGATAAGGAAGCAGAGAAAGAAATCAGAGAAGCTTCACCTTTCACGATAGCCACAAATAGCATAAAATATCTTGGGGTAACTCTAACCAAGGAAGTGAAATATCTATTTGACAAGAACTTTAAGTCTTTGAAGAAAGAAATTGAAGAGGATACCAGAAAATGGAAGGATCTCCCTTGCTCTTGGATTGGGAGGATCAACATAGTAAAAATGGCAATACTACCAAAGGCAATCTATAGATTTAATGCAATCCCCTTAAAGATCCCATCAAAATTGTTCACAGATCTTGAGAGGACAATAATCAACTTTATATGGAAGAACAAGAAACCCAGGATAGCCAAAACAATTTTATACAATAAAGGAACTTCTGGAGGCATTACCATCCCTGACTTCAAACTCTATTACAGAGCTACAGTATTGAAAACAGCTTGGTATTGGCATAAAAATAGAGAAGTCGACCAATGGAATCGAATAGAAGAACCAGATCTTAACCCACAAACCTATGAACACCTGATTTTTGATAAAGGAGCTAAAAGCACACAATGGAAGAAAGAAAGCATCTTCAACAAATGGTGCTGGCATAACTGGATGTCAACCTGTAGAAGAATGAAAATAGATCCGTGTCTATCAACATGCACAAAACTCAAGTCCAAATGGATTAAAGACCTCAATATCAATCTGAACACACTGAACCTGTTAGAGGAGAAAGTGGGAAGTACTCTACAACATTTGGGCACTGGAGACGGCTTCCTACGTATAGCCCCAGCAGCACAGACATTAAGGGCAACATTGAATAAATGGGACCTCCTGAAGCTGAGCAGCTTCTGTAAAGCAAAGAACACTGTCACTAAGACAAAAAGGCAGCCTACTGACTGGGAAAAGATCTTAACCAACCCCACAACAGACAAACGTCTGATCTCCAAAATATATAAGGAACTCAAGAGACTAGACTTTAAAATGCTAATGAACCCAATTAAAAAATGGGGCACTGAACTGAACAGAGAATTCTCAACAGAAGAAGTTCGAATGGCCAAAAGACACTTAAGGGCATGCTCAACCTCCTTAGCAATCAGGGAAATGCAAATCAAAACAACGTTAAGATACCATCTTTCACCTGTCAGAATGGCTAAAATCAAAAACACCAATGATAGCCTTTGCTGGAGAGGATGTGGAGTAAGGGGTACACTCATCCATTGCTGGTGGGAATGCAAACTTGTGCAACCGCTTTGGAAAGCAGTGTGGAGGTTTCTCAGGAAATTTGGGATCCACCTACCCCAGGACCCAGCAATCCCACTCTTGGGAATTTACCCAAGAGATTCCCAATCATATTACAAAAGCATCTGTTCAATTATGTTTATAGCAGCATTATTTGTAATAGCCAGAACCTGGAAACAACCTAGATACCCTTCAGTGGAAGAATGAATGAAGAAAGTGTGGAATATATACATATTAGAGTACTACTCAGCAGTAAAAAACAATGACATCTTGAATTTTTCATGCAAATGGAGGGAAATAGAAAACACCATCCTGAGTGAGGTAACCCAGGCCCAAAAAGATGAACATGGGATGTACTCACTCATAATTGGGTTCTAGCCATAAATAAAGGACATCGAGCCTATAATTCGTAAAAATCCTAGAGAAGCTATATAAGAAGGTGAACCCAAAGAAAAACATATAGTTATCCTCCTGGATACTGGAAGTAGACAAGTTTGCTGGACAAAAAATGGGAACATAGGGGTGGGGTGGGATGGGGGAGGGGGGTTGGGGCGAGAAAAGTGTGAAGTAGAGGATGGGAAGAGCTTGGGGGAATAGGATGGTTGGGATATAGGAAGGGTGGATATGGAAACAAGGAATTATATATCTTACTTAAGGGAGCCATTCTAGGGTTGGCAGAGACTTGAGTCTAGAGGGGTTCCCAGGTGTCCAGAGGACGCCCCCAGCTAGGTCCTTGGGCAGCTGAGGAGAGGGTGCCAGAAATGTCCAGATCCTATTGCCATACTCATGAATATCTTGCATATCACCATAGAACCTTCACCTGGCATTGGATGGAGAAAATGACAGAGCCCCACATAGGAGCACCGGACTGAGCTCCCAAGGTCCCGATGAGGAGCAAAAGGAGGGAGATCATGAGCAAGGGAGTCAGGACCGTGAGGAGTGCATTTACCCATTGAGACCGTGGGACAGATCTAACGGGAGACCACCAAGTCCAATTGGAATGGAACTGATGGAACAGGGGACCAAACCAGGCTCTCTGAATGTGGCTGACGGTGGAGGAGGACTGAGAAACCAAGGACAACGGCAATGAATGTGAACTCTACAGCATGGACGGGCTCACTGTGAGCCTTAACCTTCACCTGGTGATGGATGGAGATAGAGACAGAGCCCCACATTGGAGCACCGGACTGAGCTCCCAAAGTTCTGATGAGGAACAGAAGGAGAGAGATCATGAGAAAGAAAGTCAGAACCATGAGGGATGCGTTCACCCACTGAGACGGCAGGACAGAACTAATGGGAGACCACCAAGTCCACTTGGAATGGGACTGATGGAACATGCGACCAAATTGGACTCTCTGAAAGTGGCTGATGGTGGAGGCTGACCGAGGAGCCAAGGACAATGGCGATGGGCTTGGTCTCTATGACATGGACGGGCTCTGTGTGAGCCTTGTCAGTTTGGTTGCTCACCTTCCTGGACCTGGAGGGAGTTGGGAGGACCTTGGACTCAACATAGTGTAGAGAACCCTGATGGCTCTTTGGCCTGGAGAGGGAGGGAGTGGGGGTATGGGTGGAGGGGAGGGGAGGGAAGGGGGAGGAGGAGGGGAGGAGATGGCAATTTTTAATTAAAAATAAATAAACTGGAAACAAAAAAAAAGGAAAGGAACCCTATGGCATCTTTGGAGGTTCACTGTCTCACAAAGTCATATAAGGGCTTTAACTTTATCTTTTTATTTTTATTCGTATATTTTTTCTTCTCTCTTTTTATCCTACAGGTGCTTTGTGTATATATTATGGTTTCCAGTTTAGTGTCTTTGTGGATTCCTGAGTGTGTGAACAAGCAGTTTTCTGTTTCTTTTGCTTCTCTTCGACTCCTTTCTGTTTGTTTGTTCATTTGTCAGTTTTGTCCAATTCTGGTGTTAGTTTTGTTTTATATTGCCATAAAATGAATTTTCATGGAGGAGAGTCATCTGTCTATGTGTTACTTTCATTGGTTAATAAAGAAACTGCCTTGGCCCTTTAATAGGACAGACAATTAGGTAGGCAGAGTAGACAGAACAAAATTGTGGGAGAAAAATGCTGAGTCAGACAGACGCTTCAGGCAGTTGCCATGCTTCTCCTCTCCGTGACAGACACAGGTTAAGATCTCTCCTGGTAAGCCACCCCTCGTGGTCCTACACACATTACTATATATGGGTTAAAGCAAGATGTGAAAATTAGCCAATAAGAGGCTAAAACTAATGGGCCAAGCAGTGTTTAAATGAATACAGTTTCCATGTAATTTTTTCGGGTGTAAAGCTAGCTGGGTGGTGGGATACAGCCCCGCTGCTCCATGTCTACAAATTGGTGCCCAAGTGGGGTGCCAAATGAAGGGGTGTGGCCAGTCAGCAATTGAAATTAACCAAACTAGCTTTATTATAAATACTCAGCTTTAATAAAAGGAGGAAATGGGAGAAACTTACAGAGCCAGAGTTCCAGCAAAGTGCAGGAAACTAAGAGAGCGAAAACAAATGCACACAGATGTTTTAAAGGTATTTGGGGCCCCGGAGGAGGCACACCTCTCAATCAAGGGGATTGGTTAGCTCCCCCATCAGAATTTTATTTTACTTTATTTTTATCTGGGAAAAGGCATTTTCTTATGTTTTCTAAGGACGGACAGAATGAGGAAGATCAGGAGAGAGGAAAGGTGGCAAAAAAATGGGAAGCACTGAGGGAGGGGAAACCATATCGGAATATATTATGTGAAGAAAAACCTAGTTCTATAAAAGAATATAATAATAACAATAATAAAAATGTCATCTCAGCATAATGTCATCTAGGGTTTTGTGTTTGTTTACTCTGTTTAAGTTGACAGAACATATTCCTTAATATTAAACTATACCATTTTTTTGGTTTGTTAATTTTATGTGTGTGGGGTTTTTTGCTTACATGTCATAGATATGCGTACCATGTGTGTACCTTGTACTCAGAAGTCAGAAGTGGATTCCTTGGAACTGGAGTTACAGCTGGTGTGAGCCTCCATATGGGTGTTGAGAATGGAACCTGAGTCCTATACAAGAACAGCTGGTGCTTTCAACTATTGATCCATCTCATCTGCTGTGATGAAGAAATGATGAAAATGAAGAATTATTTGCCCCAGATAGGCATTCACTTGAATTTTCACTAAACAAATTGGAGGAGTGGAGAATGGTGTGCATGTTGCTCTCTACCTGTTGCCCTAACTGTCTGGGTTGTTTTCAGATGCTTCACTTCTCCCAAAGGGACTCTGTCTGACAGCTGCTTTACTCCACTTCTAGTCACCCCCCATTATCATGCTATATTTACCCAACAAACAGCAAGACCAATAGTTAAAGTTCTAGGTACAAGGTCAAAAACAGATTTCCTATCCTGTCAGGGTCTCTATTTATTCACAAAGACAGACAAGGAAAAGAAAGTTAAACAACAACAGTAAAAAGTAAATGCAAAATATGAAACAAAGGGCCAGCAAGAAGGTTCAGCCCGTAACAGTGTTTGCTGCCAAGCCTGATGACCTGAGTTTGATCTCCTGGAAGCGCATGGAAGGAAAGAACCAACTCCCCAAAGAAAAGTTTTCCTCTAAGTCATGCACATATATGTGTAAACACACATACACACATATTTGTGCATGCACAGGCATGCACCTATACACAAATAAATAAATGTAAGAAAAAAAGCATTTTTAAAGTGAAGCAAAACAAGCTCAGAGGAGGCGCCTTCAATGCCACACAGAAAAGAGAAGGATGCCTTACTATAAAAGGTGGAACTCAGCTTCCCCTTGTTTGTCAGTAGTTAAAAAGAAAAAAAAATAATAATAAAGACTCTACCACATTAAAATGTTAAAGTATTTATTAATATAAATGTGGCAAGTTGGAAGTGCCTGTGATACCTCTAGAGGCAAACACTAGTTGTGAATGGGCACAAAAGCAAAGGAATGATTTGGTTGGTCAAAATATGAATAATTGCTTTATTTGAGATGCCTTAATGGGGTAGTCTAACTATAGGGGCTGGGGCCTAGCTCAGTGACTAACAGCCTATACTGTTCTTGCAGAAAACCAAAGATGGAACCCATGCACTGACACCAGATGGCTCAGAAACACCTCCATATCCAACTCCAGGCAACTGGACCTTTCTGGAATCCAAGGGCACCTGTTCTTAAGGTCACATATGCACATAAAGACATAAACATGTACATATATTTCAGAATAATAAGATAAAATATTTATTTAAAAACAACCTATTTAAATGTTGTATTGCTTCGTAAAGTTGGCTGAACCTAAATTCTCTTCTGTTTTCATAGGACCCACCCAGAACACTATAGCTACCTCAGACTGACCAGTACTTAATTTTAGAACAGTGATGACATCTAGGAAACAGTAATTACTATGATGAGTGATAATTAGACATTAGCAACTTGTAGCAAAAAAAGAGAAGATGAAGACGAAAATTTTTATCAAAGTACATAGAGGAGAAAAGTGAGGTTTGGTTGAGACATCTGCATGCCAACTTCCCTCCTAAGAGTTCTGTGGGGATGTAACGTGATAAATGTGTGAACTTTGTCTTAGGAAAATACTGTTGTCAAATGAATATATGTTTAGAGATATAACTTTGTGTGTGTGTATGTGTGTGTGTGTAAATATATAGAAAACATTAATGGTGTCAAATCTCTAAAATTCTTCCTTTTGCAACAGCTTATCCTCAAATCTTGATCGCCTTCTTTTTTGACATGGGTACATCTAAAATCTATAACTGCATATATATCAAATTGTTTAAATCCTTTGTTTTATTTCCCTAATTACTTTGATGTAGAGTTCTTCCTATGAACTCTTCTAATCGCTGACTGCATGATCATATTCTTTCTTAAAATTTCTCTTTGCTAACTAGATGTGCTTTCTACTGAATGCAAGGATCCATACTGCACAGTTGAAACTCTACAGGGAGCAATTCTAAGTGACCTCTAGAGATCCAGCAATCCTGGTGTTCATCTCACTGTGTAACCTTCCTCCCTTCAGCATGCTCTAGACCAAGTGATACATTTCTACTACCAAACAGAATATAATATAGTGACAATTAAAACTGACTAGGACACCATAAAGCAAGAAATATGTATGCTTTTGTACTGTGAATAGCCATTCCTGAGGGGGTTTGTGAAAACACCTATATCAGGAGAGAACTGAAATTCCTACAGCATGGAGGGTTGCTGAAGACAATTTTTGTGAGCAACCTGAGTGGGAGACACACAGCAAAGCCATACCTTAATTCCAAACCTTCATAAATGAAAATAAAAGAGATATATTGTTTTGAAAAACTAACTTTTGAGATTATTCATTACATAGTACTAGGTAATCAATAAAAGCAACTAAAAACAACTATAAAATAAATACAAAATATATCTTAAAACATTTATATTTGTACATAAAGAATATATTTGAAATAATAGATCTTACATTTGTTAGGTAAATAAATCCAAACCCTTCGTGAAGAAGGTTTATAAAAGTTTGTTCAAGTTTATCTTTATTAAACTGAAATTTGCCATCTAGTTTTTACATTATATAAATCCCCTTGCTTTTATTTTCTTGATTTTTCAACTACAAAATGGATTACCACTATAAACTTCTTTTTGCAGATTTTCTGCGTTTGTAAGATTATTAATGTTGGATGTAGACTCAACTGAACTGAGATATACACAGAGACCTGGGAAAACCTTTTTGGGTTTGTTTGTGCAGATGTTTCCAAAGGAGGTTAATATTTGAGTGGATATCAATTTTATCTACTAGGAGCCTAGAGGAAATGCATACAAATGGTGTACTGGTGTCTCTTCTGAGATCTGGTTCAGACTTGTCTCCTGACTTGTACATCAGAACTCCAGGCTTGCTGGTCTTGAACTTGAAGAGCCCTACTCCATGACAGAGCATTCAGGCCCTCAGTCTTGCAACAAGAGTTACACTATTAGCCTCACTGAGTCAGAGGCCCGCTGCCTTGGGTTTTACCATGTGGTGGTCTCCAGCCTGCAGATGACCTCTCAGAGGACTTCTCAGTGGCCAACTTCCCCAATAACTTCCCTCCTACACATTTATCTGCAGTTTCTAATTGGGTTGTTCTTCTAGGTAACCCTGAGTAATACAGGTAAAATTGAAAGGCACAGAAGATGTAAGTTCATTGGTCATTGTTAGAAAAACCATTAAGTGTTAGAATTGATACTAAGTAGCCTTGTCTTCTAAAGGTAAAAATTGTAACAGTTTGCAAAGAAAGGAGTTAATAGATGAATGTCTTGTAAAAAGGTCAAAGCCTTCAAATTAGGGGCCATATTAAGAATCAAGTTACAACAGAGAAAATTCAGATGAAGGTGGAGTGTGATTAATTTCATAATAGGAAAATAGATTTGAAGAGCAAGTCATACTGCAGCAGCTATCTGTGTAGGGCTGCTCAAAACAGGGCTACTTCCTCTTCACCTCCTGCTTCTGCTTGTCAACCAAACATTAACAAGAAGACAGAGGAATGTGAAACACTTTCCAGTATGAGTGGGTTTTTTGATGGAGGTGGGTCATCTGTCTATGTGTTACTTTTGTTGGTTAATAAAGAAACTGTCTTGGCCCTTTAATAGAACAGAAAATTAGGTAGGCAGAGTAGACAGAACAGAATTCTGGGAGAGAGAAGGCAGATGCTTCAGGCAGCTGCCATAGGCAGTCGCCATGCCTCTCCTCTCCAAGATGGACGCAGGTTAAGATCTCTCCTGGTAAGCCACCCCTCATGGTGCTACACAGATTATTAAATATGGGTTAAGCAAGATATGAAAATCAACCAATAAGAGGCTGAAACTAATGGGCCAGGCAGTGTTTAAATAAATACAGTTTCCACGTAATTATTTCGTGTGTAAAGCTAGCCGGGTGGCAGGACGCAGTCCGCCATTCCATATACAGTTTTTTGAGTCCAGAGTTACCATATCTCAAAAGTAGAAGAAAGAGGTGACTAAGTACGGTATTATAATAAATCCTAATAAATGATTCCCCTAACCATAGCACTGCATGAGCTGCATGATCTATTAGGATTGACCTCAGGTTACTAAATACTTTAGTACTAAAAGTAGAACAACTAACACAGTTCCTTGAATAATTACCCACTTGTTAAATTTTCAGCTAAGTAAACAATCATTATGTAGAGAGTTTTAAAAAATAAAGATCAGCCGGGCAGTGTTGACACACGCCTTTAATCCCAGCACTAGGGAGGCAAAGGCAGGGGGATCTCTGTGAGTTCAAGGCCATCCTGGTCTACAAGAGCTAGTTCTAGGACAGGCTCCAAAAAGCTACAGAGAAACC
Source organism: Arvicola amphibius (assembly GCF_903992535.2). NCBI lineage: Eukaryota > Metazoa > Chordata > Mammalia > Rodentia > Cricetidae > Arvicola > Arvicola amphibius. Next base: position 59,192,705 of record NC_052053.1, read on the forward strand.
CTGTCTCAAGAAACCAAAAAATAAAAAATAAAATAAAATAAATAAAAATAAATATTATAGAGTTAGATATTGTACTCTGCATATATAATAGGTCCCCACTGTGAAAACTAGCTGACCTCCTGTGAACCTATAAATATTTCAAAATAAAGAGACGGATAGCTGGAAGGGTAAGTAGGTGGATGGCAGATATTACAGGGCTTCACTCTACCTAATAATCATTCTTTAGAGAACTCTGGAGAATTTGTAGAGGGCAGATGAGAGCTGTAACTCAGCAGTAGAGCAGTTGTTGGTTTGGATTTTGTCTTTCACAAAAGAGGAAAGGAAGGGAAAGGGGAGGAAGAAAGGGAAGGGGGTACAAACAAGTAACATGATAGTAAATAGTCATCAACATTGGGCTATAGAGTTTGGTACTAAAGTCAAAAGAAGTTTTAAAATATTTTTTATAAAGAATTCCTCATCGCTGATAAACGTTGGGAGCAGAAGGTTTACTAAGTACTTTTCATTCTTTGCCATACTTTTGCTCCCATGCCCAGGAATGATTGAAGACTTTCATCCCTGCTTCCCACTCTCTTGCTAATTCTTTCATCCAGTCTCCACCGCAGATGTCTTTAGCTTCTGTAGTTGGCCCCTCCTCACTTCACTGCACAGGCACTGGACTTTCTTAGACTGCCTCCATCACTGCTTCACTGTTCTACACAGATGACCCTTATCTGAGATGAAAAGAAGCAGCACTTACCTTGTTTTCACAGGCTCACCATGAAGCTCAACTGTACAGCTCTTTGAACCTAAGTAATTCAGACTCCAGATCTAAGGTTGAGCTTTCACTCAAGGACAGAGCAACCCCTTATAACAAATGTTAAAATGTTTATATAAAAGTAAACCTAATATTACATACTGATCTAGTCTAGAATAAACTAGAACTCCTTCTTTAAGATGCAAATGTCAGTCACTGTGCATCAACTGACTGCTGTCTTAGAAGGCGTGCTGTAGACACAGGTGTCTAAGGGTTCCAGAGGGTCATTAGGACTAAAGTGAAGAGGCAAGAAGAAAGAAATTTCAAACTAAAGAGATGAAAGTTAATTAGGAAAACATCAGTCTCCATAAAACTGCCTAGGACTGACTTTGCCTCTGCCTGGATTTGGCCTACAGAAGCTATGATATAAAAAAGTTTTGTCACCTTTCTGCAGAGGGATGGAGTGGGACATGAGGTAGAAAGTCCTAATACTCTCCTGTATGGGTATGGATAAATGCAGCTAATCATGGGGGATTCGGGTTGACCAGACAGAACTCAAGCAGGATATTCACCATGGAAACCAAAACTGGAAAGTTTTCTTTCCATGTTCATTTTCTCCAGCTGGAGAGAACTGTATGTTTTCTCTGCCTCATTATTGTTCACTGTTTCCCAGAAGTTGTCTCATACACCAAAGGGAACTTGTTAAAAAGTAGAAAATGATTCAGTAATTTCATTTTAAGGTTTATACAAAAGTCTGTTCACTCCCTGAGCTCTTCCATGCTCATAAATTTTAATTTGCTTACTAGATAAAATGTGTTAGGAACAAACCCAATCTGTTCTTCCCTCTGCTATTTTAGTTAGGTTGTAATCAGAACAGAAAAATCACACAATATTCTGAAGAAGGAAAATTAATAAAGAAGTAACAAGGAGGTTGAAGTCCCAATAAAGTGAGTAAAAATGGAAGGGGAAATAGAAGTAAAAATACACAGGGCTGCTGGCAGAAATATCTCAAGAAAGGAAGCACCTCAGAAAATCTTACACTCACTTCATTAAAATGACAGAGTTGATGGTCATGGAATAGAACATGACTTCACTGGGTTGTTTTGTGGCCAAAAGAAAAATCCTTTCTGGGATACTGATGAATTCACTGGAAGTCTACTCAATTTGCTGGTAACTACCCTGAAAACCATCTGGTCAGCAGCTGATCTCGGGAGAGGTCACCTAGAAAGTGTGATGTGGAGAGACTTATGGTTGATTTGCTGGGGAGTAAGCAGTGCACCCTCCAGCTGGTCCTGCTTAACAAGGCCTATCTGCGTTACTACAGAGCAAGGAAAAAGGGTAGGGTGGGGTCAGGTGGGATGGGGCAGCGTGGGACAGAGCCAGTAAATCATCTGGCTCATCTCTCTACTAGCTAAGTTTTCATTCCATAAAGTACATTTGTCAGGTATATATTGTACTGCTACACACACACACACACACACACACACACACACACACCCTGAATGATACTATTTTCTTGAGAAATGAATAAGTGTTAGTTGAAAGCTTCCTTCCTGCCTTTGTATTTGTCAGTGTCTGTTTTCAATCTGGACAGGCATATGTAGTATCAGAAGAAAAAACTTCATATGGTGCTCTTCAGAAAATACATCATAAGTTTATTTGCTTAAAATGGATGAAAAACAAACTGAAAATCTTTCAATACCCTTGGCATATTGAGAATCAGTGACTAGGAGGCTCTTGGTGCCCCAGGCAGCAGCAATGCACAGTCATGTGCTAAGCACCTTTGGGCCCCTCTTTCTCAGATGCATTCATTATTCTCACTCTTTCCCAATAGACTTTTGTCTTCTGGTCATTCCTATGATTAATTAGCTATTCTGAGGAGGCAATTTTTAAAGAACTATAGATCAGTGTTAGTAGGGACAAGTAACAAGAATGCATATATTGGTCACAGAAATCAAAACCTGCTGTTTGTTTGGTTTTTGCATTGATTTGGTTTGGTTTTGGTTTGAGACAGGGTTTCTCTGTGTAGCCCTGGCCATCCTGGAAATCACTCTGTAGATCGGGGTGACCTAGAATTCTCAGATGCTGGCATTAAAGGCATATGGCATCACAACCCAGCAAAGAACTGATTTTTAATGTATGGCAAGGGTCTATCTGCTCTAATCTACAGCAAATGTTTTCAATAAAGAGTCAAATAGTAAATAGACTGGAAAGCCATAGGCCGTATATGGAACTGCTCAATTATGCCTGATAGCACGACTATTCTGTGTGGGGAACAGTGGTTCATATCATTAATCTTACCACTCTAGAGGCAGAAGCAGGAGGATCTCTCTAAGTTTAAGACAAGCCTGCTTTGCAATAGCAAGTTCCAGGACAGTCAGGCCTACAAATTGAGATCCCACCTCAAAAACAAAAACAAAAACAATACAATGACAAAAAAGCAAAAAAAAATCCATTCTATTAACAGGTATAAATCAAGATTGTCTTGCTCATGTGGCCAGACAATCTCTCAAGCAGAAAAATAGGAGAGCTGGGTAAAAAGGGAGAAATTTCCCCCTGTTCTAGGGAGAATATAAAGCCCAGTAACCCTTGATATCTAAGCTTTGAAGGCTAAAACCAATCAGCCTTAGCACTCATGCATTCTGTTTCATGTTTTACTGTGTTTATTGTTCAGGGACTAGATTGTCCCAATTTTCATGACTTAACTAAACATCAGAATCTGTGTGTATCTACAATGGTCTTTCTGGATACAATCACAGCTCATCAAAAATAAAATTTCCTAGTGCAAAAAAATCCTACTTATAAAATTATATTAACAACAGCAATTGTAATCTTTAGCATTTAGAATATAATAATTTGCATATTATAAATGCCTTTTAAGTTTTCAACATTCACTGTGCTTTCTACTCTAAGTTAATGAAGTACTCTGATTTTATTATTAAGTACTGAAAATCTTTTTAAGAAAAGTACATCATGGAAACCAATGCCTTACTTGACAGCTTAGTCCTAATACACTGAAATTAAATTCAATTACATCCAGTGTTTTCTATGTAGCTTCCTTCCCTTGATTGCTTCAAAATACATATAACTCAAACCTTTGAAATTTATTCTTTTTAGCATTTAGAGCAAGACATCAGTGTTTCAGACATTGTGTGCAAGTTGGCTTCATTTGTAGGTTGCTAAAGAAACTGCTGTCTAACTCTGGGTGTGATAAGGACTTTTCTACAAATACCTCCAAATAATCATTGTCTTAGATTTTTCTTTTCATTGAATGAAAGAAACAATGCCACTTTTTACATGTCTCATAGAGTATACATTAAGATCCTTACTGAATATCTGACACCTGCAAATGCCGCTGAATGATTAATAAGATGACTCTCCAAAGAGGCCAGTTTCTAAGACAAGCTTGAAAGTTGTTGGGCTATCAATATTGTTAAAAAAGAAAGTCCTATAGTCTTTTGAAAAATGATCAGTGCATTTATGGCCATGAACAATACAAGAGCTTTTCTTGCTGTCCCAACACCTACCATTTTCTTACTGTAATGAAAAAAAGAAAAAATGTAGAACTGTAGAAACAGCTGGTATCATCTCATTGGGTCTTGCTGGACAAATACCAATACTTTACTGGATACAGTGATTCTTACTGGAGTTACTAATGTTCTCTCCTTTAGTGATGAGTTGTGTAACTACAGCTTTTCAGGTTGAATCATTATAGCAAATTTTTTTTTTTAATTTGGAAAGAGCCCCAGCAGTGCCTCACCTCCATGTACACAATGTACACAGAAATCTGAGCAATGTTTCCTCTGTGATCCTTTTGTATTTTTATTTGAAATAAGAAAAGAAAGCTCTTCAATCTGCCAAGGAGACAGATACATATTTTTTCTCTAAGTGAAATAATCCAGACACAGAAACACAAACACTGCATGACTTCACTCACATATGGAATCTAACAGTGAAATTTCTAGAATCAGAAACTTAGAATGATGATTGCCAATGACTGACATGAATGGTAAACAAAAGACATCAAGCTTCAGTAAAAACTAAAAACAAAACAAAAATCCTATATTCTTTGGAGCCCTGTTATGGCAAATAGTGTCTACAGCTAATTACAATATGTATTGAAAACTTAAGGACAGCAAAGAGAAATGACTTGATATTAGATAAGGTAGTAACATAATATTAAAGGAAGTAGGAGGAAATATTGGGACATGATGGATATATTTACAGTGTTGATGATAATGATAATTTCTTGATCCCCTAACACATGATGTTAGATGAAAGCAACCAAATTCACATTAGGAAGTCTATCATGACAGGCACATAAAACTTGGAATGAGCACATTTTAACTTACACTTAGTTCATTCACGAGGAGACACCAGCTTCTGGGACTTTTTTGGGACAACTTTTGGTAACTCAGACTGGCAGTAGAAGTGTCATGCCATTGTGACTTGTACAATCATTCCAAAAATTGCACTCTTGGGGAAAGACAAGTGACTCTGCCCTCCATCTTGGATGGGAGATGCAAGGAAAGAGGGTAAGTTCTATGGTGTTGGAGATCTTTCTGTCTATGTGTTGCTTTTATTGGTTGGTTAATGAATAAAAAAAAAACTGCCTTGGCCTATTGATAGGGCAGAACTTGGGTAGGCAGCGAAGATGGAACTGGATGCTGGGAGAAAGAAGGGTAGAGTCAGAGGACACCATGGAGCCATTGCCACCAGAGATAGACATGCTGAAATTTGGCTGGTAGGCCATGACTGCATGGTGATGCTCAGATTAATGGAGGTGGGTTAAATTAAGATGTAACAGTTAGCCAATAAGAAGTTAGAGCTAATGACACAAGCAGTGTTTTAATGAATACAGTTTCTGTGGAGTTATTTTGGGGTTAAGCTAGTTGGGCCAGGATGAATAAGCAATCCCTCCTCCTACAAAATATTGAAATTCAAACATGATTTGGGCCTCATACTTTGCTCTCTTGATACAAAGTTAATGGCTGTGTCAGTGGACTGGCTTTCTATTTATTTTACAAGCTATACTACCCATAATACTGGAACAATCTATGAGAAGGATTTTTATGTAACTAGTATAAGGGAATGCTGAATGCACCATAGTAATCATAACTCTGACCCACCCTCAGATTTTGAAAACATCTGACTTATATATACATCTTTACTGATATACAATTTCTATTATTGTCATGACCAAAATGCTTGCTGAGCATATTTGGTGCAAACATCTAGAAAACTATATATTTTGATCAAGTCACTTCTGAATTCACTTAGTCAATTTTAGGTGCCCCCTCTTCCTTTTCAACCTTTTCAAGTCAAATGGTAGACTACAGTACCATCTATAGTACACTCTATAGCTGACATTCTCTGTAACACATGCAAGCTTCAGAGGGTCATTCATACCTGGAAAACTATGGTGATTGGAAAGAACATGACCCTCAAAGGAAGTGGCACAATTAGGAGGCATAGCTTTGTTGGAGTGGGTGTGGTTTTGTTGGAGAAAGTATGTCACTGTGGAGGTGGACCTTGAAGCCTCATATGCTCCAGTCACACCCAGTGTCACACTTCAGTTCCTCTTCAATGTCCAATATGAAGAACTCTCAACTACCTCTCCAGGAGCATCCTTACCTGCATACCACCATCTCCCACAATGACAATAATGGACTGAACCTGTGAAATGTAAGCCACCCCCAATTCAATGTTTCCTTTATAAGAGTTGCCATGGTTTTGGTATCTCTTCATGGCAATAGAAACTCTGACTGAGACAATCACATTGTTGATAAGGCTCCTCAGGATGGATTTGGTTCAGAAGAAGACTAAGAATATTTGAATTCTCTTCTTGAAGGACCAGACATTAAACAGGAAGATATAAAGATAAAAGCAAAATATTTCCTTCATTTATGGCTCTGCTTTCCAAATCTAGCATTTTAGGTACTGCCTAACTTCACTGAGAGAAGAGGAGACAACAGCTGAAGTTGGCAGTGTTGAGACCTAGTCACATATCAAGACTATTAAGTGAAGGTAGAGAGTAGAAGAAGGCTTATGGACCTCCATTTGGCCTGGTATGGTAAGAGTTAGTTCTGACTGATGGAAGGGAGACCTGTACCTGACAACATTAACACAACAACCTCTTTGAATACAGGAGGTCACCTGCAATGCCATTGAATAGCATTCCTCAGGCCTTGAGAAGACTCAGTTCAACAACAGAGCAGAAGATTGTGACATGACCAGGTGAATCTGCATGTGCCATCCTCAGGAATGAGCAGAATTGAATTGATTGAAGTTTTAGGATGGTGACACATCTGCTGAACTTTTATAATAATTAAGATGTCCCCTTTTCTAACAAAAGCTGAGAAAACTCCTGTGACTTTAAATACCATCCTAAAATCAAGTCTCTATCTAAAACCACAATTCTGAACCCAGACAATGCATCAAAATTAGAATTTACAGTGATACATATCACACTTACCACTCTTCATTCAGTATGACAAAATGATAAGACTAATGTTCAAGGTCAGGCTGTGCTACATAGCAAGGCACAGACTCAAAGGACAAAGTAAAATCCATTTGTTAGTTCAAAAGCTATTTGTGACACATCAGTCACTCTCTAAAATAGAGTAAATGAAGTTTGAAAGGGCGAGGTGACTTCAGGGGTTACAGTCTTTCTGCAAAGCCTGACAACCCAAATTCAATCCCCAAGACTCTAATGGTAAAAGGAAAGAACTAACACCAGCAATTTGTCCTCTGACATGCACATGTGCATTATGCCACATGCACACACACACACACACACACACACACACACACAATGTAATATATTTTAAATAGAAGTATCAAAAGTTAAGTTTTATTATTCTAATGGCAGACAGATAAATTCATATTGTCAGTAAATATGCAGCTGAAGGCAACTGATTCAAATTTATGAACTATACCAAATTCACAACCTATAAGGTGTGGCATCTATATCTGAGCTAATCTCAGGGTCATTGACAGGCTAATTTCAGGACCATTGGTTTTATCACTATGTGTGTGCACAAAGAAGAAAATCAAATGTGGGCTGAACCACATAAAATGCCATTTTATACATAAAAAATGTGAATTTCCCACTAAATCTGTCAACATTTATTTAATTTTTTATCTCCTATTTATTCTATTCTTATCATCTCTGCTTCCTCAGTTTTTATAGACACTGACTATGTAAACTGCATAGCTGAGATCTAAAAGGCCCTGTCAGAAAGGTCCTATTATTAGAAGAGGTAGTAGGCCAATAGTCATTACAATCTGATAAAGTATAGATTACCAGTGTTTATGGGAAAGGTAAGGGCCCCAAGCAGTTTCAAAGCAGTAAGTAATAATAATAATTGAAGGCATAAGTCACTAACAATCCCACACCAGTTTGGAATTATGATTAATAGAATGGTTTTTTATTTGAAGGGGAAAAACTTACAGATCACTGTCCCAGACAACAGCCCTCTGAGCAATCAGGAAGGGAGCCTAGTCGCTGGAAGTGGAGCCGGAAGCCAGAGAGTGAGTGGAGGGAAGTGGCCGCGTTTTTAAAGACCATGCCCCAATGGACTGGTATCTCAGTGGCTATTGGCTGAAGAAGCGGAAGGAGTTCCCGCAACACCTCCCCCTTTTGTTTAAGTAAGAGAGTTCTAAACCTACTACGAAATTATATACAATAAGTACAAATATCCTATTCCAACTAGTTTAAGTCTTGTATAATAAATAACTTGGCCAAGTCATGAGAGGAAAGTAAAAACATTTATATAGTCTTCAACCCCATTGAAGATCTGAGAAGGGAAATAATGTTACCTGAGTAATTAGGAAGTTCATTCAAACAACTTCCAAAACATGCAACAAATCACAGAGATAACTAGCTATCTGGACAATCACCCAAAGTCACATTTGCAGCGTTGAAGCAACCAACTTTGGCTAAGGCCTAACATAACTGCCATACCATTTTCAAAGGCAAGAAACTTTTCAAAACTATCTTACCCTGTCTTGCCAGGATATGACAGTCCTGTTTTATCCATTTATGGATACTCTGTATCTGTCAGTGGTTGAGGTATGGGCATTTCTTTGCCCAAAGGCCAGTTCTGCCAAGAAGAAAGGCTCCACGTGGAATGTATTTGGTGCTCAACATTCTCTCTGAAATAGATCGGTGTTGCCAATGAAATCATCAGATATATAGAAGACACACCTACATCAAATAATAATAAAAAATGTGATCATTTGTCAGTTGCAGGGTTGGTGAAGATCTTTTCCCAGTCAGTAGGCTGCCTTTGTGTCTTAGTGACAGTGTCCTTTGCTTTACAGAAGCTGCTCAGTTTCAGGAGGTCCCATTTATTAAATGTTGCCCTTAATGTCTGTGCTGCTGGGGTTATACTTAGGAAATGGTCTCCTGTGCCCATTTGTTGTAGAGTACTTCCCACTTTCTCCTCTATCAAGCTCAGTGTGTTCAGATTAATATTGAGGTCTTTAATCCATTTGGACTTGAGTTTTGTGCATGGTGATAGATATGGATCTACTTTCATTCTTCTACAGGTTGACATCCAGTTATGCCAGCACCATTTGTTGAAAATGTTTTCTTTCTTCCATTGTGTACTTTTAGCTCCTTTATCAAAAATCAGGTGTTCATAGGTTTGTGGGTTAAAATCCGGGTCTTCTATTTGATTCCATTGGTCAACTTCTCTGTTTTTATGCCAATACCAAGCTGTTTTCAATACTGTAGCTCTGTAATAGAGATTGAAGTCAGGGATGATAATGCCTACAGAAGTTCCTTTATTGTATAAGATTGTTTGGGCTATCCTGGGTTTCTTGTTTTTCCATATAAAGTTGATTATTATTCTCTCAAGATCTGTGAAGCATTTTGATGGGACATTGATGGGGATTGCATAGAATCTATAGATTGCCTTTGGTAGAATTGCCATTTTTACTCTGTTGATCCTCTGAATCCAAGAGCAAGGGAGATTCTTCCATTTTCTGGAATCCTCTTCAATTTCTTTCTTCAAAGACTTAAAGTTCTTCTCAAATAGATCTTTCACTTCCTTGGTTAGAGTTACCCCAAGATATTTTATGCTATTTGTGGCTATCGTGAAAGGTGATACTTCTCTGATTTCCCTCTCTGCTTCATTATCTTTGTGTATAGGACGGCAACTGATTTTCTGGAGTTGATCTTATATTCTGCTATGTTACTAAGGTGTTTATCAGCTGTAGGAGTTCTTTGGTGGAGTTTCTGGGGTTTCTTATGTACAGTATCATATCATCTACAAATAACGAAAGTTTAACTTTTTCCTTTCCAATTCGAATCTCTTTGATCCCCTTATGTTGTCTTATTGCTATTTCTAGACAACTAGAACTTCAAGCACTATATTGAAGAGATATGGAGAGAGTGGACAGCCTTGTTGATTTCCTGAATTTAGTGGGATGGTTTTGAGTTTAATTTGATGTTTGCTGTCAGCTTGCTGTAAATAGCTTTTTATTATATTTAGGTATGACCCTTTTATCCCCAATCTTTCCAAGATCTTTATCATAAAGGGGTGCTGAATTTTATCAAATGCTTTTTCAGCATCTAATGAAATGATCATATGGTTTTCTTTCTTTCAGTTTATTTATATAATGGATTACATTGATAGATTTTCATATGTTGAACCAGACCTGCATTTCTGGGATGAAGCCTACTTTATCGTAATGGATAATTTTTTAATGTGTTCTTGGATTCATTTTGCCAGTCTTTTATTGAGAATTTTTGCTTAAATGTTCATGAGCGAGATTGGCCTGTAATTTACTTTCTTGGTTGAGTCTTTGTGTAGTTTTGGTATCAGGGTAACTGTAGCTTCATAAAAGGAATTTGGCAATGACTCTTCTGTTTCTAGATTGTGAAATACATTAAGGAGTAAAGGTATTAGCTCTTCTTGGAAGTTCTGGTAGAATTCCGCATTGAAACCATCTGATCCTGGGCTATTTTGGTGGGAAGGTTTTTGATAATGGTTTCTAATTCTTCGCGGCCAACAGGCCTACTTAGATTGTTCACCTGGTCCTGGTTTAACTTTGGTATATGGTACTTATCTAAAAACGTGTCCATTTCTTTTACATTTTCCAATTTTGTGGAATACAGGCTTTTGTAGTAAGATCTAATGATTCTCTGAATTTCCTCTGTGTCTGTGGTTATGTCCCCCTTTCATTTCTGATCTTATTAATTTGCTTGTTCTCTCTCTACCATTTGATTACTTTGGATAGGAGTTTGTCAATCTTCTTGGTTTTCTCCAAGAACCAGCTTTTTGTTTCATTGATTCTTTGGATTGTTTTCTGTGTTTCTATTGTATTGATTTGAGCCCGCAGTTTGATTATTTCCAGTCTTCTACTCCTCCTGAGTGAGTCTGCTTCTTTTTTTTTCTGGAGCTTTCGGGTGTGCTTTTAAGTCTCCAATGTGTGCTTTCTCTGTTTTCTTTAAGTGGGCACTTAGTGCTATGAATTTTCCTCTTAGCACTGCTTTCATAGTGTCCCATAGGTTTGAGTATGTTGTGTCTTTATTCAAGGAAGACTTTAATTTCTTTCTTTATTTTTTCCTTGACCCAGGTGTGGTTCAGTAGCTGACTGTTCAGTTTCCATGAGTTTGTAGGCTTTCTGGGGGTAGCATTGTTGTTGAATTCTAATTTTAATCCATGGTGATCTGAAAAGTCACAGGTGATTACTAATTTTTTTTGTATCTGTGGAAGTTTGCTTTGTTACCGAGTATGTTGTCAATTTTTGAGAAGGTTCCATGAGCTGCAGAGAAGAAGGTATATTCTTTCCTATTTGGGTAGAATGTTCTGTAGATGTCTGTTAAGTCCATTTGATTCATTACCTCCATTAAGTCTCTTAATTCTCTGTTAGGTTTCTGTCTGATTGACCTGACCATTAGTGAGAGAGGAGTGTTGAAGTCTCCTACTATTAGTGTGTGTGATTTGATATCTGTCTTGAGTTCTAGTAATGTTTCTTTTACATAGTCGGTGCTTTTATATTAGGGGCATAGGTATTCAGGACTGAGACTTCATTCTGATGAATTTTTTTCCTGTTATGAGTATAAAATATCCCTCTCTATCTCTTCTGATTGATTTTAGTTTGAAGTCAACTCTTTTAGAAATTAGTATGGCCACACTGGCTTGTTTCTTAGGTCCATTTACTTGATAAACTCTTTCCCAACCCTTTACTCTGAGTACATGTCTGTCTTTGTGGTTGAGGTGTGTTTTTTGTAAACAGCAGAATGTTGGATCTTGTTTTCCTATCCAATCTCTTAGCCTGTGCCTTTTTATAGGTGAGTTGAGTCCATTGATATTAAGTGATATTAATGACCAGTGGTTATTAACTCCACTAATTTTTTTTATAGTAGAGTTTGTATGTTTCCCTTCTTCTAGTTGTGCTGGTGAAGGGTCGCTAGATATCTGAGTTCTTGTGGGCATTGTTGGACTGCTTGGTTTGTGGTTTTCCTTCTATTACTTTCTGTAAGGCTGGATTTGTTGCTACATATTTTTTAAATCATTTTTTGTCCTGGAATATCTTGTTTTCTCCATCAATGGTGAATGCAAGCTTTGTTGGCTATAGTAGTCTGGGCTTGCACCCATGTCCCTTTAGTGTCTGTAGCACATCTATCCAAGACCTTCTGGCTTTTGTGGTTTCCATAGAGAAGTCAGGTGTAAACCTGATAGGTTTCCCTTTATATGTTACTTGACCTTTTTCCTTTGTAGCTCTTAATATCTGTTCTTAATTCTGTATGTTTGTATTTTGATTATTATATGGCATGGGGATGCTTTCTTTTGATCCAGTCTATTTGGTGTTCTGTAGCCTTCTTGTACCTTCATAGGAATATCCTTCTTTAGGTTGGGGAAGTTTTCTTCTATAATTTTGTTGAATATGTTTTCTGGGCCTTTGAGTTGTAATTCTTCTCCTTCTTCTACCCCAATTATTCTTAGGTTTGGTCTTTTCATGGTGTCCCAGATTTCCTGAATGTTTTGTGTTAAGAATTTGTTGGATTTGTTTTGTTCTTTAATCTGTGAGTTTATTTCCTCTATAGTATCTTCAGAGTCCAAGATTCTTTCTTCCATCTCTTGTATTCTGTTGGTAATACTTGTCTCTGTAATTTCTGTTTGTTTACTCCGAATTTCCATTTCTTGTCTTCCCTCGGATTGTGTTTTCTTCATTACCTCCTTTTCATTTTTCAGGTCTTGAATTGTTTCCCTTACCAGCTTGATTGCTTTTTCATGTTTTTCTTGTTTTTCTTGGATATCTTTGAGAGATTTATTCATTTCGTCTACCATTTTGTTTGTCATCTCCATTTCTTTATGGCAGTTTTTTACCTCCTGTTTAATGTTCTCTATTATTTTCATAAAGTTTTTCTTGTCTTTCTTGGATATCTTTGAGAGATTTATTCATTTTGTCTACCATTTTGTTTGTCATCTCCATTTCTTTATGGCAGTTTTTTACCTCCTGTTTAATGTTCTCTATTATTTTCATAAAGTACTGTTTAAAGTCGATTTCTTCTATTTCTTCTGGAGTAGAATGTTCAATTCTTGTTGTTTCAGGATGCTTGAATTCTTGTGATGACATGTTGCCCTTTAGGTTGTTGGAGGAATTCTTGCCTTGGCGCCTGTCCAACTCTTCCTTCAAATGGACCCAGGATAGACTTGGTGTCTTGGTCCAATCTTTGCTGTGACTGACTCTGGGTGGATTTCCTCAGTGCAGGAGCAGGAACTATTCCCGTCTGGTTGGAACTCCACAGCATTGAATCAGGGATTCCTAGTAGCCCAAGGACACTGCACGGATAAAAGGGCAAATGTGGGGGCAGGGAGGGGTTGAGTAGCACACAGCAAACCTTGCAGCACAAGCTAAAGGTGCCTGCACTCTCTTACGGGAATCCTCAGACCTGCCTGGAGGGCAGCCACTCACCCCTCTGGGTGAATGGCCTTGCTGCAGGAGCAGGACACTGTTCCTGTGCCAAGGACCTTGAATACACTAGCAGGATAGTGTTTTCTATTTCCATCCATTTGTATGCAAAGTTCAAGATGTCATTGTTTTTTACAGCTGAGTAGTACTATAATATGTATATATTCCACGCTTTCTTCATCCATTCTTCCATTGAAAGGCATCTAGGTTGTTTCCAGGTTCTGGCTATTACAAATAATGCTGCTATGAACATAGTTGAACAAATGCTTTTGTAATATGATAGGGCATCTCTTGGATATATTCCCAAGAGTGGTATTTCTGGGTCCTGGGATAGGTTGATCCCTAATTTCCTGAGAAACTCCACACTGCTTTCCAAAGTGGTTGCACAAGTTTGCATTTCCACCAGCAATGGATGAGTGTATCCCCTACTCCACAACCTCTCCAGAAAAGGCTATCATTGGTGTTTTTGATTTTAGCCAATCTGAGAGGTGTAAGATGGTATCTCAAAGTTGTTTTGTTTTGCATTTTCCTGATCGCTAAGGAGGTTGAGCATGACCTTAAGTGTCTTTTGGCCATTTGAACTTCTGTTGAGACTTCTCTGTTCAGTTCAGTGCCTCATTTTTTAATTGGGTTAATTAGCATTTTCAAGTCTGGTTTCTTGGGTTCTTTATATATTTTGGAGATCAGACCTTTGTCTGTTGTACTTACTCATAATTGGTTTCTAGCCATAAATAAAGGACATTGAGCCTATAATTCATGATCCTAGAGAAGCTAAATAAGAAGGTGAACCCAAAGAAAAACATATAGTTATCATCCTGGATATTGGAAGTAGGCAAGATTGCAGGCAAAAATTGTGAACTTGGGGGGTGGGGTGGGATGGGGTAAGGGGAGATGGGGAGAGAAAAATGTGAAGGGGAGGATGGGGAGAGTGTGGGGGGATGGGATGCTTGGGATAAAAGAAGGGTGGATATGGGAGCAAGGAAGTATATATCTTAATTAAAGTAGACATTTTAGGGTTAGCAAGAGACTTGACTCTAGAGGGGTTCCCAGGTGTCCAGGGAGATGTCCCCAGCTAGTTCTTGGGCAGCTGAGTAGAGGGAGCCTGAAATGGCTCTTTCCTATAGCCATACTGATGAATATCTTGCATACCACCATAGAATCTTCATCTGGCAATGGATGGAGATAGAGACAGAGCCCCACAGTGGAGCACCAGACTGATCTCTCAAGGTCCAAAGGAGGAGCAGAAGGGGAACATGAACATGAGCAAGGGAGTCAAGATTGCGAGAGGTGCACCCACCAACTGAGATGGTGGAGCTGATCTAATGGGAGCTCACCACGGCCAGCTGGACTGGGACTGAAAAAGTATAGGATAAAACCGGACTCCCTGAACATGGTCGACAATGAGGGCTGCTGAGAAGCCAAGGGCAATGGCACTGGGTTTTGGTGCTACTGCGTGTACTGGCTTTGGAGGGGCCTAGCCTGTTTGGATGCTCACCATCCTAGACCTGAATGGAGCAGGGAGGACCTTGGACTTCCCACAGGGCAGGGAACCCTTACTGCTCTTTGGGCTGGAGAGGGAGGGGAGGGGATTGGTGGAGCGAGAGGGAAATGGGAGGCAGGGAGAAGGCGGAAATTTTTAATAAAATAATAATAATAATAACAATAATAATAAATATTGATATTTCTCTTCAAGAATATCTCTTTCCTTTGGCCAGGATTTCTTAATGTCATCAATATTAACTGGGCCATGATACTCTTTGTAGGGGTTGTTCATCACACTGTAGGATGTACAGAGCATCTTGGCCACTGTTGGTAATACTTTCTCAGTGTAATAATTCCAAAGAATTGCAAGCATTTGCAAGAATAGCAAGGTAGCATGAGTTTCAAACTCCCATCTGAGGACTACTATCCTTAACACACAGAGGAAGAAATTAGAATATTGTGATTTGGAGACATAAGCTTGGATGGAAAATGCTGTTTTTGTAGTTTGACTAACCAGGCAGTAGAGCAGCTAAGAAAACTTTCACTCATATCAAACAACTGTAAGGTTTAATTCACCACAGCATTAACAGGTAGATTTTTAAAAATGAAATAGAAGTAGACATTTGAAAGAGTTTCTCTGACAATTTAGTTAGACAAATTATGTAGAATACCTAATATGTCTCTTAACAAAAACAGTCAACAACTGCCAGGGCTTATTATGTCATGATGAGACTTTACTTAGTGTCTGCTCTCCCCCATCTTATTTAGGTTTACACACACACACACACACACACACACACACACACACACACACACACGAAGCTAAAAGCTAAGGGCTGCATATATGGAGAAATATGTGTAGAAGTGTGTGAACAGGCAGAACAATAAAACAGGGCACGTATGAGACTGAGTGCTGAGTATATGTGAGTGGAGGAACAGCAGAAAAACTGACTCATATCTTAATGCAAAGCAAATGTTCGTCTGTTTGATAGCTTTTTTAGCAGATTGAAAAAAGTTAAATAAACTTTTACTGGCATGTTTGAAGAATAAGGTAATCAGATGCTATAATTAATAGAGTGTTAGCACATAGAAGCAAACATGGATTATCAATTTTGAAACATTTAAAATGTCATAAAATATATTTTACACTAAAATGTACTAGTATGATTAACTTATTTTATTTCAACAGTTATTTAGAAATCGCTTGGGCTTTTCTTAACTCTGCCAAGCACAGATTTTAATTTTTGTTAAACATTCAGGAACTTATTTCAAGGAAATTATTTTAAATATCTTTTTGGAGATTTTCAAAATAAAAATTTCTACTGAGTCCCAAATGGGACCTAACTGACCCCACCTCCCAGTTTCTACGTATATGGAGTAAAGCTATCAATTTCAAATCTTCCAATGGAATAAGTACTAAGTGTTATGGTTTCAATAAATCACTGAGGTTTCCTGAGTAGCCAGCAGGCTATGAGAGCTAGCGGGTCCTAGGCAAGGACCCACATGGCACAGAGAAGGATAGGTATGCCATGCAGAGAAAGTGGGTAATTATTTAGTGGGTTATGGAGAGGAAAGGGAAAAGGGGGAAGGGTAGAAGGCAGAAGAGCAAAGAGAAAGAGAGAGAAAGACATTCAGAGAGAGAGAGAGAGAGAGAGAGAGAGAGAGGAGGGGAGGAGAGAAGTAGGGAGAAGGGAAAGAAACCCAAAGAATTCTTGTGAGTGCCAGGGAGACTAATTAAAGGATCTACCTTAAATAGGTCATATACACCCCTCTCAATTCCCTGGTCCTAAAAATTTATTTCCTAAACTTAATTTTGCTCTCTGTTCTTTCAATAGGTGTAAGAGACACCAAACATTTCCATACCACAAACAACAGACACAAGAAAAGAGACCAGCGCCCCCAGGATGTGACCAGCACCCAGTATTCTCAGGATCTTCCCACAAGACAATGCCCAAAAATAAGCAAAAATCAGTTTTGAGAATCAGCTGTCTCAGTTCCTTTAACCTGTTGTGGCTAACCTCTTGCCTTTTTATTATAAAAAGAGATGGGACTGTAATGTTCTGTTCTGTCCCTTTAAGAAACAAGCTCCACCCACCCCCTATCCCTACCTTCCCCACCCCCATCACCACCCCCTGTCCACTGAGGTAAGTGGATCTTCCTTCTGCTTCCAGCCTGAGCTTCTTCCTTTCCAACTCTCTCTGGAATAGGCAGCTTCTCTCTCTCTCTCTCCCTTTGTCCCACTTCTTCCCTTCCCCCTCCTCTTTCTCTATTTCCCTACCTCTCTCTACCTCTCTCTCTCTCTGCCCCTCTCTTTGCTCCTCTCCCTTCTCCACTTCCCTCTTTCCCCTCAATAACCCACTAAAAAAATACCCACTTTCTCTACATGGGGTGTCTGTAGGTCTCTGTCTCTCACCCCATGTGGTTCCATGCCTGGAACCAACTGCCTTCATGGCCTGCAATGGTCTGTGGCCTGCTGCCCACTGCCACCACTTGGGGAGCAGTGCCATTTTATTTTTACTATAACCATAAGCCCCCCATGATCCAATTACTTACTAAAAGTTTTATTTCTAAACATTCCATTGGAAACGTATGTCTTTGGTGATGAGGGCACTTCACATGAAAACAAACTAATGAGTATTTGTCAGCCAGATGATGTGTCATGCTCCAGGGCAACTGGGTTAGAAGCCTGTTAGATTGCACTAAAACCAGCTTCAAATACACACATAGCAGATAGTGTTGTTAGTTGATGCCTACAGACAAAATAAGGCAAATCATTCCATATCACAATCCTAAACACACTATAAGTCAGTGTTTCACACTCTTCATCCAACCTGTCCTCACAGGAGAACTGTGCACAGTCCTAGCTCCTTCCAGTTCATCCACCTGAAGTGCATCCAGCTGTCTCACCTCCTTCAGATCTTATTCCTCACTACATCTCATCAGATGTAATAACTGGACAAGAAAAGATTCATATGTAGCTGTTATCTTCCATTATAAGTACTTCTTAATTTTCTAGCCAACACACATACTGCAACTGTAAAAAGCCATTTAATTGTTATTGTTAATGTGTTTCTATTTCATTTCAATGAGGTGGATACAATGAGTGAGCATATACCCTCCATTATCTCAAAATTATGTTCTCCCTCTTGATACCTCTTGATACTTCACCAGGTTTTCTTTCATTTTCTTTTTTTTTTTTTTATCATGAAGGACACCTCTGTTTGATTCAGTAATGCCCGAGCTATCTTTGGTTATTACAATTACTTCACAGTAAACAAACAAATTACAACATGAGAAAGCTGACACTTGAATTTTTCTATTTTGACATTTTATACCACAATGATTCTAATGAAATAAACAGACAATGTGTTTATCAAATCCAAAAAATTCTTTTTGAGATTTAATGATTTATTTTCATTCTTCCTTCCTTCTTTCCTTCCTTTCTGTCCTTTTTTTTCTTTTTTCTCCTTTTTTGTTTGAAAGAGACAAGATTTCTCTGTGTAGTCCTGGGCTTTTCTGGAATTCACTCTGTAAATCAACTTGGCCTCAAAGTCGGATATCTATGTGACCTCTGCCTCCTGGGATTAAAGTGCTAGGATCAAAGGTGTGCACCATCACCATCCAACTGAAATGCAATCATTTATAACTTAAGAATTTAAATAAGTTAAAAAGGAGTCTTAATTAGTATTTTTTCCCTGAATCAAATATTGTACTCAATTTAATTTGTGGTAAATAAATGTAAATGTTAAAATGGCCTCAAAGGGAGGAAAATCACTCATGTAATTATAAGCATCCTAATAGAAATCTCAATACTGAAACAAATGTTCTTTCCTAACAAAGATGCTATATAGCAATCAGACACAAAGATCATTTTGAAAATATAGGTAGGTAGCTTTGTTTTGAATACCAAGTATCCTGTTTCCCACAAAAGGTTTCTGAGTTGAAGGCTTGGTACCTAATATAGCACATTCAGAGAGGGATTTTTGAAAAATGATTTGATTATGGAGGGTCTGGCATAATCAGTGGATAGGCTTAATGTGGGTTTGATGATAATGTTGGTGGGTGGTAGAAACTGTTAGAGGTCAGGCAAAGTTGGAGGAAGTATACTGGGTTATCATGCCCTTGGAGGTCTATATTGACTCTGACTCCTATTCCTCTTCATTTTCCATTCTCTTCCTTCTTTTACTTCCTCTCATCTTCCCACAACCCAGGTTATTCAACTCTCTATATAGCTGCCTTAGGTATGGTTTCTATTGCTGTGAAGAGACATGAACACAAGAACTCTTTTGAAGATAACACTTAATTGTGTAGCTTACAGTTTCAAAGATTTGGACCATTATCATCATGCCAAGACATGGCAGCACAAAGGCAGACAGTGTGCTAGAGAAGAAGCTGAGAGTCCTATATCTTGATCTGCAAGCAACAAAAAGTGAACTATGTCATTTAGCATAGCTCGATCATAGAAGACCTCAAAGCCCACACAGCAATGACATACTTCTCTAAAAAGACTACACCTCCTAATAGTGCCACTCCCTATGAACTTATACTGGTCAATTACATTCAAACTACCATGACAGCTTTTATAGATATCCAAGCTCATTTTAAGCCTAAAGGAATGGAGTCAGCTGACCTTAGACAGACACTTCTAAAACTGGGATACTAACTTTTAGTTCAGTAAACTACTCCTTTATGCTTTTGCTCTGGGGCCTTATATCACAATGACAGAAAGGAAGATATTATATAAGATAAATTTAGCACTACCCTTCAGCAAGGGTTGGGCTAACCAGACATTTGGCAGAAATTCTTTTGGTTTATATACGTACTGTTGTTTAATTTCACTGTACATAGATTTTATATTTAAATTATATATGAATATTAAACTCTAGCTAAATGTAACTTACTAACAGACATTTCATTTCTAAGATTTATATATTGAGAAAGCTTCCACAGAAAGCTTACCAAATATCCAGATCTTGGTATCTAAATAAATTTTCCCCAAAAAATCATGACTTTGTAAAGAAATGACTGATTTGGGGGCAAAGTGAAAGCAAATATGAGCTTCACGTGCTGTGGAAGACAGTGAGAATTTCTTAAACACTGATGTCATATAATATAGAATAAGAGACAGTTTCTCCTGGTCAAATATAGGATATGGTTAAAATGAATTATATATTCCAGTGACTATAATTTTTGAATAAAATAACAATCTATGAGTTCTAACTCATTATAGTGAAAGGGGTACTCTTGATAAATAATAAATATTTATATTTAATATAATAAATGTATTTATTATAAAATGTAGCTTAAGGGAAACACTTGACAGATTGATGCCAAGTACTCTCTGCTTGCTCTTAGAAAGATAGACCATTCCTTTATGCTTCTGTGATCCAATCTCTAAATCTGGGATCCAATCTGAAAAGACATGGGACATTCTATAAAATAACTAGTATGACCTTTACAGAAACATCAAGAATAGTGGTAGAAAGCCTCTTTACATAAAAGGAAATAAAATTCAAAACGTCCTAAGAACTAAGTAAAACATATAATAGTGGATTATATTTAGGGACAACAAGGAAGTATTGAGAAGTATCTTATTGGGATTAACCATAACATTTCACTATGGAATCTGGATTAGATAACAATATCACTTTAATGTCAAATTTGGTAATTTCAAAATTTTACATTATGTGTGAGTGTGTGTGTATGTGCATGCCATGAGAACAACTTGATATAATCAATTTTCTCTACCATGTTGTGCCCAGGGATCAAACCTAGGTCATCTGGCTAAGTGACTAGAACCCTTCTCTGCTGAAGTTTCTCCCCAGCTCCAATTTACTAACATTGATGGGTATATTATAATTGTATTAGGGAATATATATGTTCACAGAAAATATAATTAATATTTAGAGGAAATTAATCAAATTACTCAAAAATTAATTTGTATATATGTGTGTATTGTCTCTATATAAACATATGTTCATATATAAATGTGGATAAGTACATATATGTACAGACAGAAAAAGCACATATGCATGCCTGCTATATAATAATGTTCTTGTACATTGTAAAGATTTGTCACTCATATTAGTTTAATAAAATGCCGACTTGCCAGTAGGACCACCAGACTAGGAGAATTTTGGGAAGAGGAAAGGCAGAGAATGAGTCACCAGCCAGATGTAGAGAAAGCAAAATGAGGATGACTTACTGAGAAAAGGTTCTAAGCCATGTGACTAAACATAGACAATAATTATGGGTTAGTTTAAGTTGTAAGAACTAGTTAATAATAAGCCTGAGTTAATAGACCAAACATTTTATAATTAATGTAAGCCTCTGTATGTTTCTTTGGGATTGAATGACTCTGAGACTAGGCAGTACAGAAACTTCTGTCCACATGTGCACATGCATAGAGTAGAGAAACATCTTCAGCAAAATACAAAGAAATAACTGCTCTATTGTTGTAAAATCTTGTCAGTTTGTAATTGTATCTAAATTAAAACATCTTATAAAATCATCAGCTCATGTTGTCAGTGCCAAAATTTGAACAAAGTGGAATATGAAACTCTGCTACACTAAAGACTTACTATGCTATATTCATTATTTAGATCCTAAATCATGTATATAAAGCTGAAAGTCACAATGCTGGGAGTTTAACCTCATAAATATATAGCAATGAACTCTTTATACTGTTATTTATACCAATGACATTTTTTCTTTTCAGCTTTGAAGTTTAAATACAAATGTGTTAAAATGATATGATAATTAAACATTGGGAAGTTTTAGATTTAGAAAAATTAGGTTTATATAAACACTTAGGAATGTTTTAGATAATCTACCAAAAAATGTAAAATGTACTTATCAGGTTCAAGGACTCAACATCATAACTGTAAGTGAGAAAGTATTCCATTTTGAAACCTGAAACAAGAAGATTTCTAACTAACCTTTGGTCAGAAATATACTAGTTGTATGTACACTGTCTGATGAATTGTGAAATATATCCGCTGTAATTTGTCAAATCACATGTAGCAGTTTCACTTTTTTCTGTGGTGGTTTATTCGTCTTGTTTCCACTTCTGGTTTTAGATGAAACCTCACAATTATCCAAGAACCTTTGCTTTCATAGTGTTTCTGAAACCAGACTTTCATAATTAAACCGCAAACCATTCGGTAATAACAGAAATTAAAGAAATGTGATATTTTGGAACTCATATCTAGGGAATTTGGCAAAGAGGCTTGACAAGTCAGAGGAATTATAGCAGACAAAATCTCAAAGTGTTTTTAAAGTCAATTTGCTCATTTGCTTGCCTCTGTGAACTCTCCCTGTCCCACCTCCCACCCCAGACACACACTCAAGTTTGTTGTTTTTTCTGAGCCTTTTTGGAGAAGTGGGTCCTATAACATAAACCAGAGCTAGACACTCTATTTTGCAGAACTGGAAACAGAAAATTACGGTCTATTTTGACACCTGAAATCATAAAGCAGACCTAAATAATCCTGAACAGCGCATATTCCAGAAACTTTCATGTGTATCCACAAACACTCAACTGAATTAAAAGCAGGAAAGCTGCACTGGAGGTATTTCCCAGGTACAAAGGGACAGGCCCTTGGAAGAGGGTGAATTCCTACTGGATGTCCCCATTTCTGCTGGGGATCCCAGGTCACATTCCCTTCTTGGGCAGCCCCATGAATTTCTTCATTGCTTCCTTCCAGGATGGAAGAAGAATTGAGAACACTGCTATTGGGGAAAATCTAGAAAATGCCTCATGAGGGAACTAAGGACTGAAGAAACCATGACTTCTATCCCTCAATTCATGTAAATACCAATACTTAACTCTTTTTTTATTAAGAAGACCTAGACAGTACCATCAGGAGATTCTTTTCATTTCATAAGGAAGGGATACACCTTCCTGTTGGCTATACTTTAGAGTTGCCTTCACAAATTGGTACACTTCATACTGCATCCTAATAATAAGAAATTACATTGAAATCATTATCATTCAAAGATTATCTCTTCATTTTTCCTTGGACATGTTGTTTTTCCAAAAGACTAAAATTAAAAATGGCTAGGCTCCTTCAATACTAAGTGTAGGAAATTACAATCTGTTAGTCAAAATCAAATCACCTTGCAAAGTTCAAAGGAAATTAAAAATGTAAACATTAAAAATGTAAAATAATGGGAATTGAACTTTGCAATTTCCCTTGAACTTAACACATTGGCTAATTTCACAAATCTGCAATTTTTTCATAGAGTTTATTTCAAAGTCATATTCATTCTGATATTTTAGACAATAATAACTAAGTATCATATGAAATTTTCTTTAATGTTTTTATTTTAAGCCTTCAATATGTATTAAAGGCCAAATTATTAAATTACTAAAATGCCATCCAATAAAGTTTGCTTTGACAAGTTTTCAAGAGCTTCAAGCAGATACTGGGTATGGATTATACAGGCTGATTTTGCAAATTAGTTTATTAAAACAATATCTTGCCTGATATTGATGAGAATTACATATAACCTAATATGGCCCAGGTTTTGCCTTAATTATAAGGAAACATTTTGTGATGTAACCAATAAAGACACTTGAAAATATAATTATTACTTGATTGATCCATCCATTCTTGACAAATCATTTAGAGAATTTTTCTCCACATTTCTTCTCTTGACTTATAATTAATTCACTTAATTTTTTCAGAAAGTAAAAAATACAGACTTTAATCAAATTATGTTATGACCTAAAAAGTAAATATAAGATTAATGGACAATTAATTTATGGATAATCTCATCTCTCAGGAAACAAAGCTAAAAAAAGCAATATATCCCAACATATCTCATAAAAAACTTCTCAACAAATACAACACAAATATCAGGGAGCAGAGAGATGCCCCCATATAAATTTTTCAAAACTCAATTAGATTTATTCTTCCTATACAGTTAAAGTTCTCAAGAGGACCTAGGTAAATTGAAAGCTTAAACCGAGACATGATCTTCTTTACACAGCCTTGGCTCAGGAACAAAGCTTTTACCCTGTACTTATTACTATGTGTGCACTCTTATTCTTAGAAATAAACATCTTTGTTTAAAAATAGCCAAGAATTTTTTTCTTTTACCAAAAGATGTTTAAACACATAGTGGTGGAATCTTAGGGAAAACCCAAAGAATGAAGCAAATTTATTCCAGGAAAGGGACAAAATCAAATCACTAAACAAACTCATTAATAGTGAACTTGAAGTGCCATTGGTTTTTCACATACTTTGCTTGTGAGTAATACAAACATGTTTCCTGAATATTAGTGTGCAACTTTCTCCAGGTATTGCTCTACTTGCTTTGAAGGGGGGAAATTCTACTTTTCAAAGAATCTAAGAAATCCCCATATTTTGAATGTTGCAGACTATCTTTTTAACAGTATATATAATTGAAATATAATTCTCACATCTTCATAATTGGATCAGTTATTTGATGTGAGTAAAACTGGGGAAACAAAGAAAGAAGAGAATCTATTACATAGATTCTTAAATTGCTTGGATCAAGTTTGTTAGTAGTGCAGATTAAATAGTACTTCCTTTAAAGTAAGACTGCTTCCCCAACATCAGCCTTACAAAATTTATTCATCTTCAATATATTTGAAGTGTTTGGCTTTATATAACTATACAATATTAGTTGTCTTTGACACCTAATCAATTGAAGGGTCCTTTGTAGATGATGGAATAACTGGCAGTAGATAATCTTAGTCATTTTTCTCACCAAGCAAACCAAAAGAGAAAAAGGTCGATTAAAGGAAATTCAGTATCCCAAAATTCACCACACAAAATAAGGTATAGCTGGGCTCTTTGTGGCCTGACACTATAAACCCAGAAAAAAAAATAACTAGTTTTCAAAACTGCCTTTTCTCTTTTATTCTTTGTTTTGTTTTTATCAATACCCTGCCATCATCTTTAGCCTATGTATATTCACTACTGTCAGCTTTCTCTATACTATTATTAATTCCCTCTAAGTCTAAACTATGGCCAATCAAGTTTTCTCATACCTTAATTTCAAACTTCAAGGGAAGAGATGCCATTGTCCACTCCTCTGCCCAAAGTAGATCAAAACTGACTGTCTAAAACAGCTCACCAACCTGCATTCATGTGACTATGACCACAGGAAGGTGGGGGTCATGCACTTAGCTATATCTATGAGTAGGCTGATAATCCTTTGACACACATAATAAAATTTATGATGTGTGCACCTTGGACTGCTATTGTGTTAGAATCTTATTCCTTGTAAGTCTACATAATATTTTACTATACTAAAGTTCCACCTTTTGTAGTAAATAAGTTCAATAAAATAGACGGCATTTTGGTAAATGTGCAGCATTGAAATATAACCAACAGTAATACCCATAATACATATATATGTGTGTGTGTGTGTGTGTGTACACATATTATATATATATATATATATATATATATATATATATATATATATATATATATATATATATATATATATATATATATAGTCAGCCAAACTGCTAATTAGAAGAAAAGAGTCAAAACCTAAAAGATGTTGCAGAAATTTAAATAGCTCATCTTCAAATTTAACTTAGATGAAATTAAAAATCCAATACATCATTTAAGTACTTTTCTTTCATTTCTACTTACTGAAGTTCTAATAGCTTGTAGAAAAAGCAGAGTTGAACTTTCCATTTTGTTTATAAAATTTGGAGATATGTTGAATTTTAAATCATGTTTAAATATGCTGTTATCATAAGTGTATTTGTTTGACTTCAATTGGGTCTTTTCTTTGACTTTGTTTTATTAAGTGTATCTGATTTTCCTGTAGCTGCCATTGGTTTTAGTGACTTTTTTATTTTCTACTTTCTGGAAGTTCAGTGATTCTGATGCCTTAAAAATGTCACAGGCTAGAGGAGAAGGGCTACAGTGAAGGTTTGTAGTCTTGAGGCATGAAACTTAGCTAATACTGTGCAGTCCTGGGAGGAATGCTGTTGAAATGAGGTCCAGAGGTCAACACATGAATTTGACATTTATTTCTTATTGTTTTTCACATTGAGATGAATGCTGCATTTATTGTCTATTCAAAAGGTTCCCCAAATCATGAGTGGTGTAATAATAATTACACTTTTTTCATTAATATTATTTCTTCATTATAATGGTTTGTCTAATGTTGCAATATTTCATACTTACATATTATTATTAATCAAACTCATAGTAACCTACAGGAGATATTGCTTCCAATCAATTAGAATTAGTTGAGCACTACTGGGATTTTAGGGAGAAAAAAGTTCTCCCTAAATTAGCCAAACTCTGTTTCTAGCCTTACTTTCCCTGGGAGATTGTTTAACACAGTGACCTCAAGTGAAATTCTTATTTTAATAGTAAGACTTTTAGGCTAAATGATACAATAATTAGGTGACTTTAAAAGGAATGCCACTTTTTAGAATATTTTTGAGAATTTATGTTAAATATGGCTTTGGTTTTATAACAACAACAAAAAAAAAGATTTGGACTTTCTAAAGAGCTATTTGCCACTCAAAAGGCAGAAACTGGAGAGGTATGTATATAACTCTGAAAAATAAAAAGCAATTCAAGTTAAAAAGCAGTATTTTCAAGGTCATGATGACCTTGAAACAACAACAACAAAGGTAGAGGTACTGGCTCAGAGAAGGCATGAAAACTGGTTTGGGAGGGTTGATTCAGAGCAGCCCTGAGCAAGCTGCTCTGCCTGCCCAATGAGAGACAATTGGGAGCTTCATGAGCCCATTCTCTGAAAGTTCTATGGAAATACACGAAAAGTGTCAGAACAGCATGTGAGCAGGAAACTAAAAATGTTAGGGTTTTCTGTGAACAGAAAGTAGACAGGAAAGTAGAGAAGCCAAAAGAAAGAAGCCCACAGTTCACAGACAGAAAACAAAAACTACTGAGGGAAGAGAAGAGTCCCCACACCTTCCAAGCTCACATTGAGTGAGCCAAGTTAGGGAATCAATGACGTATTTGCCAGCTAATCACTCATTTGAAACTAATCTTACGACACATTTAACTTTAACTAACTAGCCAAAGCAATTAACTATAGATAGATTAGTTATTTTATGTCTTTAGAAGGTCAACAACAGAAACATCTCCCTGACCTCCTTCTGTTGGGCTACCAGCTGCAGTGGTCTTCCTGTGTGATTCCATAGAAAGACAAAATACAAAAGCTTCTTTGAGTAGTCTCAGTCAAATACCAAAGCAAGAGAGGACACCCTAAACAAAACTGAGAGCATTCACAGGATGATGAGTCTGTTACTGAACAAATTAAAAACAACTAGCCCTAGAAGACACACAGCAAAGCTCTTTGGCTGCAGAGTGAACTCATCAAATCTATGAACTCTTAAAGGAAACAGCTAACATATGCTCATCACTTGTGAGACAGGAAGATTCCCTAGTCTCTGCTCAAGCCTTACTCTCCCTCCAAGAATAGTGTGGGTAGACAGTGTGGTAAATGATAAAATAGAAGGGTGGACTTTTATTTTATCATTTTTTTTCACACAACAGTAATGACTCAAATGAGAAAGTAGAAACACGGTAAGTAAAAAGGCTGAGATCCTCAGGGACAACAGGCTGTCAACAAAGCTGCCAGGATTCCAGCTCTGTGCCCTCAACTCTATGCAGAGTGGCAGCCAAGAGACTGACAGGAAGTGTTCCACCTCCAAGCTCTCAGAGTCACCTAGAGTAATCCCTTGCACAGCATGTCTACACAAAGACCACTGCTCGAGGGCAGGCTTCTTCCTCTAGAATTCTCTAAGTTAGAAGAGTTGCTCTGCTTGCACTAGAACAGCAGGTCTCAAGGCTGCAGCAGGAAGGGTGGATCTCAAGGCAGGGAGAATGTCTCAGAGCAGGGGTAATGGGAATCTATGTGTGTTCTTCTGCAAGGGACAGATCTGGGGCACAAGTCTTTCTCTGGTGAGCATTGTTTCCCTTTTTCAACAAGTATGCAAGAGTCAGGCTCCTGGCCAGATCTCAGAGACTAACTCCCACCATGAACTTCATTCTAAGGCCTTCCAGGGATGAGTGATCCCATGAGACTGTCCAGAGCCTGCAGGCCCTGCTGTATAAAGCCAGACGGGCTGTGAATGACTGGGTATGTATACAGGCAAATAATGTGTAAAATAGGACCAATTGAAAAGAACTGTCAAACCTGCAAGAGGAGGGAACAAGTTCTTCAAATCTGGAGTGAGCCTCAGTAAAGACTGCTGCTCTCTCCACAAGTCTCCTCCTTTAATGCTGTATCTGAAATGGGAAAATGGAAGGAGAAAGGCTGGAAACCCCCACAGTTTTGCCACTCTTTCCTGGTCCCCATTGCCATGTGGCAAATAGCTGAGTGGGGCAAATAGCAGCAGGCTTGACCTTGTTTAAGTCTGTCATGTCTCTGACAACTAGGATTGTCCTGCAGATGTCAGAAGATGGGATTCTACATCTGGTCCCCAACTGTCTTAGTCAGGGTTTCTACTAAGATGAAGAGACACCATGACCACAGAAACACTTATAAAAAGAAACATTTAATTGGGACTGTCTTACCAGTTCAGAGGTTTAATCCATTGTTGTCATTGCAAGACACATGACAGCATGCAGGCAGACATGGAGACATGGTGCTGGAGAAGGAGCTGAGAGTTCTACATCGTGATCCGCAGACTGCAGAAGGAGGCTGTGTCACACTAGGCATAGCTTGAGCTCTAGGACTTCAAAGCCTGTATCCACAGTGACACACTTCCTCCAACAAGTCACACCTACTTCAACAAGGCAGCGCCACTCCCTATGAATCAAGCATTAAAACACATGAGTCTATGGGAGCCATACCTATTCAAATCGCCACACCAGTTAACACCAGCTCAGACAAGAAGCAGTCCCCCCCCCCCCAACTTGATCTATCAATGTAGGAAGAAAGTCTGCCCTTGCCTCACAAAGACAATACCACAGTGGCCTTTATGCCACTGTGACATCTTAAGGAGATCAATTCACACACCTGCGCAAACCCATGCAGTCTCATTACCAGACACTTTACTCATTCAATGAACACCAAGGACCACAGAACATATGACAAAGACCATAGCACACAAGAAAAGTCCAAATGAATAAACAAAGCATTTAAACCTCTAAGTTTGGAGGAAGTGAGTAATTCATGAAGTAGAAGTGAACTTCCAACGTTTAAGAATCAGTAATCTTCAGAGACAGTGTTTCCATCAAACAAGGACTGGCTGCCCCACCCCCAGAAAAAAAGAAAAGGAAATCATTTGTTGGTAAAAACCCAAATAAAGGTTTTGCCATAAAGGTTGTCCCTGATACAGTAAGAGTATGGACTCAAGTAAAGATGACATCAGTAAATTCTCCAAAGGGTAAAACAAAATAAAAAGAAAATAAATAACTTGAATAACAAACACAAATAATGTAGATAAATTGTTGCTAAAATTCCTTCCCAGGGAAACATCTACTCATTTTCCTAAAGTCTTTGTGACAAACTGAGGTATGATTTTGCCAAGTTAACTCTAGCAAATGAATGAGTGTATTAGACTTCCTTACAAGGCACAGGTGAGATGTTACTTGCAGGGAATGGGTCCTTCTCTCCTAGAAGGATGCATCTGAAAAGCCTTCACTCAGCAGGGATTACAGATTCCCTGTATTTGCACAGATAGAGATCCCCCATCTTGCCTGGCATACATGAATACATATACTTTAGCCCCTTTTTGAGGTCAAGTACAATTAAGGTAGAGTTGCATTCAACAAGTGGTAGGGAAACAGCTGTGTACTCAGATGAGAATACCAGGCCCTTCTCTACCCTTCTATGAGGGGATAAAAGCAGTCAACAAGCCCAGCTGGAATAATCTTTTGCAACGCCCCAAGATGGCAGTTGTTTGACTCAGGGGACAGTCACTCATAACAATAATGCAATGTGTCCTCCAACATTCTGTTAAAGTTTCAGGTGGAGAAAAAAAAACTGTGATTAAAAAAAGAATAGAAGAAATAATGAAAAAATATTTCTCTGTATTTTGGCTTATTTAACTGTGCATTTTCTTCAAGGAAGGTAGACAGACAAACCAGTGATCCCCAAAAGCACACAGGAAACAGTAACAGAAATTCTGCTCTCAATGGTGTTATGCGCAGTCCATGAAAACCCCAAAGAACCACCAGTGAGACCGATGCACGGAATTGCAAAAGCAAGGTTTAATGTGTGCACAATACAAGCTGGCAAGGACCTCATCAGCACATCAACACCAAGAGGAGGTACCCTGCCCTTCTAGAGGGCATTATTAAAAGGCAAAAACCAGAAAAGTTACATCAGCAGGGTGTGTGCTGGCAGGTAATCCTATCTACAATGGCTGGAACATTAGGGATTTCCTTTGTGATCTTTTCCTGGGTGGTGCCTGGGTATTCCCAGTTTGTAGTCTTTATAGGAGCCAGGTATGGCCTCAGGATAAACTATTGAGACTCAGTTCTCTATATAGCTTGTCATGGCTGGGTCCTACATTTCCCACTTCACAAGTACCAACAACAGGACCCAATCATGTGTCCTGCTTGCCCATGAGTTTAAGAAGATATTATTGAGATTTAAGAACCATTAGCTAACAGATTTTTCCAGAGCAGTTGCCATCCTACCAAACCTTGTAGCTCCGATCTTTGAGTACAACTAAATTATAATTATAATCCTGAATGTCTTTCTTGATTCTGTGGTTCTCCATAAAGAACCAAGATGTCTTCTTATAGTAGAACCATTTTAGTTTAAAAAGAATCCATTAATTGACATCTCTGGGCCTACTTGTTTTTAGTATGTCAATGGAAAATATATGTATTCATTTTTGTCCCCCATGCTAGAGAGTTCATCTTGTCTTAGCATTTCAACCTATTCTGGGGAGAGAGAAAGGGACAATGTGTTCCTTTTGCAACTACTTCTAGCTGACATTGGGGTATTATCATCAGGGCCCAAGTAGGCTGAAAGGCTAGCCAAAGGTAAAAAGGGAATTCAGGCAATTAGGGCACTCATCAGAAGCATCTGGTTCATAGACTCTGTTGAAGAGACAGGAAGCACTCATATCAGCTGGACTGGTCCACATCAGCTTTCAGCAGTTCCAGGACTCACAGTCATGTTATAGTCAGCAACTGATGCTTAGATGCATGTGCCAGTCAAGTGGCAACCTATTGAGATAAGTTTAAACAAGGAACAGAAGTTAAAATTTATGTACTTAAAGGAAAACAATATATTTGAAACTTTCAGGCCCATATTGAAGTTCATATCATAGATAAAAAGAGATAATGAGTATCTGTAAACAGCAGGAATAGACTCATACCTTTGAGTCCTATCAAAAACTACAAATTTTGGTTAGAAGCATGTATATTTTTATTCTATCCAGAGAGCCATGTATTGATTGGGCAGAGATGTCGTTGGCCTGATGAAAAACACCTTTAAGCTCATATTAGATGGCAGCCAGAATAAATCTAAAACCTTGAACTTGTGACCCAGACAGTAAAAAGTCATTGTTCTATTAGCTCATCAGAACTATACCGTAGAAGGGGAAAGAAATCAGAAACATTTTCCATATCTTAACCTGTACTTAGATCTTAAATCTTTTTTTAGACCTTTATATATTTTAAAACATTTTTTAAATCAAGAGACCTTGTAGCTTTAAAAAAAAAGCAAGGCTTGATTTTTATACCTATAAAATGAGCTAACAAGCTGGCTATAGCTTTGTGGAAGGATCTGGATGCCTGCTGCTGCTAAACTGACAACATAATAGCTGGCCTAGCCATCAATACTATCAGAGGTCTCAGAAGGATAAATAAATTATACCCAAGTACAGACCAAGCAGCTTTCGAATCTATTAAAAATGACAGGTAACAGAGTCCATATACAATTAGCCATACCCAAGTCACCATAGCATTGGAGGCAGAAGTATCCAGGATAGCAGTCATACAGTCTTAGCCAGGCCTATAAGGTAATTTTTTCCCCCTGTGGAAGAGGTCCATGGAAAAGACTGACCTTATTTTATCTAGGCAAAAGTGGTGTAATCAATTCTCCAATTATCCAACGTAATCAATTCTCCACTTATCCAATGTCCTGCTGTTTGTCCACAGTCTGGACCAGGTCCTGGCAGCTGGTGTTGCACTGAGATATCTTTTCCAGTGATCAACATCAACATAATCCAGGTGGTGACATCATGGTGTCCTATAATCTTCTTTGGAGACCTTGAGATACTGCTAGGATCTAGGAGTCTCTGTCTAATATAAGCTTTTTAATTATTATTTTAAATGCCATATTCTGAAGTATGAGGGCTGCTTAGGCATGTCTGATTGAACAAATTTTGTTTCTAGTTATTCATTTTAAGTTTGACTTTGAAAACATATACAGGGAACTAAATAAGGCTTATCCCAGTAATTAATTATATTAGTACTTTAAGGATAACTGACTAACTTGTATTTTCTAACAGTATGTAATAAGTTAGCAACTTTTATAAGACAAAATCTTTACATTCTGTCAAGTTTAGCCTTTAAAAATTAATGATTTTGAATTGAAGCTAATACAGAGTCATTCTGAGGGTAAAAACAGAACAAGTTTGTATCCAGCTATTAATGCTGTCTCCTGGGAAGGCAAGGAAAAGGTATCAGGGTAAAATAGGAACAGAAGGGAGCCTAGGGGCTAGCATTGCCCTTGACAAGTTCTAAGGCACCACAGCCAGCTGTTAGGGAAGAGTCAAAAGTTCCCTTTGGCCAGAGATAAGGAGGGCTACATTCTGTTTAGGGAGTAAGAACTTTCTCCATGCAACCTGAGGGAATGGGAGCTCTATCCAAATGCCTGATATTGGGAAAGGACTTTGTAGTTTTACCTCTACTAAGTATGAGCCTTAGAAAACAACAAATTTTCAACTGAAGTTCCCCTTAATATCAATACAAAAAAAAATTTGGCTCAGTTTATTCAAATAGCTTAAACCCAACAAAGTTAGCAAAGACAAGGAGGTTAAACATACATTTTTTTTGTTTTTGTTTTGTTTTTTTTTATTACTTTATAAATAATACCAATCAAAATTTCCACTTCCTCCCCTCCTCCCACTTCCCTCCCAATTCCCCCCACCCCTCTCTCCCAGCCCCCTCCAGTCCTAAGAGAGGGCAAGGCACCCTGCCCTGTGGGAAGTCCAAGGCCCTCCCTGTACATCCAGGCTTAGGAAGGTATGCATCCAAAGAGAATAGGATCCCAGAAAGCCAGTACAAGCAGTAAAGACAAATTCCAGTGCCATTATCATTGGCCCCTCAGTCTCGGGCAGTGGAGGAGAGGGTGCCTGAACTGGCCTTGTCTCGTAGTCAGACGAATGAATATCTTGAATATCACCATAGAACCTTCATCCGGCGATGGATGGAGACAGAGACAGAGACAGAGATCCACAATGGAGCACTGGACTGAGCTCCCAAGGTCCAGTTAAACATATGTTTTTAAGCCTGAATAGAACTTGAGAAAGGAGATACATTTCTTTTAAGCCACTGATTCTCAACTTTTTAATGGTTTTTAATATAGTTTCCCATGTGTGGTGATCTCCTATTACACATTTTTCCCATTATTTTACAATTGCAATTTTGTCATTGTTACGAATCTTAATGCAAACATATGACATGCAGGTGGTTTTAGCTACCCCTTTAAAAAGATTTTCCTTCTTTTTTTTTTCTTTTTAAACACCATAGGTTCAAGGCTCAGTGGGTTAAGAAACTATTTCAAACCCTTTGCCAGACTGCTTAGGTCATTGTCTTGATGCATCACAAGAAATGAACATCTCAGTTTCTGATTAGCATTTGGTGCTTACGGCTCTGACCCAAATTTTTCGTGTTTTATTTTAAGATTTTATTAACAATAAAACATTTTATAAGCACAGATATCCCACAGCCTTAATTGGTCTTTAAAAAATCAAAATCTCTTAAATTTCTTCCTGCAATATCTAAACTAAAGTACCTCTTTCACCTCTTCTTTAATGGCATATACGTAGCTTGTCTTTTAGATTTCAGCCTGCTCTACTTCACTATAGCTGGTACTTCTGATGACTATCACCTGGCACTGGCATTTCTAAAACTGTTAAGATTTTCTTGAAACTGCACATTCTTTGGGACTTTAGTCCTGCCATACATTTGTAAACCTCAGTTGTTTCCTGTCATCTCTTTATGTCATTATAACCATTGTCACCTGGGTGACTCCTAAATTAGCAAAATTATCTGACACAGAAGGTACATATTTGAGTATAAATCATTCATATATATATATATATATATATATATATATACACATATATACCTAGTTTTCAGAATGGAACATGAATCATCATACAAAAAGTCTATCCCAATGCAAACTATCTTAGAGATCTGTCATTTGTTGTTGACTCCTCATTAGGCCTGCTCTGCATAGTCATCTTTAATCAAGATGGCAGTGAAATCATGCAGCATCTTTTTTTTAACTCTAGCAAAATGACAGTCCAAAATTTAAAATGGAATGATGCCTTATGGTTTCTTTAAAATTACCTATGCATAGATTTTTAAGTTATCAATTCCCAGTATTAAGAATTAACTTTTAACTAGTTTATCTTGTGCTTGCAGAGAGCATAGAATTTCTCCAGGTTCCCCTGCAGGAAATCCCACTCATCAGCATTTTTCTTTTCTTTACCTTAGTCTACCGACCTGATTTATCCATTGTTAGTCCTGTTTGTCTCCTTGTGATTTAATGCAATTTTTTGAACTCTCATTAATTTTCAGAAATTCTTCCTTCTCAGTTCTTTGTCTCATGTGCTAGACTAGTTATGGTTTTATCTTATGATAATAAACATTTTGCCACTTCAATGGTCTTTAGAGAAAATAGACAAACAAACACATAATACATTTAGATTACCATTTTAAAGAGAAAGTTGCTCATTATTTTAAAATTTGTATCCATAAGGTTTATGAGAAACTAAGTGGTATTTGTGGGCATTAACTTTTTCAGTGTTTTGTTGAAAATAAATCCCCAAAAGTGTCTCTGATGTGCTTCAAAGTTTTAATTTTGCAGTGAAATTTTCACCAGTGAAAAGATTTTCATCACAGTATGCATTCATAGACTAAAAATCTAGTCTAAAGTAATGTGAATAAATATCTATAATGCATAGCTAAAGAGAAAGAAAGAGAGAGAGAGCTTTTATAAACATAACATCTTGGAGGACTCCACCCAGGAAATAACTTGCTTCGGTCCTTTTCATTCAGAGAAAACTGCAATTTTGATAAGCTAGATGATTTCTCAGGAAAGTTGCACAGTTGACTCTAACCAGAATCTTCTGGTTCTAAGTTTAATCCACCTGCTGCACCACCACATTGCTTCCTTATTTAGAAGAGCAGTGTAGTCTGTTACTTCATCGTGTAATGAGGAAGGAGTCATATGATGGATGACTCAAGAAGAGGGCCTTGTAGGAGACCAGCCTCCCTGAATGCAGCTCAGCTGGTGCCAGCAGACAGAAATGCTATGTCATAGGTCATCATTTCTCAAAGGGCCAATAAGCACAGACCATGCTGACAGTTTAGAGAAACTTCAAAGGAACCCAAAGTATGAGAACTGTGCCTGACCATACCAAGGTAAGACAAATTTTAGAAAATATTCCCTGTGCTTCTGAAGACATCATCATGTGTACTCTTTTCCTCTCTGTAACAACCATTATTTGCTTGCCACCATCATTCTGTGCCTGGGGGAACTGGAAGCATGAACTGCTGTCCTATTTTCAGTTCCACTCTCATGGGAAGTCAGATGTTCTGACTCCCCTTTACTTGAAAACACAACAAGCCATTTGACTTATTTTTAATAACATAATTTCTTCTCTCCCATTTGCCAGGCCTGATCTCTGCATTCGGCCTGAGGGAAATTCTTTTCTTTCTTAGTTTGCTCATGGTAGTGCTGTGTCAGGGAGCCTTCCTATGCTCTGACAACACTCACTTAGGAAGCAGACACAGAGAGAAAATTTATCCCCATGAGCCTGTCACAAAAGGAGAAAGATTTATGCCTTCATTTTCTCCTGAAATCACCACTAAGAACAATAAAATAAAGCTAAACATAATTCATCTAGTGTCTAACATGTCACATATTATTCAAAAATCAATAATTTGTATTATGTATATTCACAAACTCTTGAAGAGGGTGGCTTTATTTTTATTCTAATCATATACATTAAAAGGAGAAGATAAATAAATATGATATGCCCAGATTCAACCCCAGTTTTTCCAATCGTGGTGCTTGCTCATAAATTCTTAATGCCTTCATTTTAAGTAGAAATAAGAGTTTTTCAATAAAACATTCACTATCATTTTTCTAATCTTAATCTATCATTTTTGTGGCAAGCAAACATTGAACTTTTTGCATATGGAAAATATGTAATTAAAACAACAGTATGACTAACATTACATTATTACTATATTTGCTACCAAATAGTTACACACTCCAAATCTACTGTGTCTCTTAGTACCAGTGAGTGCTTGTATTTTCAGATAAGCTCTTGAAAGCAGGTGTAACAGAAACAAAATGGTTTTTGTCATCTCATTCTTGCTAAACTCCTTTTCACATTCACTTAGGGAATGTCCCACTACCCTCTAGATCAGGACTCCACTCTCTGTCATCAAAGGCCTCTGAATCTCTGGTCAGGACTGTGAAGTGCAAATATAGCTGGGTTCCACTTCCTTATAGCTGAGCATTAGGAACAGTGCCCAGACTCTTGATCCTTTGTCTGCTTTAGAGAAAAAAACTGGTCCTTTTCCCTGACAAGCCAATCTGTTTTGGATGCAATTGTTAATGCTTTTTAAGATGTTAAGCCAGTGATTTCTTCTAACTTTCTCTGTCTTCAATACTCCTCCAGGGTCTGCTTTTCCTCACATAGACACACATATAAATACAAATCCAATTATAGATATAATTTCTCCCTAAGCCCCTTCTAAGAAAGAAAGAAAGAAAGAAAGAAAGAAAGAAAGAAAGAAAGAAAGAAAGAAAGAAAGAAAGAAAAAAGCCCTCATGTCTATTTCTCTACTATGTATATCAGAATCAGTTTCCTGGAAGTTTTATATAATTTATAATCATCATATCCTAAGGTCCACTCACCATCAGTCCACTGAGTTCAACTTCTGTTTCCACTTCTTTGAAAAATCATCTTCCAGTTCCAATACCCCTACCCCGACCATCAGACCCTGAAAGTTACAAATTCCACCTCACCCCAAAACTCTCCTATCTTGCCTGCAACCTCAGTGGAACTCTGAAACACAGCCTGCTGCTACACAGAGAAGACCAAGAGGTAAGTGGCCAGACACCTGGCAGGACATCCCACTCTCTAGGCCCACCATACCAGAGCAAAACCGTAGGCTCCTCCCCCAACTGCCTTGGCTTCACTAGCCAGCCAGCAGGAAAGTTTCCTGCAGGCAAGCTGCTCCAAGACCCCTAGACACAGACAGTTACAGTACAGAGCAGATCAAGAAGAATTTCCAAGTACTCAGACAACCACTGCAACAATTGGACCAAGAGGCAAAGACACTGCTGGTATCAACAGAAGGAAGAGATATGTAGATGTCAATGAAAGAATTCATCCAACAATCTAAATAGCATCATGGTAACAACAGAACCCAGTGATCATACAACAAGAAGACTTGATCATCCTAAGGCAGAAGAAGCAGAAAAAAACAATTTTAGACATAACATTATAAAGATGATGGAGATCTTTAAACAGGAAATGAAAAACTCACTTAAATAAATAGAGAAAAGAGCAAACAAAAAGTTGGAAATTAATAAATCTCTCAAAGAAACCCAAGAAAAACAAGAAAAAAAATCAAACAGGTGAAGCAAACAGCTCAAGACTTAAAGTCTGAAAGAGAGGCAATAAAGAAAACACAAACCGAGGAAATTCTAGATATGGAAAATCTAGGTAAACAAACAGAAACTACAGATGAAAGCACAACCAACAGAATACAAGAGATGGAAGGGAGAATCTCAGGGGTTGAAAACACTATAAAG
The DNA here is from genome assembly GCF_903992535.2 of Arvicola amphibius. NCBI lineage: Eukaryota > Metazoa > Chordata > Mammalia > Rodentia > Cricetidae > Arvicola > Arvicola amphibius. Next base: position 59,230,854 of record NC_052053.1, read on the forward strand.
AAAGTAGATTCATTGGCCAAAGGAAACATTATATCCAACAAATTCTTAACACAAAACATCCCAGGAAATCTGGGACACCATGAAAAGACCAAACTTAAGAATAATAGGAATAGAAGAAAGAAGAAGAAGAAGAAGAAGAAGAAGAAGAAGAAGAAGAAGAAGAAGAAGAAGAAGAAGAAGAAACCCAGCTCATAGGCACAGAAAACATATTCAACAAAATCATACAAGAAAACTTTCCCAGCATAAAGAAGGATATGCCTATGAAGGAACAAGAAGCTTATGGAATACCAAATAGACTAATTTTTAAAAAGTCCATTTGCCATATAATAATCAAAACACAAAACATACTGAATAAAGAAAATATAAAAAGCTGCAAAGGAAAAAGGTCAAGTAACATATAAAGTTAGACCTATCAGAATTACACCCAACTTTTCAATGGAAATCATGAAAGCCAGAAAGTCCTGAGATATGCTGCAGACCACAGATGCAAGCCCAGGCTACTAACTATACCCAGCAAAGCTTTTAATTACCATCGATGGAGAAAACAAGATATTCCATGATAAAAAGAGATTTAAATAATACCTTTCCACAAATCCACTCTTATAGAAAGTATTAGAAGGAAAACTCCAACCCAAGGAAGCAGACTGTACCCACAAAAACACAGACAATAGATAACCTCAAACCAACAAAACCCTAAGAAGGGAAACACACACATACTACCACTGAAAAATAACAGGAATTGATAATCACTGGTCATTAATATCTCTTAATATCAATGGACTCGGTTCACCTATAAAAAGACACAGGCAAAGAGACTGGATACAAAAATAGAATCCAGCCTTCTGTTGTATACAAGAAACACACCTGAACCTCAAAGACAGATATTACTTCAAAGTAAAGGGTTGGGAAACGCTTTTTCAATCAAATGGACCTAAGAAACAAGTAGGTATAACCATTCTAATATCTAATAAAATAGACTTTAAAATAAAATCAGCTGGGTGGTGGTGGCACACACTTTTAATCCCAGCACTCGGGAGGCAGAGGCAGGTGGATCTCTGAGTTCGAGGCCAGCCTGGTCTACAAGAGCTAGTTCCAGGACAGGCTCTAGAAACTACAGGAAAACCCTGTCTCAAAAAACCAAAATAAAATAAAATAAAATAAAATCAGTCAAAAGAGACAGAGAAGGACACTTTATACTCATAACAGGAAGTCTCAATCCTGACCATTCATGCCCCAAATACAAAAGCACCCACATATGTAAAATAAATATTATTAAAGCTTAAATCGCACATCAAACCCCACACACTAATAGTAGGCAACTTCAACACCCCAATGGACAGGTCAATCAGACAGAAACCTAACAAAAATAAGAGAACTAACAGATATCATGACTCAAATGGAATTAATAAGCATCTACACAACATTCCACCCAAACACAAAAGAATATACCTTCTTCTCAAGATCTCATGGAATGTTCTCTAAAATTGACCACATACTCAGAAACAAAGCAAGCCTCAACAGATACTGTATCGTACTGGATCACCATGGTTTAAAATTAGAATTCAACAGCAACACAAATTTCATGAAGCCCACAAACACATAGAAATTAAGCAGTGCTCTAATGAAAGATGCCTGAGTCAAGGAATAAAGAAAGAAAGAAATTAGAGACTTCCTAGAATTCAACAAAAATGAAAGCACAATTTACCCAAACCTATGGGACACTATGAAAGCAGTGCTAAGAAGAAAGTTCATAGCACTAAGTGCCTACATAAAGAAAGTGGAGGAAACTCACACTACTGACTTAACAGCGCACACCTAAAAGCTCTAGAACAAAAAGAAACAGACTCACCCAGGAAGTTGGAAAACAGGAAATAATCAAATTGAAGGTGAAAATCAATAAAACAGAAACAAAGAAAACACTACAAAGATTCAATGGCACAAAGAGCTGGTTCTTTGAGAAAACCATCAAGATAGACAAACCCTTATCCAAACTAATTAAAGAGCAGAGAGAGAAAAATCCAAATTAACAAAATCATAAATGAAAAGGGGGACATAAGAACAGACACTGAGGAAATCCAGAGAATCATTAGGTCTTACTACAAAAGCCTGTACTCCACAAAATTGGAAAATGTAAAAGAAATGCACAATTTTCTGGATAGGTACTGCATATGAAAATTAAATCAAGACCAGGTAAGCAATTTAAATAGGCCTATAACCTATGAGGAAATAGAAGCTGTCATCAAAAGCCTCCTAACTAAAAAAAGCCGAAGGCCAGATGATTCCAATGCAGAATTCTATCAGATCTTCAAAGAAGAGCTAATACCTATACTCCTCAAACTGTTCCACACAATAGAAACAGAAGGAACTTTGCCAAACTCTTTTTAGGAGGCTACTGTTACCCTGATAACAAACTCACAGAAAGACTCAATGGAAAGAGAAAATTACAAACCAATCTCATAAACGTAGATACAAAAATACGCAATAAAATTCTGCCAAACTGAATCTGCCAGAAGCAAAGACCTGTATTTTGAGATCTGTATTTTGTTTACAGCCATATTAAGTTCACAGGCAAGTTCCAGACCAGGATATTAGCCTAGTGAGACTTGCAGGCACTAGGCTTTTAGAAAACATTAGCATTTTCCTTTGTTAGTCAACAACCACAGACCCTCAGTATTTACCTATCAGCTAGGAATATCTCCAGGCTTGAATTCCAGCAGACCTGACACATCTCCCCTCCCCCTTGCCAGTTTTCTCTATAACAGCTTCTGAGGAAATAATAAAGTCTTGATCAGAAACACTGTCTTGCTGTCATTTCTCATACCCTCCATTCTGCTCCCCTAGGTTTATCAGGGACCACCATTCACATCCTGCTGGCCAGGATACAAATCCAAGAACACATAAAAAAAATCATCAACCATGATCAAGTTGGCTTCATGATGGAGGAGAGTTATCTGTCTATGTTACTTTCATTGGTTAATTAATAAAGAAAACTGCCTTGGCCCTTTAAGAGAACAGAAAATTAGGTAGGCGGAGTAGACAGAACAGAATGCTGGGTAGCAAGAGTGGGGAGATGCTTCAGGCAGTCACCATAGTGAGTCACCATGATTCTCCTCTTTGAGGTGGACGCAGGTTAAGATCTCTCCTGGTAAGCCACACCTCGTGGTGCTACACAGATTACTAAATATGGGTTAAAGGAAGATGTGAGAATTAACCAATAAGAGGCTACAGATAATGGGCCAGGCAGTGTTTAAAAGAATACGGTTTCCATGTAATTATTTCGGGTGTAAAGCTAGCCGGCAGCTGGGTGGCGGGACGCGGCCCCACCGTTCCTTCTACAGCTTCATCCCAGAGATGCAGGGATGGTTCAAGATACAGAAATCTATCGATGTAATCCATCATATAAATAAACTGAAAGAAAAAACCATATGATCATCTCATTAGATGATGAAAAAGCATTTGACAAAATGTAACACCCTTTCATGATTAAAGTCTTAGAGAGTTCAGGGATACAGGGAACATATTTAAACATAATAAAAGCAATATACAGGAAGCCGACAGGGAACATCAAATTAAATGGAGAGAAACTCAAAACGATCCCACTAAAATCAGGAAGAAGACAAGGCTGTCCACTTTCTCCATATCTATTCAGCATAGTTCTTGAAGTTTTGACCAGAGCAATAAGACAACAAAAGGAGATCAAGGGGATACAAATAGTAAGGAAGAAGTCAAATTTTTGTTATTTGCAGATGATATGATAGGATATATAAGTGACCCTAAAAACTCTACTAGGAAACTTCTACAGCTGATAAATACCTTCAGTAATGTGACAGGATACAAGATTAACTAAAAAAAATCAGTACCCCTCCTATACACAAATGTCAGGTGTGTGCCACTACACCATCATCTCACTGGGTACTTTAATTCTTTTTCCTGACTCTGTTTCTTTTTTCCTGTCTTTTGTTTGGATAACTAAGTCCATTTATGTACAAAGTGAGAACACATATGAAAAGACTTCTCTCATTTGTTTCTTGCTTTTAGTTTGTGTACCTTATTCTCTGTATTTTTTAGCTGTGTTTCAATGTATTCTCTAGTTATTATCTTTAGACTAGTTTTGAAATTGTGTTTAATATCCTAAAGCACAACATTCTAATTTGAATTTATAACAGTTTAATTTTAACAATAAAAGAGACTCTACTTGCTTAAAGCATGGTCGCTACCCATTCACAGTTGTTGATGTCATAAAATTTCATAAAATCTCTTAATTATACAGAAGATGTTCAAAATGTAACCCAATTATGTTTATTACTATTGTGTTTCTTTCTGGCTTGTGTCTATCACGGAGTCGAAGGAAGAAGGCCCTGGACGCGCGACCTCATGCGTGGGAGGGTTTATTAAGGTAAGGGAGTGCTCCACAGTGCAGGGGGGGGTGGGTGGAGGGAGGAAGAGAGAGAGAGAAAGAAAAAGAGAAAAGAGAGAGCACGTGGAGGGGGTTTTAACTTTTAAAGGGGGCTTGTACAGGCACGGTGTTCCTGGGAAATGTAGTTTTCCGGTCCGGCGGGGGTGAAACTGCGATCTGCGCTTGTGCACAGGGGCCTTCTGCTCACAGAGGCCTTCTGGGAGGTGTAGTCCTTGTCTGCCGTTTCCCATGAGAATCACATCTCCACCCTTTTTGGTTTATTAAAAAAAAAGTTTGGGGAGGTCTTAGTGGGTAGGGAATGGGGATGTAGCCCAGTCTCTCATAACTACTTCCTGCTGACTTTGTGGGCGTCGAGGGATTCTTCAGGGGTGTCAAGGGATTTTTTTGGGGGGGTGCCTGATGTCCTGGTCCCATTCGCTGGTGTCCTGGGATGGCTCCAGTGTGTCCTGGTAATGATGTCCTGTTCACTGATGTCCTGGGATGTCCTGCTGGTCCGTGTCCCGATGTCCTGGGATGGCCGATTGAAACTGCATCTGTTGGTGTCTTCAGGAACTGGGTTGTTGTTAGGTGCTGGAAAACAAGAATCATATTAGGAAAGGAAAAATTAAGGGGGGGGGGGAATATGAGGTGGGGGCCTCAGGGTTTGAGGTAGTGGGGGGCTTTAGGGGTTTTTGAGGCCAAGAGTGATAAAAATTAAATGATACTTATTTTGTTTTAATACTTATTTTGTTCTTGTCTAGTCCATTCAGGTGGGTTAAGCTTGCTTCCTAGAACTTAAAGAAAATGCCTTAAAAGAGAAATAAATTTCTGACAGCATTTACCACCTGAACCTCTTGTCTCTGTGGGGGATGATGATTCCTGTAACGACAACTGAGTAGTTATTTAGAATTTAAGCGTGACATTGAAAGTATTTGGAGAGGTCGTCCATAGGAAAAGGAGAAGGGAGAGAGTGTGTTAGTTTAAAAAAGAGTTAAGTGTAGATGGAACCGTTATTCTCCTTGGACTGAAGTTGGTGTCCTCTGGAACTTGAGAGAGCAAGGTCCTGTCTGAGTTTCCATGAACGAGGAATCATCTTGAGCTGGAGGAGTAAACGTTTAAGGTGTGACAGGTGAATCCAGTGAGGAAGTCCTTCGAGCTTGGCAGCTGTTCTCCGATCTTAATTCGTGGTGGACATGGATTAGCACATGGTTGAGGTAATGAGTGATCAGTGAAATCCCATAGTAGCGAGCATAAGTGGGTTAGTAATGGCGTAAGCAGGTGATCAGGTAGGATTATACGACTGTGTAATATATTGGAATTTATTAATGAAAGTGGTAGGATTAGACGTATAGGAGCCTATCAGATTAGCTATGTGAGAGAGCTCAGACAATGAAAACGGAACGTGTACTTTAATCAGACCTTCTGCACCAGCCACCTCTCGCAGCGGCAGGATGGCCACAGGAGTGAAGGAAGGTGCTAGAGCGTGAGAATGGGGGAACGCCGAGGGGCCCTAGAAGACCGAGGAGGCAGAGTAGGGCGGGTGGGCGATGGGGAGGATGAAGCATCTAAAGGCCTACATGACCTTAGCTGAGACCAAGACCGGGACCTAGGCGAAAAGGGGGAGGGGAGGGGGAGGAAGAAGCAGAGCTGGCAGAGCCGGATGAGTACCTGCTGGGAGGGGAGGGGTGGGGTTTAGGTGGGGTTTTGTTACATCTGGACCTGGAGGGAGAAAGGTCAGGTGAAGCTTTTTTATATTTGAGCTTATGGGGTGTAGTCTCAGGCGACTGCTCCTTAGACCTGAAAGAGACCTTAGGTGGAGTGTCATCTGCCTGGGTGGGGCAGAAGGAGGCTGTTCTCCTGGGCCAGGGAGGTGGAGGCTCATTGGCTGGATCCATGGCAGGAGTAACTGGTTCCGGATTAACAGCAGGTGGCATAGCTAGGAACATGTGGACGGAAGGATCAGTCTTAAGAGCTAGGTAAAAGAAAGCACAGATGTATATTAGCTCCTTACATTTGCCTGTATGGTAGCAGTGGTTGGCTAACTCCCGTAGAATATCGGAGTCGCAGGTGCCATTAGGCGGCCATTTGCAATTTCCCTCTAAGGAATATGTGGGCCATTTTTTTGAGCATAGGCGTATCAGCTTTGTTTGGTGAATGCTTGGCATTAGAGCATGGGGCTTGAGTGTTTCCAAAAGCTGCCCCAGTGGGGATGAAGAAGGAATCGGTTTGGATGGCTTGGTTCCCATAGCTAAGGCCTTGAACATGCCCGCAAAAAAAAAAAAAAAAACATGGCACTTCGAGCCTTACAAGGACTGTACCCCATTAGGCAAAATGCGTGCAGATGGCATGAACATTCAAGACACGTGGCCCGGCATCCTGGCCCCATGCGTGGAATGTTAGGTAGCCTGGCTGAATCCTCAAGTCAACAAGGAGGACTGTACCTCAGACAGGAGGAATGCAGCAAAGGCCAAGGCGCAACGTAGCGGCTGCAGCCATCCCCAGGACAGTGAGGCCACACCGTAGTGGCCACGTGAAGAGACAGAGACAGAGAAGGAAGAAAAGAGAGAGAGAGAGAGAACCAAGGACCCCGGGCCCTTGGACGCGGGCGGAGTGAGAGGCTTTTGCCGTCTCAGGGTCTCAGGCATGGGCCAAGCCAGGAATGCAAACCGGATTGAATGCTGGCAAAGGGGAACAGAGAAGTCCCCCTGACCCTAGGAACAACCAAAAAGCTGCCGAGCGCTCAGCGACAACTAGTGTGTTGGCCAGGGTCATTTGGCCAGCTGGAAGGGGAAAACTCATGAATAAGCCAATGATGGATGCGGAGCCGCGTACAGGCAGATGTTGAGCACGTGACCACAGTCTGTAGGGTCTTCGGTCCTCAGGTTCTCAGATCTCCAGGTTCTCAACCGGTCCTGGCACAGTTTGGAGGATCCAGGCTGGCGCCTAGCCCGGAGCTCCAGTCCTGAAATCCGGGAGACGCGGCAGTCTGTTTTGGCACCAATGTTGTGTTTCTTTCTGGCTTGTGTCTATTGCAGAGTCGGAGGAAGAAGGCCCGGGACGCTTGACCACATGCATGGGAAGGTTGTTTATTAAGGGAAGGGAGTGCTCCACAGTGCAGGGGGGGGGGGTGGAGGGAGGAAGAGAGAGAGGGAAAGAGAAAGAAAAGAGAGAGCACGTGGAGGGGTTTTTAACTTTTAAAGGGGGCTTGTACAGGCGCGGTGTTCCTGAGAAATGCAGTTTTCCGGTCAGGCGGGGTTGAAACTGCAATCTGCGCTTGTGCACAGGGGCCTTCTGGGAGGTGTAGTCCTTGTCTGCCATTTCCCATGAGAATCACAATTACATTTATTGATTGACTGTCTCTATGTGTGAGTATCCATATGCCATGCTACATGTCAGAAGACAATCTGTAGGAGTCACTTTCTTTTTTTCACCTGGGCGCCATAGACAGTATCCAGTTCCTTAGTGCTTGAAACAAATGCCTTTATAATCAGATGCCCTCCCTCTGGCTGGAGGGGCATCTTCCTAGATTTTACTATCTCATCCTCACTTTTAGACTATCTTTTAAACTTGACCCAGGCTTTTCTCTGTCCTACAGGCCTCGAGGTACAGGCCCTGAGATAATTTTGGCCCAACAGTCAGAGCCATCTCTCCAGTTATAAATCCATTAACTTTAATGCACTAATCCTCCATTATATAGAAAACAAATTATGGAGACACAAAGCACAGTTACAATAGCTATAACCTTTGCTGAGTATTTACCATTACTGTGCTCTTTGTTCCTTTGTTTTGCTTCAAATTACTGGTTGATATGTTTTCAAGCCCTCATTCTCTTATCAATTGTTTTTCAGAGCAGGTCTCATGATAATTATCTTAGTTAAGGTTTCTGTTTGCTCTGAAAAAAACAAAAATCCATAACCAAAAGCAACTTGGCAGAGAACAGGCTTTATTTCATCTTTCAATAGTCAGCTCATACTCCATCACTGATGGAAGTCGGGGCAGAAACTCAAGTCAGGGACCTGGAGGAAGGAGCTAAAACAAAGACCATAAAGGGGTGCTGCTTCCTGGCTTACACAATCCAGAGCTTACTGTCCAGGGATGGCACCACCCAAAGAAGGCTGGGAATTTCCACTCATATGGAGGCATTTTCTAAGTTGAGAATACCTCTTCCCAAATGATTCTAATTTCTGTCAAGTTGACATTAAAACTAATAAACAATCAATGTAATAACAAATCCTCTCAGTTTTTGTCTATCTACAATGAAAAACTTTCCCATTCTTTTGAAGGACAGTTTTACCAATACAGGATTCTCATTTAACTGTTTTCTGTGTTTTTAATTACTTTAAATGCACCAGCTCCCAGCCCTCTGGACACCAGTGTTGCACTGGTGTCAATGAGGATCCCAATATTCAAAGTTTACTTCTCGGCTGCCTTTTTTTCCAGGCTCTTTGTAGAGTTTTGGCTTTTGATAATTTGATCATAATCTAGATGTAGGTCTCTGAGTTCATCTTACTGGAATTCACATGGATGTCTTCCATCAAATTCAGGGTATTACCAACCTCTGTTTGTAGTGGGAAGCGGCAGGGGCTGTGTCCCACCACCCGGCCGCCGGCTAGCTTTACACCCGAAATAATTACATGGAAACTGTATTCTTTTAAAACACTGCCTGGCCCATTATCTGTAGCCTCTTATTGGTTAATTCTCACATCTTCCTTTAACCCATATTTAGTAATCTGGGTAGCACCACGAGGTGTGGCTTACCAGGAGAGATCTTAACCTGCGTCCATCTCGGAGAGGAGCAGCATGGAGACTCACTATGGCGACTGCCTGAAGCGTCTCCCCCACTCTACTTCCTTGTTCCCACAATTCTGTTCTGTCTACTCCACCTACCTAATTTTCTGTTCTCTTAAAGGGCCAAGGCAGTTTTCTTTATTAATTAACCAGTGAAAGAAACATAGACAGATAACTCTCCTCCATCATTTCCCCTTTTTCTGTTTAAACAAAAAAGAAAGGCTTCAACTTTAACATAGCAAAATTACATATAACAAAACAGTTATCAAGCAAATATTACAGTTACAATATTTAAATCTATTTTATCTTTTATCATAACTAAGGAAAGCTATAACTATCTATTTATTCTTCAACTCCATCAAAGACTCCAGAAGGATATAATGCTATCTAAGTAAACAAGAAATAAGTAACTTATAAAACTCTAGAAATGACAGAGACAACTCGCTGCCTGGACAGTCACCCAAAGTTCCTCTGTACCGTTGGGGCATCCATCTTCGGGCTTCAGGCCCACAGTATCCAGCAGACAAAGCAGAAAAATTCCAAAGACAGTTCAGTCACTTTCTGCTGTGTCCTGCAGAACGTCTCGCAGACTCTTTCACGAATCAGGAACCCTGAGAGACCATCTCACCTTTAGGCAAGTTTAGCAGTCCTCTTTCTGTGGGTTCCTTGTGTCCAGTTTATGCAACAGTCCAGGCAAGAGCAGTTTCTTGCCCAAATGGCTAACAAACTCCATAAGTAGCCTCTTCGATGCCCATCTTCCTCTTGAAGTAGATTGGTGCTGCCAGGAGCAGACGTGTCTCATTGTCATGAAAAACCCTAAGTTATTAAAACATTAAATGCCATATTCTGCAGTCTTTGAAAGATATGAAGAATGTCTATCTAACTGAACTATATCTCTACATATCTAGAAAATCTAATAACATGACTACAAGCTTAACTATTATCAATGATTATCCATTAACAACCTATATTTCCTAATTATACATTACAGTTTTTAAAATGAACTACAATCACAATAGCTTAATCAAGATCAGAAATACATATACATATAACAAAATTGACCTTAAAATCTATACCAATGCAAATTCATATCTATATCATCTCCCCCTTTAAATGTAAAAGAACATTTATAAGCAATATTTGGGAAAATGGGCGCAGTTTTTTCTCTCCAAACTGCTTCCTGCTGAATGGGGGCGCTGTTATTTAGGTCTTTCATGGTGTAACCTGTGTGCTAGGTTCCTCTCAGTTGGCAGTTGAGTGAAGTAATTTTTTGAAGATGTTCACAGCAACCTTTCAGGAGGGCGTGGTCTATCATACCATATTGGGATAGAAGCAATCCACAGAGTCTCGTCCTCTGTGAAAACAAAAGAAGAAACTCTTTTCCAAAGCATCATGTTCTTAGATCCAAATCCTGAAGTCATACCGTTAAGATGTCCATTCTGGTCTAGCCTGGCAGCCCATATAATGAAATGTCTCTCTGTACTTAGCTCCTTTACAGTCAAAAAAATCAAAGAAAACACAACAAAATACATAATCCAGACTCTCTGTGAATTTTCCATTTTTACGTGGCTTATTTTTACTCTATCACTTTACTTCTTTTAATCTATAACTATCTGTACTCTGTCTCTTTAAAGACTTTAACCTTTTTTTTTTAAGGCATTAACTTTATTCTCTATATTTTTTTTTCTCTCTCAAGCCTACGTACAGTCATCCAACATTGTGACTCATTTAAAAGTCTTTTATGTCTGAATCTGTCCTATTGTGAATCTGTAATTTTTTTACTGTCGAGAAACTTGTTTGATTTGAGCCTTTACATTGCTAAGCGCTTAAGACTCTAAGCTGTGACATTCCTAGGTCAAAAACAGGTACTGTGAGCTTGCCACGCCCAGTCCAACATGGCGGAGCCGCTTGTGACTGTTCTGGATGTTGGCTCCACCTCTCTCCAATTTCAAAATGGAGGATGTACCATTTTCTACTAGCTCTGGGGCTGCCAGGTAGGAGCCGCACTCAGCACTTTAACTCTGAGACTGAGCATGCAGCACAGAAACTCTTTTCATACAAGTTACAGCCAAATCTAAGACACAGAGCAATGCAGTCTGAAAACATCTCTCTCTGTATGGCGGCAGAAATCTGCCACGTTCTCCCGCTCGCCTAAGCCTGATTCCGCCATCTGCTCAGGTGTAGGCAGGGAGCAGGGAGCCATTGGCATGGTCTCAGAGCACTCTCCTTCCGATCCCAAGTGGGAACACAAATATCCAGGCCCATAAAAGCCACTGAAATGCTTTAAAGCCAGAGTTTGCACTGGCGGCACAGCACCAGGAAGCCGAGTTTTAAAATGACTCAGCGTTTTCTCTGCCGCTATTGCCGAAACAGGAAATCTCTCTACAGCACGTCCTAGCAAACAGCAAAAAGCTGTGTTAAACTCTCTCTCTCTCCTTTATTTAAAGCCCTCTCAGGTTTTTAAGTGGATTTAGTCACCACGTTGGAGCGCCAATCTGTAGTGTGAAGCGGCAGGGCTGCGTCCCACCACCCGGCTGCCGGCTAGCTTTACACCCGAAATAATTACACGGAAACTGTATTCTTTTAAAACACTGCCTGGCCCATTATCTGTAGCCTCTTATTGGTTAATTCTCACATCTTCCTTTAACCCATATTTAGTAATCTGGGTAGCACCACGAGGTGTGGCTTACCAGGAGAGATCTTAACCTGCGTCCATCTCGGAGAGGAGCAGCATGGAGACTCACTATGGCTACTGCCTGAAGCGTCTCCCCCACTCTACTTCCTTGTTCCCACAATTCTGTTCTGTCTACTCCACCTACCTAATTTTCTGTTCTCTTAAAGGGCCAAGGCAGTTTTCTTTATTAATTAACCAGTGAAAGAAACATAGACAGATAACTCTCCTCCATCATCTGTTTCTTCAGATATTGTCCCCTGTACCTTAGTCTCCCTTTTCTCCACATGGGACTTCACATGGCATGACAGTAATTGGTGCTACCTGACATACTGTTTAAGAATTTTCAGTTTCACAACACCTTTTTTCTCTGTAGTCTTCAGACTCAGTTAGTTAGAGTTTCTTATTTTCAAGTTTTGTTTTTAAAATGATTTCTTAATGGTTCACTCTGACTCTCTAAGACATTTGTAGCTGCTTCACTAATATATGCCTAGCTGCCCACTGCTCTGTTTACTTAGCCACCATAGTAAGCTCTTTCATCTTAGTAAGTGTCTCATCTTCTCTGGGCTCCCTTCTTTCCAAGCATGTCCACTCTTTTTCCCATTTCAGACTCTCCTACAGGTCTCTGAAAAACAGAGAGGCAAGCCCATAACCAGGCAAGACAGAGCTACATTATAAGCATTATAAGACCCTGTTAATATGTGTGTGTATGTATGTATGTATGTATGTATGTAATATTGTTTTTTCTAATGAAAAGTAGAAACCTTTCATGTGAGGTTAATTCTTCTTACATCAACTTATTCAATAGAGAGCTGATTATGAGCTAATATTAACAGGAATTATCCAATCATACAGCCAAAGCTGTACATGGGAGTGCGAGTCTATCCATGGGCTCTAGATTTCTAAACCAGGACAAGAGTCAGATCATGCTAGTGTATCTACTGTTTCGATGGTATTTTCTCATCTGATATTCCCATAATCTTCTTATTACTAAAGGCAACCAGCTTGCAAGCCATTGACAACTTTATTTGCTGCAAGGAATGCAAAGACCAATGCTATAAGAATATAGTTTTCAGAAAATACTCTAAATTGGACATGGAAAAAATCCAGAGCCATTCTCTTCCTGTTTGCTCAGTACATTTTTAGTGTTTTGAGTGCTTTCCAAATCATTCTGAATGTGATCTCAAACAAATGTTGAATAGTTATAGAAAATTCAACCTGAATTATTTTCTGCATTCTTTCATATGAACTATTAATTTTTATTATATTTTATATAGTGTACATTTATGTGCATATATATATATATATATATATATATATATATATATGCATGCATGTATATGGAAGTTAAAGGATAACCTGTGGGAATCAATTCTCTTATTTTACCAATGGAGTCTAGGAAATTTAATTCAAGCAGTGAGGCATGGCACCAAGGTACCTACCTGAAGAACCACCTTGCCAGATTCTTTTGAAAATTTTTTTCATTAGATGTCTCTATCTCAAACACTGTTGGTAGGGGCTTCTTTTATGGTTTCTATATATGTTTACTATCAGGAATGACTTTCCTTTGCTGGCAATTTTCCCTCTACAATTTAGCATATCTTTTTTATAATCCCAGCTTAGATTTTTGCAGAAAAGTAAAAATAAAAAAGAGAAAATACTTTCTGTCACATCTGAAAAAGATATCACATGTTCTTATAATTTCTTAAAGGAACTGTAATGACTTAGGTAGGAAAGACAATAATACACAAGACTTAAATAAGAAATCACAACCAGGATGTAGTTTCTGTGGTAACAAGTTACACACTCTGGAGTTAGGAATGAAATGCATGTCTAACCTTGAGAGATTTTATAGATTCCTTTAAAATGGCAATGATTGGGGATTCTCCTTCCCCTTAGAAAAGCCCCATTTCTTCTCTCTAGAACTGAAAGGGGCTTAGTCTGTGTTTGGAGGTTCTTGGGGAATTTCAGTTAACTTCTATGGGGAAAGGGATTGAAGCAATCATTGCTCAACAATCCACTGACCAACCACAGCCCTTTTGTGAGCATCTTGAGGATTCCCATAAGCCTCACTGAGGGATAAGTAATCAAAATAGAATCACCACATTTAGTCATGATTTGCATACTGACTTAACACTTGCTAACAGGTCTCATCCCCACAAAACCTGGACCTTGCTGCCAAATGCTAGAAGGAAGTAAGCAATGTGAACTCTAATGATCACCATGGCTCCCTGACATGCTGGATTCATCAGTAAAAATAAAGAGATGGATACCTAAGAAGGCAGACATATGGGAAAATATAATCATACCCCTGACAAAATTATTTGAAATAAATGTCCAAGTTTTATAGAATAGCATAGATGTCACATCCGTTTAAGCACAGGCTACTCTGTTTAGTCACCATAGTGAGCTCTCTTTTCCGAGCATCTGATGGAGGAGGGTCATCTATGTGTTACTTTCATTGGTTAATAAAGAAACTGCCTTGGCCCTTTACTGGGACAGAAAATTATGTAGGTGGAGTAGACAGAACAGAATGCTGGAAAGAAGGGAGTGAGGCAGTCGCCATGCCTTTCCTCTCCAAGACAGATGCAGGTTAAGATCTCTCCTGGTAAGACACCACCTCGTGGTGCTACACAGATTACTAAATATGGGTTAAAGCAAGATGTAAGAGTTAGCCAATAAGAGGCTAGAGCTAACGGGCCAAGCAGTGTTTAAAAGAATACAGTTTCTGTGTAATTATTTTGGGTGTAAAACTAGCCGTGCAGGAGCCAGGCAGCAGAACGCAGCCCACTGCTCCTACTACGAGCATCTCATCTTCCCTCTGTTCCTTTCCCTTGAAACACTTCCACTTGTGCTCTAGGTCTAGAATCTTCCATGGCTCCCTGAAATTACTGGTTCTGAAAAAGAAGCAAACTCACATCTCCTATGTCCTTCAGCTCTCTAACTCTCAGAGTCTACATTCTGCTGGTCCTTTTAAAGGCAGGAAGGTCAATTGATCTCATTGTTAACCTATCAAGCAGAGAGCACGCCTACTCCCACAGGCAATCTTCAAGGCTTCTACCTGCCATTTCTTGATGGAGGACTCTTATTGGTTAATAAAGAAACTGCCTTTGCTTTGTGATAGGGCAGAATTTAGATAGGTGGAGTAGACAGAACAGAATGCTGGGAAGAAGGGAAGTTAGTCAAAAGCTTCAGGCAATTGCTGTGCCTCTCTTCTCTGAGACAGTCGCCATGAAGCCAACCACCAGGTCAGAAATGCTGAATCTTTCCTGGTAAGCTACCATCTTGTGGTGCTACACAGATTATTAGAAATGGGTTGAACAAGATGTGAGAATTTGCTAATAAGAGGCTGAAACTAATGGGCCAGGCAGTGTTTAAATGAATACAGTTTGTGTGTTGTTATTTCGGGTTTAAAGCTAGCCGTGTGGGATTCAGGCAGGATGAAAAGCAGGCCTGCTCGCCTCATCACTACAATTTCTTGCTCACTAAATATGCATTTTGTTTCATAACCCCTTTATCTTTACTCTTATACTATCTGACTTTGTCCCTTTACTTAGTATCTATGGCTCTCATCTTCTGATTTTCAGACAATTCTCAACATTTAAGAAAAATATTATTATTTGAGCTCAACCTCCATGACAGTGACACAATATCCTTCATATCCTACATCAAAGTTACTCAGATCTACTGCACTCTCCCAGAGATCTTTACTTCCACTGACTTCTACATTGTATTTGCAAAGTTGTATAATGAATCTAGACAACCCCTAAAATTAAATAAATCCTAGAATCCTAAATTGTGCCTACATAACACTATTCTCAAGTTCTTTTCCCATTAAAGGCAAAAGAAGAAAGAAAGTAAATGTAATGATTGTTCTGACTCTTTAAGAGACAAGCCATGCCTACTCTCTCCCCCATCCACTGAGGCAGGTTGATCTTCACCTTCTAACCTGAGCTCACTCTTTTTTCCATCTTCCTCTCAGAGAGGCAGCCTCTGCCTCACTTCCCACTTCTCCCTCTCTCCCTTTCTCTCTCTCTTTTTTTCTCTCTCTCCCTCCCCCCCTCTCTACTCTTCTCCCCTTCTCCCTTCCCCCTCTATAACCCCCTGAATAAATATCCAACCTCACTCTGCATGACTTGCCTATCCATGTCTCTGTCTCTTGCCCACCCGCCACGTGTGTCTCCCTGCCTGGAACCAGCCACCACTCAGGGATGAGCAGCCAGTTTCAGGGCCTGCTGCCTGCTGCCACATGACCCACTACCACCACTTGTGGACCAACAGCATTTCTGCTGCCTACTGCCACCAGGAATCCTTCAAGCATTATTAATTAATGTAATCCTCCATGTACATACCTTAGTCTTTTATTCCTGTTACCCTTTCCTCATCAATATTTGAAACACTCTACAAATGTGAGAGATGCTGACACCACCCAGTATAAAATTAAATAGGATATTGTCTACTTCTAAACTGAAGGTAAATTTTAATATGATTGCTCTTATTGATTAGTAAACAACAAAGTTTTGGTTTGAACACAAACTTCTTTATATTAGTCTAGTTTAAATAAAAACAATCTTATCTATGATGGTTAGCGTTGTCAACTTAACAAGATGAAGTGTTACCCATGACACAGATTTGATAAATCACAATGTATCTGCATGAATAAATCAAGGAAACTCATGCACAAGGAGCCTGTGAATTGAAAAGATGTACTGTTTAATCCCAAGAATCACAAAGTGCACAGCTTCACAAGTATCACTCACAGACTTATAGAGGATAGATTGATGGAAAGAGCACAGACAGAAACCATAAGGAAACAATGACTTCAAATCCTGAAGAAACCGCCAGAGATAAGTCAGCAGTCGTGCAAAAGATTAAAGATCCTTAAGATTAAAAATTATCTCATTGTCATGTGAAACTGTTGAGTCAGAAGAAGGGTCCAACACTTGGGTTCCTTGGGTGTTTAAATATTGTATATGAAAAGGCCCACTTCTTTAAAATTAGTAAATTGATTTCTCTAATTTTAAAATATACTCATTTAAACAATGTCAAATACTATCATCATCAGTCATAGCATTAAAATTATTTCATTGCTTTCATCCAAAAGTAACCCCTGGAATATCTATTGTTTTACTATATCTCCATAGATTTCCATTTGTTAGTCATTTAGATATTTTTGTCTGTGTGTGTGTGTGTGTGTGTGTGTGTGTGTGTGTGTGTGTGTGTGTGTCTGTATGTATTCTGTCTGATTTGTCTGTGGAGAGGGAGAATACTTTTGTAAGTTCCATGATATTATTACATAAAAAATGATTTCTCATGTTTACATCAAAAAATAAAATTGTTGAAACATCACAAACTGAAAACAAGTGAAGGCTCTTTGTTATTATTCTGTTTCCTTTTGTGGAAGACAATTTTATACATAGCATAACCCAGGGTCAGAGCTTGATTAAGGGACTTTGCTTTATTTAATGTTTAGGGAAATATTTACTATGTAAAATTTATGAACTAACCAGGCCATAGCACTTTGTATGATGATGGCTGAAATGCCATGTAGTCATGAGCAATAGAAATGGGGTGTCACTCTGTGTAATCCCAGACTTCAAGCTCCATCTTTGGAGGCTCCTATCCTGTACCTTTCGAACTTTGACCCCTCCCCAGGAAAAATCAAGACCACTCCCACAGGCTATTTAAACTTCTCCCCAAGAAATAAATCTTCGGTTTTCCCTTTTGCTCTCCAGAGGTCATGTTGGTGGTTTTTTGTTTCCCCTCAGGGCCACCCGAGAGCGCAGGTGTCTAATTAAACCTGGATATCTTTTAATTTGGTCTGATTTGGTTTGATTGGGATTATTTTGTGTGGCGGGGAGGCTCCGTTAAGAAATATTCCTAACATCTTGGAGGTTCCATGGCAGGAGGGAGGGGGAATCGGGGGCTGCCCCCACCACGGGCCCAAGACCACCTGTTGGAAAAGCCCTTATTCCCTCTGCTCTCCACCATGCTAAAACCAGCTTTAAGGCTACATCAGTTTTTTGGTGAGTCCTTTTTTTTCCTATGCTACTAGGGTTTTTGGGGACCCATTCATGTTTACTTTTGTTCATTTTTGGGTTTTCGCTGAAGACGCAGCTGTGCTAAAAGGGGCTGAGCCAGGCTTAGCTGAGGTGAATTTTGATTGACCAGGGATGCCTGTCATTCAATTTTCACAACCCTGTTTTGGCCCAAGGGATATTTCAGTGGAAGTGCTGTGATAGACTTGAGTCACACAATTGGATACAGACTTTTAAAATGGTTGCTTGCAATTTACAGCCAGATCCATTATTGCCATGGGCTGCCTCTTACATAATCTTTATAGATTGGGACTATCCTATACAATCTGTCCCAAGTGACTAATTTCTCTATGCACTAAGATTTGGCCTCAATATGACCTTGACAATGGGAACCCTTGAATTTACCATCTTCCAAGACATAAAAGGTTTTGTCACTGTGGGAACAAACGGACAGAACTCTTGTACATCTGTGGGTTTGGGCACTGCACTCTTGCCTCTCCCTCAGTAGCCAGTGTCTTGCAGCACCAGGTTTTTTTTTTTTTTTTTTTTTTTCTTCGCTAGGGTGATGGCATATCCAGATTCCCTAACCTCTGGGAATTGGGATCCCAGTAGCTAGGCCTTAACCTTGCAGCCAGATGCACTGGCCCCTCCCCCACTCCCTCACACCCTGACTACCACACCCACTCTTGTGGAGAAACATTCTCCACTTCCCTCTCCTTACCCACCCTCACCAACACTTTTCCTAGTCAAACCAGAATTTCAAAGTTATCCACCTTCCTCCCTTACCCCCTACACCACACTCCCTACCCTAGGACCCACTCTAGGTACTGGGCTCACCCCTCCCAACCTCCTCTCCTGTCTCCTCCCATATCAGATCTCACCATAACCCCACCCTTCTCTGCCCTCTCCACGAAGTAGCAGGAGCCAATGGCATTCTTAATGTCCATGTTCCTTTTTCTCTTCCAGAACTTGCTCAGATTGAAAAGAGGCTGGATTCCTTTTCTGCTAATCCTTCTTTATATATTAAAGAGTTTAGCTATCTGTCCCAGGCATATGATCTAATCTAACATGATTTTTATGCCCTCCAAGCTTCTACTCTCACTCCTGAGGAGCGAAGTAGAATTCATGCAGCTGCTAGACAATATGCAGAGCAGACTCATCTGGTAGACAGTGCAGTCCCTGTGGGGGGAAGTGACTGTACCAGCCACAGAACCACACTGGGACTACCAACCTGGACAAAGTGGCTGAGAGAGGTGGGACATCATGGTTCGTTTCCTCCTTCAGGGTATGAAAATGGTCTCAGAAAAAGTAGTTAATTTTGACAAACTCTGAGAGATCACACAGCTAGCTGATAAAAACCCAGCCATTTTTTAAATCGATTACAAGAGACCATGATCCAATATACCAGACTGGACTCAGCCTCCCCTACAGGAGCCACGGTCCTGGCTACACATTTTCGCAGTCAGCACCAGATATTAGAAAAAAATTTAAAAAGGCCAAGGAAGGTCTTTAAACCCTTATACAGAAATTGGTGAAAATGGCCTTGAAAGTTTTTAATGCCTGAGAAGAAACAGCTAAGTCTTCCCAACACAAAGCTGCAACAGGCGGCAATGCTCCAGGCCCAAGTCTTAGAAGCTGCTCTGAGGCCACTGGGACCTCCAGAAGGAGAACTAGGGAAGTCAACCACAAGGCTCCATCCTGCCAGAGCTTAGCCTAAGTCAACCTTACTGGCGGGCTTCTTCAAATGTGGTCTAAATGATCATTTGGCACGATATTGTCCTGGGCCTCCTATGAGGCCATGCCCTATCTACCAGCAACCTGGACACTGGAAATCACAATACCTCCATGCAGGCTCATCCTCTATGCCATGCCACAGAGGTCCAACCTCACAGACATTGGCAAGTAAGACTGTGCCAGCCTTTGAACTTCTCGGCCTTGCAGAGGATTGACACAGCCCAGACTCTGTGACTCCCGTAAACTTCTCTGAGCCTAGGGTAATACTACAGGTAGCAGGTAAGTCCATTGCTTTTCTTTTGGACATGGGAGCTACCTATTCTGTTCTAACATCTCACTCAGGCCTTATGTTCCCCTCACAAATTTCAGTTACAGGGGTAGACAGGACCTCTTCCTCCACACTTAAAACTTTGTCACTGCCCTATATTCTTGCAGAACAATTTTTCTCTAATTCTTTCCTAGTGATACCTGCACCTCTACTGGGTCAAGATATTCTTAGCCAATTCAGGGCCACACTCACTTTAGCCCCCCCCCCACTCTCCTGAGTCACACATTCTTCTCACTTTAACAGCCACATAGGCTCCTACCCCAGACTCTCCCTGATCCAGTAGATCCCCAAGTATGGGACACTTACACTCCCGTGACTGCTAGCCACCACCAGCCAGTCCTAGTTCACCTCAAAGACCCTTCATCTTTCCCTTCGAGATCCCAGTCTCCTATTCCTGAAACCCACCACCAGGCTTTAAGCCTATTATCACCCTCTGGTTAACAACCCATATAATCTCCTGTCTAATGTCCCTCCTACCACCTCCTACTTTACTGTTTTGGACTTAAAAGATGCCTTCTTGTCCCTTTACACTCTGACTCATACATCTTCTTTGCCTTCACCTGGAAGGACCCTGACTCCTGGCCCTCCAGACTGCTTACACAGACTGTTCTCCCTCAGGGTTTTCAGGACAGCCCCCATTTCTTTGGCCAAGCTCTGGCTCGAGATCTCCCAAACTTTGATGCAGGTTCCAGCACCTACTTCTCTGCAGTCCTACATTGTCTCTGTCCCAACAGGCCACCTCTGTGCTCCTGAACTTCCTCAGATCCCTGGAATATTGAGTCTCACCAACTAAGGCTCAGCTGTGCTTTCCTACAGTGGTATATCTGGGTGTTCAACTTAGCCCAGGGTCTAAGACCCTCACCTCGGAGAGGGTCCAGGCCCTGTAGGATACAGCATCTAACCACAATGGCTCAGATCTTCTCATTCTGGGGCCTGCTAGGGTTCTTCTGCCATTGGATCCCTAAGTTTGCTGTTACAGCCAAGCCTCTGTACCAGGCAGCCAGAGAGATGCCCATGGGACCTCTCACCCACCCAGCCATCATCTGCTGCCACTTCTTTCTACTGTAAGATGCCCTTCTAACAGCCCCTGCTCTTGCTCTTCCAGACCCCATGAAGCCTTACATCTCTTTACAGATGAGAGGTCAGAAGTGGCCACAGGAGTTCTAACCCAGCAGGCTGGACCTTTAAATCGGGCTGTAAGCTTTCTATCCAAACAGCTGGACCTTATGGTCTGTGGATGGCAACCATGCCTGAGAGCCCTGGCCATAGCAGCTGATCTTACTTGGGATGCTCTCAAGATCACCTTGTCTGGGCAAATTACAGTGTACTCCATCCACTGCCTCTCAGACTGATGGAGGAGGGTCATCTGTCTATGTGTTACTTTTATTGGTTAGTAAAGAAACTGCCTTGGCCCTTTGATAGGACAGAAAATTGAGTAGGCAGAGTAGACAGAAAAGAATGCTGGGAGGAAGAAGGCAGTGAGGCAGATGCCATAGCTCTCCTCTCCGAGATGGATGCAGGTTAAGATCTTTACCGTAAGCCACCACCTCATAGTGCTAAATATGGGTTAAAGCAAGATATGAGAATTAGCCAATAA